>NW_026638132.1:0-357322 GCF_028554395.1 Pezoporus wallicus | reverse complement strand
GTTCTATTTTTAATTTGCATACAATTTTTTTAATGTGAATTAGGAATAGATGAATCTCTAGAGTGTTTCTGCAACTGCTCATAAACAGTGCACTAATAAGTTCACTCAACTCTTCTGCCAATGACAAATTGGTTTTCCTCATTTTCCCTTTTTGTTTGGTTGGTTTAATTTTGTCCAAAGGCATTCTGATTTCCACATGATGATTTATGTAGCTTTCCAAGTTTCTAATGAACAGCTAGATTTGTGGAACACATTAAGGATGTAATCAGCTTGGTATTTGGACTACATTTCTATCCACTTCCCATTATAATCAGGATAATGATTTCCTCTGATTCCAATAGGAGTTAGCTCAGACCAGGAGCACTTTATTTTTTAAAGCAGAGTTAAATGTTGCTATCCACTGACATTGTTTCCCAGACGCCAGTGACTGTTCACTGACCCAGATGTGAACTTGAGTTTTCCTCTGCCTCTGTTTCTAGACACCCTTTCTCTGTCACACTTATGTACCCTAGTCACAGAGATCTGCTTGACTTCCTGAGAAGTTGTGACGGACCAAATTAGAAAGCCTGCAGAAAACTGTTTAGAGCTGAATATGTCAAAAGCAGTATTAAAAAAAGGCACAATTAATATTTACCTAGATTAGGGATAGATACATAGGTCATTTTACTGTTCCTCCTGTGCCGTTAGTTGTGGGAAAGAAGATTAGTACTTGAAAGGAAAAAAAAGCAGCTCAGTAAGTAATCCCTAGAAACTGAAATGGAAAGCCACTCTCTATAGCTCTTCAACTTCTACAGTCGCTACAGACTTCAACTTGACAAGGCAATGCAATGTTTCACAAAATTAAGGGTCTTTTCCAAATGCTGTCCATACTTGCAGGCAAAGGTTCACTCTTGCAGGAGTCTTTGTTCCTTTTTCCTAGCAAAGGAATAGTTTTCTGGTTGGTTTTGTTTTTTTTTTAGAGGGGGGTCAAGCTGACAAACAAAGCCTATGAAACCCAGAAAGGAAACAGAAAAAGAGAGATATTCCTCTCTGCACTCTGCTTCAGATAAAATGATCATGATTATAAATAATTAGGACATTTCACAGCACGTCATTTTTGTCCACTATTGGGTTCTAAATGATCTTGCTTTTATTCACATAAATATTTTTACTGTGTCACAGCACAGCTGCACGATGTTTCAGATTTTCAGTGCTAATTCTGTTTGCAACAGGGTCCCAACATTAAAGAGAGTCATGATCTTAGAAGATTTGCTGACTGCAGTAGCATTACTTTGCATGTGTAAATAAGCACATGTTTTTTTTCTCTATTATTCATTGTATGTGTGTTCAGAATAATCAGGGACAAACACCCTAAAGCTCTCAGGAGGTATTTCACTTCAAAGACCAAAGAAGCCTTCCCATTTCTTTTGTTCACATTGCAACTATTTTAAAATTATCTGTAAGCTTTCTAATGAAATGAAAATTACAGATGTCAGAGCTCACCACCAAATAAGTAGTTTTCAGTTGAAACTTGGCACAAGATTTATATTTTATAAGGAATAAGATAACAGACAAGTTAAAAAATAAGGTATTTACTCTCCAGTGACACAGGAAATGATACTAGCTTTGAGACCTGTTTTCAAAAGACTTAAAAGCTGATTATTATTGTGGTCAAAACTAGAGAATCATCTTGAGTTCTTGGAGAGTTTTCTTCAATTACAAGTGGTTTTGCATGACACAAGGGACTCAGAAACAGCCTCCTTGTGGGGGATCTTCTACATTCTCCATCACTGCCTCCAGGCAGTAGTGTAAATTAAATCAGAAAAAAGTTTTATGGCAAAATATGGCTGACCATTTAGGGTTTCAGGGATTTTTTTTTTGTCTGTTACTATCTAGACCAGATTAGTACACACCTGTGCCATTACACTACCTGAAATGTATTGAGGAACTATTTTTTTGACTGTGCCCTATGCTAATTCTATGAAATTATGATAGTTAACTGAAATATATTTATTGGACAATTATATCTTAAAACATGGTTGAGCAAACAATTGAACTGATGCATTTGATTAGTTATCTTCAGTAGGATCAAGGAGCTGAGTAGAGGAGAAAACTGAGAAATAACATCTTCTTAAGTCTGATCTGCCTTTACATCAGTACTTTTTTTGAAAATATCAAATCACACCTGTAGTGGTAACTAATGTACATGACTGACTTGGAAGCAAAATATAAAATGTACAGCAAAATGCAAAAATAAACAGGTCATTGCCTTGGTGCTCTCACTAATGAAGAAAACTCTGTGCTAGGAACTGCAAGCTTGCAAACATGCCAGTTTGCAAATTTCACTGATTTGTGTCCCACATACACTCAATTTTCTGTATACTGGTATTTAAAAATGTAAATATCAAGGTAAAAGACTTCATTTGAGGGGCAAATGTCTAAACCAATTATAGTAATTTTTGCTCTGATGTACAGCAGACTAGACACTTTTCAAACAGAATGTCAGTGGATTCTTTGTTGAAGTACTCAAATCCTAATCAGTGGTTACCTCTATAGTTGTCTTACTGATAACAGCAGATTAATATCTGACTGATTTGGTCTGCTTTTGTGCTGAATTGATTATACTTATTGCCTGCTTATTCCACCTTTTTGTAATGCTTGAACAGACCTACCGCCTGGCAAATACAGGAATATTCAGCTCACATCACTGTCCAGACTGCGGGGAGAGGAACAGCTTAGAAAGCTATAGTACTCTATCTTCAGACTCAGTAAAGCCAAATGCAGAGAGAGCCCTCACAGTTTCACATCACAGTCATCAAAGCAGCAGTGGATGGTCTTTCTCTTTTTCATGTAGCATAAGGCATGTGACTACACTGGAGTTCCTTTTCCCTTGTCTGTCATGGCTTAGGATTCCATTTGGTGAAAGGTAGCCCACTGATTGCAGAAAGTATTTTTTCCCTCTGTTGAAAAGTAGAGAGCTGTTTTTTCTGCAAAATGCCCCTTTTACCTACCAGATATGTATTAACACACTGTAGGCAGCTACTGTATGAAATGCAAAGTTTGAAATGACACAGAGCTGTCTAGAAAGTTTTTTAGCCAGAAAATGCAATCTTTGATTTCCATAGCAACTTTCTTGCACAAAGTCTATTCCTTATGTGAAATTATTGTATTTAAAGAATAGTCTGGTTTACATTATGTTTAGACTAGCGCAAAGATAAAAGCACCAGATATGCAGCATGGTCTTTTGGAAATTCTTTCTGTGTAGGCAAGAGGAGAATGTCATACAGTATTGTTGACATAGGCTGTGTTCTGTGCTGTGCAGAAAATTGATTGCAGTCTTCTGAGTTCTTTACAATAATATTTGCTGGAAAACCATTAATCTGTTCGTACTTACTGGCAAGTGTACAATCAACCTCTGCAATGTCTGCAAACAACATGTATCTTACTAAATTACTGTGCTATAAGAAATACTGTTAAAAGCAAATTTTAATGGTTATTTCTTAGCAGTTCTGAGGGAGCACTGGCAATCATATTGCTTCTTCACAGGAGCTAGATGATTTGAATGAAACACTCAGAGAGGCTTTGCAGCTTTGGGAGACAGATAGGTTACTGAATTTAAACAATCCAGCACAATCATTAGAACTCCTGAAAATGTCCACAAGTCATTGAGCACAGATATTTCCAGACTACTGCTTGAATACAGGAGGATTGGCAATGAGGAAAAGAGATGGATATGAAAAGACCGCCAGGCAGCCTTTCTCCATTATGATAATGGACCAATTCTGGAGCTGCTACCTACTTTTTATTGCTATTTAGCAATTACAGCTTCAAGAGAAATAAACAGCACATACTAAGAAAAGCAAACCAATGCTGTATTCATGACCTTATACCAAACATCCTTCACATCCAAGCTCCACTGATAGGCATGAAGAGTTGTATCATAAACAAAAAGTAGTGTTTTCTCTCTAAACAATTCATTGTAAGCAATTTGTCATTGCAAACAGCTTCTGGCAGCTGACCAGTTCCTTTCAGAGAATCCTTCTTTAAACCAACTGGCCATTAAAATCTTGCCTCCCAACAATGGCACTGATTAATTCCTAATGAATAATTTGCCGGGATTACTGTATTTGCTGGATGACACGGAATAAAGCTTGTATGTCATAAGCAAAATAGTTAACACTAATTTATTATTTAATTGTCTTTCTCCTCATCTAAATAATGCTGGGTAATTTTTAATTCTCTCCTTTTCATAGGCATTTTATAAAGCCAGAGGAATTTGTTTGACTACAGCTATTGGTTAGGCCTTACACACACATATTTCAGATTTCAGGTCATTATTTTCCTTTCATCATATTAAAAAAGCATAGTCCACAGTAAAACAAGTTCACAGTAGCAGAGAATAAATAAGATCTAAATTTACCACAAAAACAGAGAAAGAAAATGGAAGCATCATGATAAAAAAATAGATAGAGATTAAAAGTCTGTTTAATTCACATTTGAGCGATTTCAAACTACTAGCTTCTGGCATGGAACACTAAACAGAAGAATATAAATGTTAATATTTACACTACATTCATAAAAATATTAAGATACATGTTACATTGCTTTCTTTTACTTTTTCTCCTCTCAATTAGCAGATTTTTATATATTTCCTACACCTATCTCAAATGCTGTTGAACTAAATCCATTTATATTGGCCGTATGTGTCAACCACCTCCAAAAAAGAGAATGCTAAGATGAAGGTTTTGAATTGAAAAGTAGAGCACCTGAAATTCAACTCATATTGTCATGGTGACCAATTTCTGTTCAGCTTCTTGTGTCCTCTGTGATCTGGAAGAAACCACCTCTGCAAGGCTTAACTCCATTTCCTAATCTGAAAAATGAAGACACAAATCTTTCTGGTCTCCCAGGTGCTGTCTTGATGCTAAACTTACTGGTGTCTATGAAGGCTGTAGGTAATTTGGAGATGAAAGCAACAGAAAAAAGGCTTTAAATAAGAGAAAATAGGTGAAGGAGGAATTTATTTTAGTCAGGGCTGATAATATTTCTTGACAATACTGACATATTAGTTTCATTTTCCATTGTTTCTAGATGTTTTAGTTAAGCTAAAAGAGTATAGCCTCTCAAACGATGTCTTATTTCTTGTACTATAACCAGTTTTCAGTGGCTGTGTAGAAGGTGAGTTACAAAGTGCTATTCCTTGAAACAGCCATGGCTTATTCTTACAGGGGACTTCCATGTCTAGTTTGGGGTAGTGGTGACCAGACTTCTCCAACCATTCTTGTTTAATGGGAATTAGATTGATAAGGGATGCTGTAAGCTTTTCTAAATACACAAAATGGGTTTCTTCCTGTTCCAGCCTTCTAGACTATAGAATCAAAAACATAAGATCAGAACTAGTTGATAACACTAGAGAGGATAAAGAAGGAAAAAGGAAGCCAAACAGAATATAATTTTAATAATGGATGACTCCATTGTTCCCAGATTAACTCTTCTAGATTTTGATGCCTCAAAATACCACTACATGAGTGTGCACAACAAACAGTTCAGAAAATCTGTTTTCCTTCAGCGTTGAATGTTGACAGTTCGTGTTATTGGAAAATACATTTATTAATGACGAAGCGTCTTACATGTCATACAACAGATAAACCCATATGAGTACTCCCACAGATAAATAATTCAGAGATTGAATTATAGAACCACAGAATAAGAGAATGGTTTGGGTAGGAAGGGACTTTAAAGCTTATCCAGCTTCAACTCTCCTGCCATGGACAGGGGTACCTTCCATTAGATCAGGTTGATACAAGCCCCATCCAACCTGACCTTGAACACTGCCAGGGATGGGCACCCACGACACCTCTGTGCAACAAGATTGCATGAAATTTGGTTCAGTTCACTTCAGCATGGTCCAGTAGCAAGGCTGCTCTTTCCTGATATTTCTGTAAACCTTATCTGCTAATGTGTCAAGGCGAGATTCTGACTTAGAGGCATTCAGTCATAAGCCCGCAGATGGTAGCCTTGCGCCAGTGGCTCCTCAGCCAAGCGCATGCACCAGGGGTCTGAATCTGCGGTTCCTCTCATACTGAGCAGGATTACTATTGCAACAACACATCATCAGTAGGGTAAAACTAACCTGTCTCAAGATGGTCTAAACCCAGCTCACATTCCCTATTAGTGGTTGAACAATGTTGTGCTGTTGCGCCATCAGTCACTCGAGATCGACCCAGGAGATGACAGTCTTGTTCAGAATGCATTTGTTAAAGCCCTTCTGTGAAGACAGGCCTTCCTCACAGGAGAAGGAAAACTCCTATCTTCAAACCGGGGCAAATGGAGCTCATCTAGCCTTGTGAGGTCTTCCATCTAAGAGGAAAAACCTACGACCTGAGGACTTTGCTGTCACCGTTCGTCCTAGCTAACTAGGCCGTGGCAGTTAAACCTCAGGTGTAAAGGGTGGGGCTAGTTCCACGCAAACTGCGCCTCACCAAAAAAATCTACTGCGCAGGCTGGAAGGGCTCACTCTCACTTCTCTGTATGGAGGGACGAGGGTCAAAATGGTAGGTGACAAGGTGCATTGGAAGCTGCAGATCCAACCTTGCATGCAGGCGGAACAGGCCAAGGGTTGCTCAAGATTGCCCCAGGAGTTGACAGTCCTGGTTGGACCCTTCCCGATTGCCTAAGCAGCCTTTTTTCCAACCAGATTTGCCTGTACCACATGCCCTTGGTCATCGTGCTTGCAGTAAGCATGGGTAAAGCCCTTCCCAAATCTTCACTCACAAGGCCAAGCCATCAATCAATATGCTAATACATAATGTATGCCCAGGAATGCCTTGAAGTACCCAGAAAAAAAAAAAAAAAAAAAAAAATGCTGCAGCACAAATATAGGCCAGGTTGGATGGGGCCTTAATCAAGCAAAACTTTATAAAGGTATGGAAATGGAAAATTGTGTTATAACATTTTTTTTCCGTTTCTAGACACTCACTGGTGTATTACTCCATGTCCAGGGAGCGTGAGGGTGTGAGCACTTAAAACAATGAACTACGTACTTATTTAATGTCCTGACATTCAGATTATATGATTTTTTAGCTTGAGCTATCATGAGGTTCAGATTTGAAAAGCTGTTGCAGTGCTTCCCTTGGCCAAAATTCTCCTTTGTCATCCTCTGTCAGTCAGTTTTGGACATTTCTCTAATAGGTTAGTCTGCATGCATGGTAAGTGCCTCACTATGCCTGTCTTTGCATGATTTCTTTCAGTCATTGGTCATCTGTCTTGTAGGTATGGTGCATCCTGTTACAGAAGGCTGGCTATGAATATTGTCCAAGCCCTATATTTATGATTCCTGCAATTCACAAGTTCTGGGAAGTGTCTCACATCCCCTGCTACAGGCCTGGCTGGCTCAGTCCTGTTTTCTTCTCCTGACTTTTACTGTAGGTCACTAATATTTTTCCTCATGTCTATAACCCTCTCTGGCAATTCCATGAGATATCTGTAATAGAACTGACAACCAAAAAAGAGCCAGGTGAAAACATTGTCTCAAATTACAAGGTGTCCTTGGCACACTTTCAACAGTGCTAATTTTCAGACCAAATGGCAACTGCAAAGCTGCTGAAACAGCTGGCAATACAGCTCAACAGAAAGACAGGCAGTTGACATAGCTAAAAACTTGTTATCAACAGTCTCACAGCTAGGTCCTGAGAAAAACAGAAGAGTACAACTTCTCAGATCAACTGGCACTAATGTATCAAGGCTCTTGTTTAAATTTCAGGTGCAAACTTTCAATTTAGAATGTATGGTTAAAATTTTATCTTTATGCCTAAGTAGTCCCAGAATATTTTTCACCCAAGTCAGCAGAATCTACCACATGACCTAGCCAGCTGAGAGCATTCAATCACAGAAAAATTGCATGGGAATTTCACCAGTATGAATATGTGAAAAGAAACATATAGTCTTGACCCATTTGTTCTACATTTCCATTCTGATGTATTCCTAAAATTAAAGGCCTTATAATTAAATAAACACCGTGTCTGCAGATAAAGATACTGATGCATATCATATGATATATATTTTGGCATATGTTATATATCATGTGTATGTGTGTGTGTATATATATATCATATAAATGCCTATACCCATGCCCATACCCATAATTTATATGCATAAATAGATATGTGGCTTCTTTCTGTTATCTAGATAGCTATCCTATGTGTAGCAAAAGACCCCCAGAGAGAGAATACAAGAACCAGTTCTCTAAAAAAATATATACTATGCATACACAGGAGTAATTTCTTCTGTCTTTGTCTTGAAAGTAGGAGCTCCGTGAATTTGTATGTGATGTGGAACTCTTACCTACCTATGCTGCTAATATCATTTCAAGGATAGAACAGGTGCACTTTTTTTCAGATGTATACAATGTCACTGAAGGTGACAGTTTACTTGAAAGTTAAGGAGAATAGAAAACATTTTATAAGTACAATCGCTTTCAATGCAGAATGCACTTAAAGCTTTTATAACCAAAGTAAACTGACAATTCACAAGCAACTAGTAATAAAAGCTGATTATCATACAGTTTGCACCCTGTCTCTGTATGTTTTGAATCTCTTCTTTCAGTAAGATTAGTCTTTAGGGCTAATCTCTCCCACGTGAGTAATGCTAGCAGATTGCCTCCACTGCAGAGCAAAAGAGAAATTAAGTAAAGTTAGAGACTGTATAAATCATAAATCACTTTCTGAGATAAAGGCCATTAAGTAAGTCTGTGTAAAAATTTGACACTTTGTTTCCTTGCCTTTGACAGCTGTTTAGAAAGGCTTAAATGCACAAGATCTGACTAAAGCTTTCAAAAATTTATCATGGTATATTTGTTAACCTTATTATCTGATAGCTGTAGAACAAAGATAATACTCTTCAAATGGAGATAAATTACTATCCTTCAAAAGATTATCACCAGTCTTAATTGAGTTTGCTCCTACAGCTGAACAGTCAGTGACCTTGTTACTTGCACAACAAACATATCTGCTACTTTATGTTTACAGGGAACGGGTTTAGCCTAGCAGCCTGCTGAGAACAGCTCCACAGGTTTGTTATGGTTTTAACTTCTACAGGTAAGCTCGGGAATTCAGATGGCTGGAGGGTAAGCTTTTATTTATTTAAATACCATCATTTTGAGTGTTAGGTAAACTTAAAATGGAGTTTGCATATATTGAATCCCCAGCAGATGTAAATCAGCACGGCACCAGAGGTTTCCATGTGTTGTACCACACCTACACCTACTGTAGCTTCCCTTTCCTTCAGCAACAACCAAGATCTGAACAGATACTAAGGGCTGTTCCCATGTAGCTGTGTGCCTTTTCAAAGGCGTCCTTTGGCTTTATTTCAGCTAGGAGTACGCTTGCACCTTCTTATTTGACAGAAACATTTCAGCACCCATTTTTGTATTGTAACATGCTGGCTCGCAGGAACTGTGCTGCAGGAAGTTGGCACTCAAGTGGCTTATGCCCTGGCTTTTGATCTTTGCAGAGGTGTTGGGGTGGAGATTCCATTGCTATTTTCTCCTAATGGCATTAAATCCCACATTGCACGGAGTATGGGACTGCCCGTGGCAGCCCAAATTTAGCACAATCAGATTAAACATCACAGGTTTAATATGCAGTTTTTGCAGAGAGCGCACTTCCCCCCCCCATTAACAACATGACCTTTATTGGAATCGGCACTTCTTGATGTCGCACAATAGCACAGCATGGTACAGATGGTTGCAAGGGCACATTTGAAGCTGGAGTGAAGGAACAGCTCCTTCGTCTCTGAAGCAGTCGATGCACTGGTGGGCCTAGTTCTTTGAGCACAGTTCAGAGTCAGTCCTGACATGAAAGTTAAGCCAAGGCCACTCTAAGATAAAGCATTTGGCATTACAGTGGGTCTATACATTGTACCTATGAGACTTTCTCTGCTTTCTTCTCCTGTCTTTTTAGTAGCTATTGGGTTTACTATTTTTTTCATACTTTTTAGGAAAAAAAAAAACCTATTGTAAATGCTGCTGAGTGCTTCACTGTCTCAATAGGAGTGGAGGTCACCCTGCACCACACAGAATCAGACCATTAGCAATAACATGAAAAAAAAAAAAAAACAAACACACCCCCCCAAAAAAAAAAAACAAAAAACCACCAAAAAAAACCAAAACAACCAAAACCAAAACAAAACAAAACAAACAAGAAAACCCCACATTTCTCATTTCACATGTCACATTTTTGCACATTTCTCAAAATTGCAGCCAGGGAAATGGTAACATTTTGCCCTTACCATGGAATCTGGAAAAAGTTCCAAGGCCAATAATAATAATAATAAAGAAAACTTTCTGTCACATAGTCTGAAGACAAACCTTCATAGAAAACTGACATTTTGTGTGTTTGATGTTCCCTGCCTTCTTTCATGAGTTATCAGTCTCTCCCTTCTCCTGGTTTCTTCTGGTTTTGTGATCATTGAACTGTCCTTGCAACTGTTGCTTATACACTTCTACAGTGGGATTTGGATAAAAGTAATAGAAGATCCTTTGAGGCCTTTCACTCATTTATGCACCCTGCTGCTGCATGAGTTGATTATCCCAGGAAACGGTTAATGGTGCTAAGTGTTTTTATATATTACAGTAAACCCCAGGATTTGACTGTTGCTTTTGTAAGTGAGCTCATGTGATTTTATTATTTTAGGGGAGAGCATAAGAGGCCATTTTAATCATATGGCTATGAACTGAGTTTCATTTTCTAATGAAACAGCACAGGAGGCTTCCTTTACAAAAGCAACGGTAAGACCTTAGATCCAGAGGTGGTTTTTTTTTGTGGGTTTGACACAATTATCTTGCATAACCTCAAAATAATGCCTACAAGGCACAAATATGACAAAGCTAAGCAGATTCTGGTATTTATCTTTATTTAGCTATGCCTTTGGGTCAGCCAAGCTCTGCTTTATGGAGAAATAGTTGTGAATTATCTCTGTGTCTTCCTTCCTTTTCTTGATCTGTAAAAAAGCCCTTGGCAGGGCTGCTATACTTACAGAGGTCACTGTTGCTTGGCTTCTTCTGGTTCATAATTACAAACAAACACCACTAAGTTCTCTGCGCCTCAGGATTAGACTGGATTGTACGGTATACACACAGGCACAACAGCTTCATGCCATCATGGTAGACAGAGTCATAGCATCAGTCAGAGGGCCCCTTGTCTAACTGCCTTCCAGAGCTCACAGCCCTAAGCCCCTGGGGAAAAACCACTCACCGGCAAAACTGCCTCATGAGCCAATGAAGTTGCATGCTCTAGCAGTCCACAGCTAGCCTCCCTTTTACTTATCCTTTCAGGCCAGTGTCACATCCCTGATGCACTACTCAAGGACCACAAAGCTGTCATAACACAAACTCTCTTAACTCATCTTTATTGTAGATTTCGGCTAGCAGATTTAGTATGATGAGGCATGTAAACACTCATATGCCTGTGCTAACAGGAACTTGCAGACTGGATAGTTAGACTTTGCATGTATCTGCAGGTGTGTACATACATCTGATATGCATCCAAATCAGCTGCTTGTTCTTTTAAATTTACACACAAAGGTTTTGAGAAGCTAGCACAATTGCTTTAAAAAGTAAAACAGCTGAGCATTTTCAGTTTTCAACTGAAACCTTGAGTGAAAGCCATTAATAGAGACCCCACATTAACAAGGAGTTGCTAAAGAAAACTTTGTTTTCTTTGAAGAGATGACTCTGCGAACTTCATCAGAACACCTCTGGGCATCTTGATTGCACAGTGTTGAACACTGGTGGATAAACTAGTACAGGCAGCCACAAGAAATTGTGAAATCTGCTGTAGAGCTGGGGCTTTTAGTATGTTGCACATCTACTGCTTGTAACACCTGAACTTCTTCAGATTTCCAACCAATTCATTCTCTTAATCAGTAACAATAATTCCCCTGTTGCTCTGCATTCCCATGTAAGAAATTCCTTGAAATGGTTGAGATTAGAGATGTCTTTGACTTTCCTCACTCTCTTCCTGTAACTCATTCTCCCTTTGTTCTATATGAAAGACTTGCTAAAGCAACGTGTTTGGGGCTGATCATACGCATGGTGGGTGTGACTTTATGTTCTGCTGTTTCCGGTAATCACAAGGGAGCAGGTGATGGATCAGGTTTCATGTTCCTGACACTTTCTGGACAAGAACTTCAGTTATCAAATACAGGCTGAGCATTATGATTGTCTTAAAGAGTCAGAAATACATGCCATATGTAAGCACATATGTTCAGTAAGAAAGGCTGAGCATGTGAATTTGATATGTGCAGTCGGGGAGCCTGCATGCAGTTGTTGGAGGACATGCATTCTCAGCTACAGTAACTCAGGAACAGGTTAGGCAAGCTACTGAATGCAAGGTTTTTCTCCACGATTGCACATTTGGCTCTTCAAGCCTAAAATGTCAATGATCACCATTTTTGTACATTAACTTTGTCTGTAACTAGTATAACTGGTTTTCCTGCTATTCTTTGCTTTTATTATTTTTCTGTGGTTAACCCAGGACTCTAGAGGAACAGTGGCTTGCTAGATCACACATGTTAATTTTGCTTGTCTTGCACATTTTTCCTTTTGCATGACTCAAGACACAGTGTATCTGTTGCAAGCAGCCAAGAAAGAGGCTGTGACTCCACAGAGTTGTTGGCTCACAGGATAGCCAAAACAAAAATGGTTTACAGAGCTTTTTCTTTTATAAGTCTTTAGAAGCATTCTTGAAGCCTGAACTGTAATCTGTCTCATGGAGAGTGCTTATTTGGTTGGTTTTTGTTTTGGCTTTCTTCTTTGTCGCTCCCTCCACCTGTCCATCTTCTTTCATTGCTTTCTTCAGCTATCTGTGGAGGAAAATTGTCCCTTCTTGTTTTTTCCATTGATCCTTTCACACCAGGACATCTGGACAATGATAGACTTTGCCTGGTATCCAAATGGTTGCATTAATAATGAGCTTGAACTTCAAGGAGATAGAATTCTTAGAGGTAGACTCCTGAATTTGGATATTTATGTCTGTTGTCACAAGCTATTTAAGGTCTTTCATGGTGCTTCCAAAAGGCTGCAAGGAAAAATACAGTTCTTTCACCAAGTTCATGGTAAAATCTGAATCTTTTTTCACAGTTTTCTTCATGAAGATTTCACCCAAAGAGCACCAAAAATAGAAAATATCATTAGCCCCAAGGACATGTCCTCATCTAGGTAGACAGAGTTTTATGTGAAAACACACCTTCCACATTTCCTAAATCCTTGCAAAGACAAATGGTGAATCATTCAACTACCTAGCCAATAACATGACTGAAACCTCAATTTACAGATATAACACAAGATTTCATGGTTGATTATCAGATTAAACAGTTTACAGCAAATGCATAAATAGTATTTGGGATAGCCTGATTGGATATATTATATAAAGCTCTCCATATTCCCAATGCAGTGATTTACCCAATAACAGTTTTTCTTGGGAAATTATTAACGTTAGGGATTCCTTCCTTCCACCAGCGTCAACACTGTTCACCTCTTTCTGTATATGCTTGTATGCAACTCCTTTTAAAGTTGTACAACAGAACATAGCTCTTCTAATACCTGAGAACTTGTCTCCATTTGCTGCACTACTGCAGTGCCAGATTGTTATCAGTATCAGTTGTTATGCAGTATGAGTTGAAAGTAACATATTTCCTAAACGAAATAAACTTCTTCAGATCTATGACTACTACACTAAGATGAACAGGTCAAATATTTTTTCAGCAATGGAACAGCGGAAAATCAGTGGAATGTAACAGACAAAACTGGCAGAGCCTAAAGGCAGCACTCCCTGTATGTTGTGCTGAATTTCTACCAGAACTGCCTAAACAAGATGTTAGACTGAAGTGAGCGAATCAGCCGGCTTAAGTACCTGCTTGCTCAGGCAGAACCTATTTTTCTCCGCTAATTTGATCAGGAATGTAATAATAATAGCCTTCTAAAGATACATACTTTAATAAGGTGGCTTTCCAAGTTTTATCACAACAACTCTGCTCTCACATTACTTAGGGACAGATTTTTAAAAAACTCTAGCCACAGCAGACAACCTCAAACTACCTGGGGTCCTTGAAAGGGGCACCTGAGTGGGCTGCATGGTATACTCATGAAGGTCTCAGTGGGAGTTAAGACACATCCCAACAGGGTAGAGAACAGCCAGCACGTGAATCACTGAAGCTACTAGCAGGTCAACAATGGGCACTGCAGCCTTGTTCTGAACCTCCAGGTTGAAATTTCCTCCTGCAGAAGGCTACCTGAAATATTTCATCTGGGGATCATTTCTCTCTCTTTTAAATACCTCTAGAAAGTATAAAAGTGGCATAGAAAGTTGTCTCACCAGATGTCTCCAGCCAAAGGGAAATAAAAACATCACCCCCGTTTTCATTTTCCCCACCAAAATCAGCAAATGATAGGGCAGTCAGGGTCTGAGGCACTTATGAGTCTTTTTGTTGAAGCTATTTGATTTCAAGAAAATAATACAGGATTAGCACAGACAGGAAGTAAGTTGTCTAATTTTTCTGCTGATTCCTGCTTCAGGTGCTGTTCATATGGGCATGGAAAGGGGCAAAGATAGACATGACACACTTAATTAATCTGATAATTCTTGTTATATTAGTCCACAAAGGCAGAGCCAGAAAAGTGTGGGACTAGGTGAGTACATGAAATACTAACTTTTAAAAGGAGAAACATAAGCAGGCAAAATTAATTGCAAACTGACGAGAGTACCAGGGAGCTGAAAAAAATAAGAAAGGAGCTAAAGGAAATAGAAGAGTAATAAAAGGATTTATGAAAAGTGGCAAGGCCATTAGTGATCCCACTGTGAAAGCAGGATTGACTTCATCTGATAAAATGAGGCTTACATCATTTATTAAACAAAAGAGCAAATGTGAATCATAACCAAAATTATGGCACCTACTCTGTGGATAATGATTCAGTTTTATTAAAAGTTACAAGAAAATTGCTGAAGGAAATGGAACAAATATCTTTGCATTCAATGATTGTTAAAACTCAACTGAAGAAATTATCCTGAAGTTTCTTTATATGTCTTTGTGTCCCTTATATATTGAAAGGCAAAGAAAATTACAACTGCAGGTGCTTAGATTGAATAGTATCCATCATAGAATTAGCACACAAAAGTATTGTTGAAGCCAGCAGGAGAGGAAATCATGCCATCAGACTGAATTTCTAAATGAGCAGGCTGAGCTTCATTGCACATTGTTGGATGTACTTTCAATTCTACTTTTCCACATGAGCAAAGCATAGGAAATTTGAAGATAGCAGATACACTCAGTCATTAGTTGCTGTTTCAATTGCTTGATGGTCAAGATATTTCAGTAACAGTCTTGTAAACAGTAACATGGAACAATATACCAATTCAGGACATCTTATTGCAAAAATAAAAAAAAGAAACCAGCACAAAAAAATATTCCACTGCATTATTTTTCATCTTGAGAAATGCTTCGAAAAAACACTGAGACTTTCTCCAGAGGATGTCTCCAGCAGCAAAACCACCCCGAATATTTTATTAACTAACTGATTATTTATAATTAATTTATTCATAAGTAAAACAATATTTAAAATAATTACATAATGAACTTTGAGCATAGTAATAGCAGAATATAAACTACAAATAAACACTGAAATAAAAAAAATACTATTTATGTAAATTTTCTTTTCTGTTATTTATTCATTGGCTTACAGATAAGGTGAATGTCCAATGCAATTGAGAAAATATTCTCGGGTGATTTTGCATTATAGGTGTTCTACAGGTTGTCACAGTCAGATAACAATCAATCTCAAAGGAATTCAATTTGGTTTCAACAGCAGTTTCTGATGACAGAAAATATGATTTTGGAGTAGTTTAGTCAGAGTTTCTACCTTGTCCCAAGCTGTATATTCATTGCTCTTCAGGGCATGACGCAAAGTCCTTCTTATCTTCGTAGGTATTTAGGGAGTCTGCAAGTTTGTAAGAGAAGGAACTGAAGGCTATGGGTGACTTAGCTGATTTTTCATGGTGTGCTACAGTCAGGCCTCCTTTAGGGTTCTGTGAGAATCTGCTAACAGGAAAATGCATAACAAGCAATTTAATGAATAAAGATTATTTTACTACAAAATGCAATATTTTCTGATCGGGTATTTTTGAGGATTCCAAGAAGTCTGGATAGGTACCAGAAAATAAAGTAAAATGAAATTAAATTAATTATTTCCATCAATAAGACCTGAAGTTACAAAATGAGGGCAAGTCTAGATTGACATTTTTAACATTGTTCAAAGAGGTCCATCACTAACTCTTCCTTTGACAGGCTTATTCCTTTAGCAATTTTTTTTAAATATTTCTTTCCATGTGGCATTACCATATGTTTCATATTGCATAGATTTCCACAAGCAGAGCACATACACACATTTCATAGACTGTTGGTCTTTCTCCTGTTCTGAACAATGTTGATAAGTGTTTTTTCTCTTACTTTTATAGGGAAGGTTTTATTCTATTTTTTAACAGACTGAACTGCATCATGTGCTGTTGGGGAGGTTGTAATTTCCTAAACTATTCCTTACAGCAACTTTAGAGACTGGGCGTAAACTAATAGATTTTCTTTTCTGGAGAAGCACATTCATCAGTCAGCCACCCCAAATGCTTATCCCAGTAAATGAGCTCTGCTACAGTCAATGAGTGATGTCAGCCAGGGCATATAAGCTCTCTGCACCTCGTGCACATCCAGGCCTTGCTCACCCTCTCTGCATACACTGAGGCCACCATTTTGAATAACTTCCATTTTTATCATGAGACATATTAAGGAGGATGTAATTTTCTGAAAATTACAGCTTTTAATGTATGTTGTTAAGCAACCTGGATCACAGCCACTACTTTTTTTTTTAAAAAAAAAAGCCACAGTTAAGTACATCTCTGAGCGGTTATAATGTCATTGTCAGACATACTTAATTTTTAATAGTTGGATTTTGTTTGCAATACTGTTAGTTTCCATTATATAGAAAAGATTTGAGGGAAGAGATCACAGAAGTATGCCAGGGTATTAAAGCCATACTTTGAGGTGTAGCTGTGCCATCTCTGCTGCTGGAGAGGTCTCTGCCCTCATATATGCTGGCCCGATGTCACCTTGCAGATGGAGCCTGCAGAATTACCTGTGTGTTTGTCATGAGCTGGGATCAGGAAACCTATACAGATAAAAGACAGGTTAGTACAAACTGTCCCCGTGCACTGTGGATGGGTCAGTTCTCTCAGCTGCATTTGGTCTCTGCTTCAGAAATGCTGCTTCTGGCATGGTGCAGCTCAGCACAGTGGAGGAAATGGGTAGCATTAGCTGTGTATGGGTATGGCTGTGATTTTGGCAGCACTGTGATTTTGGCAATGCTGCCAGTTTACAGGTGCCTAAGCTTGCAGCCTAGAATTTTCAATAAATGATGAGGCTTCATGACACAAGACCTCCATGAATTCTTTCTTCTTATAAATTAGACATGACTGAAAAATTCTGTATACTATTATACAGAACTTATAAATAAACTAGGAATGGAAACACACAGGTAAGGCAGACTTAACAATAATTTACCAGTGTCGCATTTTTCTCCATTCTGCACAATATCCATCTCTGTGCACAACATCAGCTCATTCAGTTAAGTCCCTCTTTAATAAAGAGGGAGTTAACATAAAGTTAAGTCCCTCTCACTTCTACAGGGTAGCCTTGCCTTATCACCTGTTTTAATGAGGGAAACAATACAGAATAAAGATCACTACTTTGATAAGGTTATCCCTTAAAAGGTAATGCAGAGGGGAGCAATCAGCAGATCTGTTTGAAAGAGTAAATTTTCGAAATGTGTCATGTATAACTCTAATCATTCAAAAATGTTGTCATGGTAGGGAAACATCTTTAAAAAGGGAAAACTGGTGCATCATGTCATATTCTGAAAGAATTGTGTGTGATTTTTAAAATAGCAGTGAGAAAGTTAACATTTGTACTCCTTTAATTCCTCTTCCTCCACACAGACAATCTAGCTGATTATTATTGCAGGATTATTTCCTGTGGAACTTTTTTATGAATACTTTCTTTCCTGTCACCTGTCCATAGATCAGTAAAGTTCACTCATACTTAAGGAAAAGGGAAATGAGCAGAATTTTCCATTACAATTGCATCCTAAACCATCCTTTGAAGGCTGTATCTTTATTGATGATACACACCATAGAACTCACACTTCAGACTCATTCCCCTAGCAAGCACTAGCGATGGGGGGGGGAGGGGGGTGTGTGTGTGTAATGCACAGTTATAAAAGCTTATGTCAACCATTTGAATAGCATTTGCCTCCAGCAGACATCACTAAAATGGAAGAGAAAATGGTGCCAACTCTCACAACAGAATCTTAAGTACTGCTCCCAAAGGGTCAAATGTTGGCATGACCAGAGAGATGTCAGAGCTGGTAGGGCTACTGTACTACAGTCCACTGGGCTGTGAACAGCTTTCACCATCTAACGAAATCCCTATTTGGTGTTGGTTCAGCTGTCCCTGAATCCTCAGTTTGTTTTGCCATCGTGAGTCTTAAGTTTTAGGACCTGGCCTAGAGCAGTACTCTGCTACATGTGATTTTTAAGCTACCAATTGTATTATACTTGCAGAGACCTGAGCTCTCTCAAAGGACCCTGAGTGAAATTTTGCACCTCTTTTCTTCTCTTCATGCACCCGTAATGTTGCAAAGAACTAAAAAAAAATCCTGTTGCTCATCATGGTTGGTAAAATAAACATTTTTCAATCCATTAGTGACAGAGTGCTTTCAACAGAGGAGTGAATAATACTAGGTGTTCCATGGGATAGAGACATTGTACTCGCATTTCATTTCTTAGGAAACAGTGGAATAAAGCCATGTTTGCATTCTATAGCTGGAAACAAAGAAGTGAATATTCTTGAAGTGGTTACCTTCAGTGTGAAATGTGGAGTGAGGGAGGTTTTATTTACTGTGAGGAATGTCACTACCAGGTTTCTTAATCTTTTGTCAATACCAAACTAATTCAGCTTCAATAAAGACACGGTAGGGCAATGAGAAAATGGATCAGTTACATTCTTCTACTATCACACTACATTAACATTAGTTTGCAGGTTGCTCTGCCTAAAGAGCTGTCTCAGATTCATGCTTCATGGGTATTTTTTTTTTTTTTTGGCTAAATCTTTCTCAGAGTATGCTTTAAAAATATAAGGAAACAACAGAAGATAGCTGCAAAACAAGCATAATCCGTTTCATGCATTTCACAATGATCTCAGCTATGCAGTAATAGCAATTAAAAGCTACAGTACCACACTGGTCACTAGAATTAATGCCATTAGAGTAATTAGGCCCAGCAGCTGTAAGGTCAAGTAAAAACAGCTTTGTAATGACAATATGGCAGAAGAAAATTACTGACATTTCCCTCTAAATTATATTTCCTAAATTATCATCTTAATATTAAATAAATAAAGTTATGATAATTCAAAGATTGATTACAGATGAAATTAGTGCAATTACTTACTCTGCTGTTGGATAGGGTTAACATTTTAAACATAATTAATAGCCTTTACTCACTGTATCTGGTTATACATGGTGTTTCTCGTTTACATGCCTTTGCAATACACTGACAGCTCTAAATGTCTCAAAAGAAAGATCTCATCCACCAGAGGAAAATGGTTCTTCATGTTATAGTGCTTATAATGGACATGATTGTTGCACTGGTCTAATAATAATGACCAGAAAAGGAATGTGGAATAAAGAGGCTCTATGCTATTTTCCTTTCAGTTTTGTGTTCCAAGCCTTTCCTGGAGTCAACATGAAATGTAATTGCTTTTTTGACCTCCTATCTTCTCTCTCCCCAGGTCTCAAGAAGAGCTACACTGGCTGATTATTGCAGGAACGAAAGGCACTCTGACCTTGCCGACCGAACGCCTTGCTGCTTTCAATGTCAACTATTATGCTGAAGGCAGGCAACTCCTGGAGAGAGGATGAAATCCACAGGAAAGCTGTTTGCTGGGCAGCCTGCCAGCAAGGGCTTCAGCAGCAACACAGCAGACACCACCAGGCAGTGAAGGAAGCCAGCTGGGGGAGGGAGAGGGGCGAACAGTATCAAAACATTGCTAGCACAGGGCATAAAGAACTCTCAGATGCTGATCATGGATTGCTTCTTCATTAATAGGACTTTACATCATCCACCTGAAAAGTAGCAGAGAATAATTTTTTTTTTTTGCAGTGGAATGTGGCAGTCTTTAAATTAAAAAAAAATAACAAAAAAAAAAAATACCACCTCAAGTCCACAGTTTTCACAAGAATAGAGAGACTGTTGCTGTATAAAGATACATTGAAAATGCTCCTCCAAGGAAAATGGGTCAAATATTCAGTTGCTATAATTATGCTAAATTGGGAAACATTCACCATAAAATCTTTCTTAGAATATTTTTGGAGCTGTAAGAGGCTGGAAGACATACCACCTGGCAAACATTCTCTCTCTTTCCATGTGTGTGGTTTTTATACATATATTTCAGAGATCCAAAACCTCAGAATTCACAGTCATAAGACGTTATTTGAAATGATTTCCTCTTACTCTGACTGTAACTTTCTTTGCTCTTAGCCAGCCACGATGCCTCGCTGAATGAGGTTTCTGATTTGACCTGAGGACAATGTGGAGACTCAGTCAAAGCTGTTGAAGGGCTGATAGTGTGAAGTCTGTCCATTTTAAATGAAGCTATCCAAAAAGAGATTCAGGTAACATGGACATTTCATTTAGAAACAGCCTATCCCAGCAGGGTCACTACTGTTTCAATGTCATCGTGATTTGAAGGCTTCCTAGTGACTGACACAAAATCAATCAGTGTTCTGTATTTGGTTTTGTTTTCTTAATGGGTCATGCATCCGTATCACAAAAAACTACAACAAGGACAAGAAATATTCATGTTGTCTCCTCAACCTGTAAAGTCCAGCAATGACTGGATGATTGCTAGATTACTGTCATACTCATGGAAGCTGATGCTGCGTAACACAGTGGGAGATATGCAGGGTTAGGATGGCAAACATACTACATATCATGCGTCCAATGGTCATGTCACACATTCCCCAGCTCTGCAAGATCCCTGCATGTTCTGCCATGCCCAGCATGTCCTGTGGATGGGATGATGGCTGCTCCTCATGGCAGCAGGGCCAGAATATGCAAGCAAGTGGCTGCCTTTTGCCATTCTCCTTCTCCAGGTCTAGCAGGAAAGGCATGTTCTATGTCTTCACAGGCACTTTCTACCTCAAAAGGTCACTGCTGATCAGGAAGTGAAGCCCTGTCCCACACTGATGTAGTACTGCTGTCCAAAAAGCCCAGAGCAAGAAAGCTGAAGAAACTGGTCATGTCCAGAATTGGGCATGTATTTCCCTCACTGCCTAGGTAGGGTGTTTGGACCAGCAGTGAAAAACCTTTGCACACAGTAAAAATTGTTAATGACCTTTACTGTTAAAAGGAATGCTTCCCATCAAGATTGCACTGAGATGATCTGGTTTTGCCTAAGTGTATCACCAACATGTTCTACACAGTTATGTTTCTGATGGAGCTCCACATCACCAAATTTCTGATTCCTTGTAGGAATTTTCAACTATTACCAATGCTCCCATTTAGTTGATAAACAAAATTGACTGCACACCCCAAATCTTTCATAGGGAGGCTTGTTTTCCAGTCCTTAAAGTTCTCTTCTGATTATTTTTTATGTTTTCTCCTGAATATCAACATCCTGTTTGAACACAGTTCTCCTGTATTAACCATCCTACATAAGAAAAACAAAACCAAAAACAAACAAAAAAAAAACCAAAAAAAAAAAGCCAAAAAGAAACAAACCCCAAACCAAAACCAGAGCAAATAAAACATGGAGGTGAGATTTCATCTTTTGAGTCTTATTTGAGAGTCACCCAGCTTTGTTACTCAGCTGACTATTCCCCATAAGCCTCAGCTCATTTTCAGAGCTGCTGAAGTCTTCTACCCTGTAAGTAATGGCTTCTATTATCTGTTCTAAGCTGAACTGCTATGTGGTATGGCCGGTTCCTTTCTCATAGATTCATAGAATACCAAGTTGAAAGGGACCTCAAGGATCATCTGGTCCAACTTTTCTAGGCAAAACATGACTAGAAGCATGTCACAGCACCCTGTCTTAGAAGTGCCCAACATAACATTTCCTTCCCCTCCAAACGTGTTTACACCACATAAACATGGATTACTGTTCTCCTGGTTTGCTTCTCCAACAGCTGATTAAACTAGAAAAGTTTAAATTCCTTCTCCCATGAACCTAACTGCAGAGGCATCCTCATTCTCCAACAGAATGGGAAGCTTAATTGTTTTTCACTAGCTATGCTCCCATACAAGCTAAATTCAGATGCCCACAGGAGATTTCTCACAAATAAAACCAAGAAGCTACATAAACAACCAGGACATTTTTAAACTGAGGACAGACACATTGCTGTACATCGGCAGTGAAGTGCTGCTTCTGAAGGCCCCATATACCAAGCAGATTTCTGCATTCCCAGATCCTTTAAGTTAACTTCAAGCAGTCATACATCTCTGTCTGTACTGGTGGGCCTTAGCTGCTGTGATCTCTTTCCTTTTGTTAGAAAATGAAAAGTCACAGTGTCGTGTCAAAGTGAAAGAAGCCATGTTTTAAATTAACCTGTGTAAAGAACCTAAGCCTGCTACCACAGGGGATCCTTTCATGAAGTTACCATACCTTCAAGAGCTGTTCCATGGAACAAATCATACATTATTGACAGGAATTGTTATATTTACACTGCACCTTACAGTGCAAGACCATTCATATTAAATACTATTTTTAATATTATTTTTACTCATTCCTTGTACATTTAAAAAAGAAGTTACCAGGATTAGCATTGGAAAAGAAAGGGTATTGTACAGGCAGAATAGGCATAGTAATAAGAATGAAGTCAGGTGAGCAGGAGTCTAACACAAATAAGAGTAAATATATTTCCTCCAACACACTACAGGAGCTAAGTGGCTTTTTTCCCCATTCTTTCTAGAGTTGAAATTCCTGGCAAGCAACTTGCTACAGCTCAAGTTATTTTGTTTGGAGAAATCCAAAAAGGTTAGGCCAACTAACACCATGAAACAAATGGATCAGAGGTATTTGAGCTCTGGAAAGTCAAAGTATTAAATAAACTGTAAGTTCATACTGTGCCAGTTCTTAGTTTTCATTGCCTTAATCTAAAGGGTGAAGTAAAATAAAACTGTGCTAGATAAAAACAAAACAAAAGGTATGAAAAACATGACATGACATAAAATACAAGTTTTCTCTCAGTCTGCTCACATAGAATCTCATCAAATAAACATATTTTTCCTGAAAGCACTTCAAAGAACAGAAGCTGCCATTTGTATCCTGTGGTTTTTGCATCTCTACAGGCTTGCCATCTTCCATGCTTGATACCAAATGACTTGTATTGTAGATACAAAACAGAAGTTTTGATTTTGAACCTGACAACCTGCTCAGGTTTTTTTGGCAGTCTTGATGGTTGCAGTTCTCTGTAATACAAGTACTTATTTAACACAAATGGCTTATGAACATAAACAACTGCATGCACTTTCAAAAGCAAATATTCCTGAATGTTGAATGCACTTTGCATGCATTGGCTTGAGGCACAGATCTCTGTCTTGCCTGTGAATTGTCCTGGTAGGTATTCAAGGAGGACAGAAATGCTTACTACATAATACGTTCTCCTGTTCATCTATACCTTCACTCTATTAAAAAGTAATAATTGTCATTTTTCTGAAGTATGGTGCGATGTTCACCTTGAAATCACTAGTAGATAAAGAAAAATGTTTAGGAATTACCCACTATACCCTCTAAAAACAACTTTATGATGACTTTCAAGGCCCAGTTGGACAGAGCCAACCTCCATTGTCTAGTGTGCCACCTCCATGTCAGGGTGGTTGGAACTAGATGATTAAAGTCCTTTCCAACCCTAACTATTCTATTATTCTATGACTTTATCCTGGTCCAAAAAATGAAAAGTGAATAATAGCAAAATTTAAAACATACTAACAGTTATTCAGTGTGTGTGTGTGTGTGTATGCATGCACTTTTTAGTGTATGGTCTATTTGGAGTATTTTTCATCCTCATTTAAGGATCCTTTTGTTTCCTTTGATTGGTGGTGTTCTCACACAGATGACACTTCCTACTGGGGGGAAGGGCTGTTAGAAAGACGACCAGAATAGAAACCCTAAAAAATGATGGCTTCTTTGCTATCTGTCCAACCCTACAAGGTGTTGGACTTTTACTGTTGTCATTGAATTGACTTCGGAGAGATGATAAGCCTCTGGAAAAATCATGCACACCTGGAAATTGGGTTCAAGTGTGTCTAAGGGTTCAACAATTGTGCTTGACCCATACATGCAATCTGCTTTTGCTCTTTGCTTTATTTTAAAGGTTGAAATGTGGCATTTCAAAAATATATCAGGTAAGTAATAAGTCTGAATGTTAAGGGTTTACTGAATATCATATTTCATCCAATGAGATGGGAAAGACATAATTTCTGCAGTAATTGCTAGAATATGGCTTTTATTTTTGTAGGAAGGGTAGATTTTATCAGGGTGGCTGGCAGCTCCTTTTCAGCAGATGGGTAGGAATACAAGAAGCTTCCTTGTGTTCAATATCAGCAATTCTTCTTTGATTTGCATTTGAGGGAGTTTTTTCCATACTGTATTCATTTGCCAGTGTTAATGTGTCCCTGCATAATTAGGTAAGAATGGAATAGAATTACCAATGATAAGAAGAGGTAGAACAAGTGCATGCCAGTAGAGCAGCCTTTCCTTCGCTCACCTAATCTGAATAGACCATAATTTCAACTATCTCAAGTAGGGTGTTTTTTTTATTTGTTTTTCTCTCAAAACTAAGTTCAGAAAATTAAATGCTCTGGATTGTCTATGACAGCTACTACATTCTGTGAAGCTGGAGTTAAAATAAAAAAGCTCTTTTGCTTGCAGCTAGGCAAACACATCACTTACCTTCTAAATCCAGCCCAAGAGCCAATTAATTAAAGCAGAGTAAAAAATATTCTCTGTGAAGCACAAAGGAAAAAAACAAAACAGAAGTCTTTTGTACAACATATCCTTTATGTGTTCAAGTCAATAGCCATAATCACGTTAGAGAAAATGCAAGTGTCATAAACCATTAGGGTTGTAATGTATAGTTCATGAGGCAGGCATGCACAGTGAAGAAAGGAGGACTTCCAAACAGCTTTGTCAGCTGGTATTGGGCCTGTGAACTCAGGAAGGAGGTTGTGAGTATCAATGTGTGGCTGCTATGCCAGTTGTTGATGTTCAAGAGGTGAGGCCTTGAGGCTGTGCACTATAGGGGTTTGTGTTGCAACCAGGGACGATAGTTCAGGCTGCTTAGCAATGCACTTGTGGGCCCTTCTTCAACCCCCAGTGAGGGGCACGATGACAAGAAGGCTGCCACATGAAGCTGTGGCATTTTAAAACATCACATGAACAAACATGAATTTACCGCTAGTAAATTCATCCTTTCTACTGTCTCTTGGACAAAGCAGCACTACAAACACCTTGGAGTTTTATGTTTGTATTATTACTTCTAAGCTTCTGAAACTCACACAGATTATCCTTTTTAGCTGAAATACTTTTTAACTTAGATGAAGCTACTTTTGAATCAGAGAGACAGGTGTTACTGGTCAAGGTGCAGGAGGCCCAGTTTTAAACTCGTGTATGATGTGATTTAATTTCACTTCACTCAGCTTCTATTTTGGTTTTGTCTGACAAATTCTCACTGAACTCAGTGAGCTTTAAATATGATAGCTAATAGAGAAAGCAGATACTTCATGTTTATTAATTCTCCTTAACAAATTTCATAGTCATTTTAAGATAAAGCTATAAGCATATGTGGCATAATATATTGAAAGTGAATACAGAGCTATAAATATCCATAAAGGTATATATGCAGTTTGAAAGAAATGAAATGAAAAGAAGGGAAAAGAAAGGGAAAGAACAGAAAAGGAGAAGAGAAGGGTGGGGAGGGGAGGGGAGTGGAGAAGCAAGGGAAAAGTTAACGCAATAGTTCAATAGATCTGTTATGGTCTGTCAACTTTTTCAGTTGTCAAATACGCATTATGTGGCAAACAGTTCCTGGAGCCTAAAGCTTTCCTATGCATTTTGCTTTGGTCCCTTAACAATGTCCATATACATTTTCTGTTTGCGTTATCATCTGCTCAGCAGATATGCCAACTATAAACTATTCTGACGAAGTGGCATAAACTACATGACCTTGCATTGGCCTCTGCAAATAATTGACCAATGATGTGTTTACTTGGGAATTTAATGGGCAAAAGAGATGTTCCTGTGCTTTTCAAATGCACAATTACTTTCTTCTGCTTTTATTTCCAAGTAACTCTATTGACTTTGAGGAAGGCACACTTTTGACAAAAAGAAAAAAGAAAAAAAAAAGTAGCAGAGTAGCAGGCCCAGACTAACTTCATTTCAATGCTGAAACCCAGTAGAATTTGTACCACCATAGAGCAAGCAGATCAAGCTGTAAAACAAGGCAAGTAACTATATTCTCTGCTGAAAGAGCCTTTCCAAAGGCAGCACCAGATCTTTGAGAGATATCTCAGCCACTGTCCCTGAAACTAAACTTTGTGACTACTAACACTGCTGAAGAGCATTGAAGAACACTTGATCCTGTCATTGAAATCACAAGCATCTCCTTCAAGCAATATAGATCAAGAATAACCCTAAAGATTTCAACAGCCTAGTCATTCTGAAGAAAGCCTATGCTTGATGCTACCAAGTTCAGACTTTATTGTTGTCTTCTAAACTATCTTTTCTTAGTAGCATAATTGAGAAAAAAATATATACCCATCTAATCTGAATTGGGTTTTATACTTTGTCCATTGTTATAATGCTTGAACACTTAGTACTACTGTTTTGAGAACTGTAGTGCTATCTCTCTACATACAGGATAATTGGATTCCTCGTTTAGATAGGACTATGTTTCAGTTATCACTCTTAGAATTCAGATTCTATCAAAAAAGTCTAGCTTTGACTACCTCCAAAGTCACCTTATAATTAGCAAACTACAGAGAAGGTGCAATATGCAAGACAGATGAAGGTATTGAGATCCAAGACAGCCAGAGACCACAAAGCAAGAAGGCTCCTTCTGTGGAAACTGAAACACATCTCAGGCATTGTTCAAAGCAGAGGTGCCAAGCCAAGGATATCTAGCACCTGAGGTAGGTACTCATGCAGGAAGAACAATCCAAGAAGGATGCTTATTCTGTCTAAATGAGAGAGATTCAAGCTAACCTGCTTGCTGCACATAGATTCTACTTTTCCACTGTTTTTTACTGATGCCATTTCAGCTTCCAGGAAAAAAAAAAAAAAGAAAAAGGCATGGTCTGAATGTGGATGGCAATGATTAATTGCTGGTTCTTTATAACCTCATTAAGTTTATTTACAGTAGGCAACGGTAAAATGAAAATAACTACATGCCTCTGATGTTTAAATATCATTTTGTTCTCCCTGTCCTGAAAATTCTTTTAAAGCACAACACATCATCCAGTGAATCACTGAACTTACAAGAATCTTGGGCCCCCACAAAATTTTCCAGAAATAGGTGTAACTAGCTTTCTTACTTCAACTTTCCCCCAGTCCCTTAAAGGATTAGTGCTGCCCTTCAGGTACCCAGACAATGTCTGGGAATGTCTGTGATCTTTCAAATATAAAATTCCAGCTCCACTGTATTTGTATGAAAGACAATTCCGTATTTTTCCCTAAGCTACAGAAAATATCAAAATGTGTAAGGCATGATGATGGTCAGAATTAGAGCCCTTACTGCATTATCTAAAGACAATAAAATATGTCACAGCACTTCTGCTAGATAAAGCCTAAGAAGCTTGTATTTTTAAAGGTCTTCAAGTGGATATTTACATAATAATGATTATGAACCAGGAGGTGTGTTTTGCTAGGCAAACCTCTGTATGCACTCATTTCTGCTATTGGCAAAAGCTTTTTACAAAATGTTAGAGGAATGCCTATATAGTTGTTGCCATCTAGCCAGGAAAAAAAACCAAAACAAACCTCAAACCAAAAAATCTGCATTTTAAGAAGGACTTGAAGGACTTATTCATTCACATATCTAGACTCTAAGCTGTCAGTGGCTGTGCCATGCTGCATGCTTCCATTGTTCCCAAAGCTGCTGTGTAGGTTTATTGAATTGGCTCTTTCCACTGTTTAGTACTGGTCAAACCTTACTTTTTTAAGTAACATTAAGTTGTATTTTTTATATACATATAAATGTTATATATATTTTATATAAATGTATTTTATATATGTAAAATATTAAGTAATATTTTTTAAATAGAAGTAGAACATTAAATTTTCTTTAAGTAGGCCCCTAGGCTATGGTCCCAGGTCCACGGGATTACAAATCTGTATTTAGGATCTACCTTTCCAAGATCTTCTCTAAACTCCAGCAACAATGTGTAACAATATTCAAGACACAGAGACTAAAATTTGTATGTTTTGATTCAGCAACAGAGATGAATATCCGTTCCTGCCTGTCGGTAAGCCACCAGAGGATTTCTAAAAAATGTTCAGAGACATTAACTTGTGTGTCGAAAAGCCACACCCATGGGGTCGCAGAGCAGCTTTTTGGAGAGTGTGCACTGGGTCCAACATGTCTGGTGTTGAGCATCCTGCAGTGGCTGTTGGAGCCTCTGTGAATGGTGACCTGCAGCTCCAGGTGTTCCTGCTCTGAGACAATCTTGTGAACTCTAGCAGTAACTGCAAGAAGCACTCAGATTCATTATCCTTGTTGCTTGTTTTGGTCAGTTCCTACTGGGTTGTAAAAAACAGACAAAGGAATCACCTTCGTGCTTTTGAAATGTATGTGGTGATGACAGACATACATAAATTCTGACAACAAAGTTGCTTCCCTTTTTCTGCTTTACTGTTTGTTGGTGACCTACTGGTTTGATGGGTAACAGAGAAAATGGTGCAGAAGAGGGAGATGGTGTTAGTAAACAGGCATTCAAATATTGTTCTTTTTTTTTCTGCAGGTTTTTGTCAAACAACTGCAAATCAAAATTACCTTATTTGATGACAGTGTCTTATATACCATTCTGCATAATTAATCCTATTGTATTCCTTTAGCAGCATGGAATACTGTCAATAACTATTTGTAGGTTTCGAGATGTATATATTTGTTACATCTTTCCTGACAGGCTTGAAAATAAAAGCATTTTAATTTAAATTATTAGCATTATGTAAATAGCAACATAACTAGCCTTGATTTGCTGCCACTACCTTGGAAATATTTAAACATTATTATTACTTAGCTCAACATTCCAATTTTATCTCTGAAATTAATGCTTTTATGTTCAATTTATGCTTGTCAACAAATAATGATCATAGATGTGAGCTGGTTCATAATCCAGAGGTACTAGGTTACAATGTGTTACCATGGAAACTGTGGTTTATTGCATTTTCTCAACTTGATTTAAGACATTTGACAATCATAGGAACTGTTTGCCTGTCTTTCCATACCATAAAAAATTCAAAACCACAAACAACCAATAAGGGACATTCACACGGTTCTTGGACCCCACTATAAAAATAATAAAGAAATGACAACCTTATATTTAATAGGGACCTTTTGCGAATAGTTTATCTCACAAAATGCCTAGGAGTGTTGGAAAATTCAATCAGTGGTTAGTCATAGAATGGACCTGTCTTGCCTGTGGTTCATTTTGTTTATTGCATCATATATCTTTTATGATCACTGGGACTTTAGCCTGAAACAGCATTTTTGTTAACAAGAGCCATGTTTCCTCTAACATTGTTTATTGCATCTGAAACATTACTCTTCAAAACCACGGTATATTTTCAATTGAGCAAAGGTCTGTAACAGAACACAGCACGCCTCTGTTTATTCAGGATCCCAAGTAAAAAATATCCCGGTTCATGTAACATTAATCACTTTGCCAGCGTTCAGTTGAGGTCACTGCCACATTCCTAGCAGTATTAAGCCAAGTCAAAATTAATCACATACGTTAAACCCTGCAAGGAAAGCACGTGAAGCGGGTCTGAAATTAGACATTTGGTGAAGGACTAAGAGACCACTGTAACAAAATATGTTAGCAGTGCTGCAGCAAGCTTTCAGAATAAAATGACATATTCCCTACTATGTTGTTGTCATCTTACCTATATTTAAGGCTTTGTTCTTGTCTCCTTCATTTAAACCATTCTTTAGAAGCTTTAAATATAACCACTAAAATGCTTGCTAGATTTTTCCCCCTTTTTTTAACATATCCATGTATTTTAAAAATGTGTTATTCTTACATAACTCAGATTAGGCTTCTGGGATTTTTACAAATCCAGGTAATAAAATCCTTTTAAGACAGAAAAGTTATTAATTAAAAAGTATTTAAAATCAGTTTTCCTTTTATAGTCTCTCTTCTTTCTGTATGTGCACATACTTTAATGCTTCATATTTCAGGCTGAGGCATCCCTGCCCTCCAATCTCCCGTGGCAGGGAGATTGGAACTGTATGATCTTAAGGTCCTTTCCAGCCCTAACTATTCTGTGAGTCTATGATGTTGCTGCAAGTATAAAAGATGCATTTTACACTATGACTTTATGTTCTACACAGCAGACTCTAAGAAATTTGTTTGTCCATTCTTGTACACTTCTATTAAATGTCTGGTTTTCTTATGTGACAGAGTCATAACAGGATAATTAGAGAACAAATAATTCCTGCTGAAAACCCCAAGGAGAAAAACCTATGGTGACACAAGGATTACTGTCAATTAATTCTGCCTTGAGAATACATTGAAATGTCAAAAACACTAGATCCATTTAAAAAATAAAATAGGAAACCAAGCAATTCAGCAACAGGAATGGAAAGCAAACTGCTGAACTATAAAATTAAAGAAGGCAGATGAACATTATTTTTCCATTCTGCAATGGCCTAGCAATGGTCAGCAATATCAAAGGCTCTGGCTTTCAGTGATAACAGAAAGGTTTTTTATACAGCAAACATTTAAAAGCTGTGCTTGCCCTAATTTTATCTGTATAAGGTGCAGACTTATACAGCTGTACATAGTCACAGAAGTAAGTAAAACATGCTCTCACACAGTCTTGGAGCACAAAAAAGGCTCCTACCTGAGGTGGATGGACTGAGCATTGAGGACAAACTTTCTCTCCTTGGAAACTCCTGTACTTTCTACCTGACTTCTGTGATGTGCAGGAGGGGTACCACTACCTCAGGGTCCTTGACAAGAAAGGCTGTTTTCTATAGAAAAGGGAAGTAGTATCTCATCTTGGTGAAGACCCTCATCCTGAAAAGAACACATGGCACCAAACCCTACAAGCTTTTGCAGAATTGTGACATTTCTGAAATGCTTCAGACACTATTAAGTTTTTTAATCTCCTTCCTTATAAGCTTTCCCTCAGCAAGAGTGGGCTTTTTATAGCAGACCTGAGCAGAAAGCAGTGAGGAGGTTTAATGCTTCCCTGCGCTTAGAAAAGAATGTTCCTCTTGGGTATCATCAGAAGCACATCATCACAGGTGATGGCAGTAGATTCTTCTAGTAGCAATGAAATTTAGGAGACATCTGTTTCATGTGTGTTTGCCACAACTTTATGCCAAACTGACGTCTGGAAACATTCTCTGTTTAGATCTGACCGGCATTTACTCTCGATGTTCCTCTATAGAATTAATCTTTTTCCAGTGGCTATACTGGAGGTTTCTCTAAAAAGTTCCCCTTTGCTGCAGAGACTTATAACAACAACAACATACCACAAAAAGTCTGCTGGCTTCCTGGGACATACTATGGGTGTGGCTTTTGTTGTTTGGATATAGGTCTCATCCTTGCTCTAGGACTTGGGAATGAATTCTATGGCCTATGATGTTTCAGTAGTATGTAGAATACATATTCTGTGCACCTCCTAAAACACTTATTGCATGATTTTCTGTGGTGGCAGGGATTTGGCCTTCTTCCCAAACCCCTGCCCTGGTATGTCGTCTTACAAAATGGTTAGGAGTTTAATGATTTCAACTGTGCTCCTAGTTCTGCCACAGACTTCATGTGCAACACTTGCACTTGTCCAATACTACCTGTTTACTTAGCAATTCGTTCACTAGACAATATTTGGGCTTCTGCCACGTATTCTGAAGGGGTATTTATGAACATCTGTTTGAGAAATAAACCACACTTCCTTGGGATTTTTTCAACTATTTGTGGGCTTGTGGTGTAAGACAGAAAAACAAGAAAAAAAAAAAAAAAGAAGGAAGAAGGACTTTTTTCTGTATTTGAGAATACTTGCTCACAAAAAACTTTATTAATGCAAGTTTAGTCAACTACCAGGGCCTTGCAGGCTTGGAGTATATTAAACTGCATTTATAACAGTGCCCCTGGAAAATCAGGGCTTACCTCTGGCTTTATCTGAGACTAAATCGCCATACCTGCAAGGGGGGTACCTGTCCTATTTGCTTTAGGTGATACCACAGTATTATGCTGGGTTGGTAGTATTACTACAGTTAGTTAAAGTTCTACCACCATAACAACCTTTTTAAAAAAAATTTTATTGATTAATTGGATGACTGATTATGACACTACAGATCTAGATTTAATAGTGAGTTTATGCCAGTCCCAGGAGTGCCTCTCAGAGATATTTCTTCATGCTCAACTTCAGAGCTGAAGAGACAAAGTGAATGTGTCAAGAAAATTCACTAAAAAGTTCTGGGTTTGTTAAATTCACAAAGAATAAGACTGTTGAATCCTCTGCGAAAGAATACGAATCTGTGGCTCCATGTATGCTAGTGAATGCATCCCACACCGATGCACTGAAGATGAATGGTGATACAGCACAAAGTAGTCCCCATAGGCAAGTCTCACACAGACATGCGATGCTTCAACAAACAAGAAGCCTGCCCGGAGACAAGGAAGGAGTCAGTGGGCAACTTGGCAAGAGATCAGATAACTTTGTATCAGGCTCCTCCTATCTGAAAGAAGCTATATGGAGATTTACTTAGGGTTTCTAAAATCAGTTGATGAATTTAACTCACCATAAAAATACATAGACCAAGACAAGAAACAGCAATTTGTGTAATTATTTCCTTACTCCTGATTTCTTACCATTTTGGAACATTCTTCTGTAGCCAATGGCCTGGTCCAGAATATTCTGTGTGACTCTTCCAAACCATTTGTCTTCCCAACCATTTACTGCCTTCAGCTCAGCTCATCATCTATTACGTATATTGATCTAACAGCCAAACCTTTCTGCTCTTTTATAAAAACAAGTTATTTCTTCTCTTCCTTTGCCTAGGATTTCCCATGCATCTCTGTAAGTCCATGTTCCAACGCCTTGATTTCTTTGCTCCTTTTTTTTTTCTTTTTTTCCTTCAGTGAGGAAGTTACCGTAAAATTGTGAATTTATAGGACAGTCATTCTTCTGCACTAAATCCTGCACACTGCAGATGCTCTGAGGACAGAGGCAGGTCATTTCTTTTCACTGCAGCCATGCCAGACAAAATGGTTTCTAGCCATAGGTACCAGAAGTTTTTACCTGGTCCTCTGAATGAGGTGCTTTCATGAGTGTATCTTAGTCTGCTCCCAGCAAAATGATTGGCTTATGTTTAGAATGGGGATTTTTTAGCAATCAAAGCCCACAGATTTGCTGATGGCAGCTGGGACAGCAGTCTGAGAAGAAGCAGGTCTCTGTCCTTATGGTATAGTTAGATGAAATGACATAACCCAGTTTAATGGTTCACTGCAACTAAAAGGGGTGGTCCTGGCCTGTTCAGCCCTCAACTTCCTCTCCCTTGCTCCCACCTAACCTGCATCCTGCCAGAGACCCCCTTAGAGGTGACAAACCGCTCTTCTGATTGCAGAGTGAGCTGATTCAAACTAACCCCACAAAACAGTCAACAGGTTTTTGTTGGCTTAACAAACTCCACTGATTCACTTAGGGGTCAAATGAGCGCCAGAGCTGTGCAATGGAGAGGATGAGACCACACAGCTTGAAAAAGGATGGAGAAAAAGTGGGAAAACAGGGACTGAAGAATAGGACTGCCCCTTTTGGCAGCAGCAAGCTGTTAGAGCAGCTCAAGTGTCTGGCTGAGCTGCACCCTCACCCTGCACAAAGGATACCCGCGTGAGAAAGTGTGCAGCAGTTAGTGTGCTGTAAAGTCACACCCCTGCATACTTCGCAGTAACTTCACTAGATCCATAGAAGTCTTTTGTTCTGTGTTTGTTCTCCAAATTCCCTCCCTCCAGGCAGGTAAGGGAAGTAGCTTCAGCTAATCTCCTTAGCATGCCTATTGTCCAGCTAAAGTACAGTCATTATGTCCAACAAGCCTCCATTGTAAGCCGTCTGGGAGAGAGAAGACACAATCCATGTGGGTTGGATACCTATTTGCCGGGACATTCAGAAGTACTGCAAGCCTGCCACATCAACCGGGACTCCTAAGCCTTACCCATTCACCCCAGTCGCTGCATTATGTCAAGACTTCAAATTACTAGACACTGATTAGGTGGGAGAAAGGTTTGCCAGCAAACTTCTTTTGCCTGAATGCACATACATTGCACATCAGAACATGTCGGGCCCCTTACCTAATTAATTCTGTCATTAACAGACATTGCCTAGTTTTAGAAAGACCAGCTTTTTTTTTTGTGAGCACAAGCACGGCGAGTGACTGGGACAGAACATGTGGGTTTGAATTAAACTTTCAGTGATCAGTTTTGACCTTATTCCCTCTAGTAATTAGCAAGAATTTTCTACTAGAATCAATGGCTTAACAACAATAGAGGCAGCTCCAGGATATGACTATCAGGCTGTAAACAGCCACTGTAGATGAAATATTTTCTAAGTCTACTGTGACTTGTTTATCACTGTATTTCCCTGCCTCTTCCAAGAAATTACTAAACTTCACCTCTCCCAGTAAACGCCCCTGTAACTCACTTCTGCCTGTGCTGAACTACTTACAGTGGAGAAAATAGAGTCTTCCTAATTTGTCTAATTTTGGCTGGAATAGTCTAGGGAGTGCTCAAGTCAGGAAGATTATGATGTCCTGTCCCCAAGGAGATGATGGGCAGTACCTCTTCCACTGGCACACTGATCTGCAGAGTAAATGTCTGCCTCTATCACTTCAGTCTCCCAGGGAGACATCCAGTAGTGTCTTCAGAGCAAGAAACTTTTAGGGGCCAATTACATACATATTGGATAAACCATTAAAACATCACTTCATTTTAATGATTTGTATCTGGAAGAGGATTTAAATTAGTAATGGCTTATCAAACTTTACAGTTGAAGTTATTAAAAAAAGAATTCTGAATGATTAAGAAAAATCATATACGTATGTATGTACATACACTCATAGATGCACATACTCACATTACTGCACAAAAAGCTGAAATCAAATTGAGTTTTTTTGTCTCATAAAAGAAATGGCTCACACATGTCATCCAGCTTGAAAGTTTCCAAGAGAGCTGATTGCCAGCAATTATATTTTATGGTTCATTCTTTCACCCTATATTTGGTTTTGTTCATACGGAGTGCTCAGTGTAATACAAAGGCTTGCAGAGGGTTGGAATTCCTAGATCGCTTCTGGAAACTTGTTATTAACAGAGGCTACTTAAAAGTTCTTTCCAGAGCTGCTGGCTGCTCCTGAAATGTATAACAAGAAGACGGGGGGGGGGGGGGAGGGCGGTGTGTGTGAACACCTTAGGAAAAAAAAAAAAAAACAAACAAAAAAAGTCTAAACAGAAGATAACACTAATTTTCCTCATTCTTAGTAGGAGGTATAATGTCTTTATAAAGTAATAATTACAAGGCAAAAAAACCAATCATTGGTGCCTTATCTGGACCTTGCAGCTGTACTTCACCCTTTTGCATTAGTAGCATGTGTTTTAAGGTTATGAAAACCCATGAAAATTGCATCATAAATGGAGGTTTTGTCTTTTTCCTAGGATTTGATTGAAACAGACAGCTACATTTTGTGTATATATAATTAGGCAGTAAAACAGGCTTTGAAGGCAGATTTCTGTTTAGTATGTGAGTCACATGCACAACAGTCTTTCATTCAACAACCAAAGACTGATCTTTTTAATGCCTCAAGTCGCCCAACATGTTTTCTGAATGCTACATCTTGGAGAAAAAAAAAAAAAAGAGAAGGAAAAAACCAAATCCCAACTAATCAGCTTTTAAGCCGTATTTCTCTCTTTCTGTTTTTCCTCATTTCTCCAAATAAAAAACAATCTGAAAAGCCAATCTAGTTAGTCTGTGGTGATTTAACCTTATGACAAACTGATTTTTACCGTCTTTCTTTCCAGATTGTTGTCCAGGGCAGCACTGAATGCTGCACCAGCTCTAGGCATAGCTAATCCCTCTCATAAAAGGCCATTGTGATAGTAAAACTGAGACCAATAGCTTTTTCATTCTCCACCTCTCAGTTCTCCAAAGTAATGGCAATGGGGTGTCCTCTTCATGTTTTTCTTTTCAGATGCATAGTTTCTCCTTTTAATAAAGCTAAAATGAAGAGAAATAAAGGAACACAATCACATTTTACTCAAAGCTCTTTCTATAAATACCTTCTGGAGAACTGAATTTAGGAACAATTATCTGCAATCCGAGTTGTTCTGACACTGTGTGTGAATACAGCACTGTGCCCCTGGAAGTTTCTGATCATTCTGAACTATGCGAACATGATAAAATGTTGGGAGATAATACTTAGGGCTTCATATTTTCTGCTTAGGGTCACACTAGCATTCTTCCTCACTGCGAAGCATGTGGAAGAAAGGAACACTGGCACAGTTCTCACATAGTTCTCACACTTGTAAAATAATCACCTAGAAGGCATTGTCCACTTTGTGCACTTGCAATGCATTCCTGCCAACAATATTTTCCCTAAAAAAAAAAATTATAACCCTGTATTTTTTTTTTTTAAAAAAAAAAGATAACAAAAGTAGTGAGCAGTCTCCTGAAAAAGTGCACTTTTTTTTTTGTTTTTGTGCGGGTTTTTTTTTTGTCAAAAAGCCTTGACCTCAGTGCTAACTGTTCTAATATACTAACATTATATTTCAGAACTGGTTCACCATTTTGAACAGCAGTAAAAGAGAAAGTTGGGCTGCATTTGATTACAAATTTTTATTTGACCTCAGAAGAATGCTTCTAACCAGCAAAATAGAGAGTGTTAGATAAAAACATTTACAGCTAGAAATAGTTCACGCAAATTCATTTCTCCAAATAAAAACCACTGCATTTTAATACTTGTTATCAATCTCAGTGTATTTACAGATACTTTTTAATACCATTATTAAAATGAAAAAACAGCAACACTGTTTAAAAGCTATAAAACCTTTATTTGGGTAAAATTTTAACACAAGTGTTTTGATTCTGAGGATATTACATTTGTGCATTTATAGAAGCAGAAAATTGAGAAGCAAAATTTTAAAATAAAAATTATGTCATTAATTCCTAAAGTTTAAATATGGAAAGGAAGATAAGGAGGATTATGTACTCTGCAAATACTATTTCATGGTCCAGGGTAGGGAGTAATTCATAAGTATCATTGTCTTTTAAGTACAATTTGGAAATCTTCTGTTGGGCGTGACTATGAGCTGGAATACTCTCTGTAGAAGCAGTGATCCTCTCGGCATTTCTTCCAAGTTCTTTCCTAGTATTTCTGTGGGAAGACAGTTCAAAAAATAGCACTTGTGCCTTCAGGACACCACAGAAAACAGGCTTCAGAAGGATCCCTTGAGCGTCTCCTAAGTTCCCAAGACTTCTGTAGCCAGAATTATGAAATGTACATCATGTATTTTTTCACATCCCATTGACTTTTCAGGGAGTAAGACAAAGAAGTCTGCTGCCATCTCCTCTTGAAAGGTTTGGAAGCACAGAGCATCTTTATATAAGGCAGATAAAGCTGGGACCTGTGTGTGACTGCCTTTTCTGTAGTCCCAAAGAAGAGAGCAGTTGCAGTAGGTGAAGGTCTGCTTGAATAGTACTCATTTGCAATACACATGTCTAAATCTAATGCAGATGTTGTTAATCACATTACACTCCATCTCAATATGCTTAACAAACATAGTCCTTAGGGCACGCTGAGAGATAAGTAATCCTTGTTACAGGAAACTGCAAGTGAGAAAATAAAAGCACCGTGCTGAAAAGACCCATGGGTTTCAAAGCCCAGATTGTGCAGAGGCTCACCAGCAAGAACAGACCACCTCTGCCTTGTGTCTGACATGAACAGTGCCAGCTCAAGTCCATTCCAGTGCTTTAGAAGAATGATACAAGCAATGCACTCAGTTTAGCTACACATGTAACTTTCTTCCCAAAGAAGAATGATCAGCCAGCGATGATGGTATTTGCTATTATCTTACATCACAGCTGTGGTGTGGAACACCAGCTAATTTTCATAGCCCCTGCTGTGGTTCAACTCCTAGATGTTGAACCAAGGAGTACTTGGAACAAGTCCTCTGCAGTACTGTACACATACCATACATTCATAGGGTAAGACATCACTGAAAACGTTTCAAATGCTGTATAAAATTTTCCGGATTCTCAGGTGATTTATTGCCTTTTGCGGGAAATTCTCACAACATTAAAATTTTTTGTGATTTGATATTCCTTACCACTGAACTTCTAATTCTCAGAGCTTCTTTTCTTGTCATTTTCTTAATCTATCGGGCTTCTTCTCATTTTAAATTAAACTTCTGCAATCCTACCTGTGCAGAATATATTTAAAGGCTGGATGGGTCTTCCTGAACATCAAGAATGCAGTTCTGCAACATTCCAGGTAGCTCCATAGAGAATGTCAACCTTGAAAGTGAGTAATACTTCACTGATCCAGGCTGTCCCCCCACTAAAAAACAGCTGTGTTATTTTTGGTTGAGGAATTAAGGAATCTTTTACATTCATGAATTGTTTTTGTTACCGTTTCAAGGCAAGATGGCCAAGTCACAGACAGAAGTACCATGAACTTCCCAAGGGAAGTGAGACAGCTGAGAACAGACTGCCCCAATTCCTCTGCACTAATAAGATCATCCTTCTCCTTTTGTGTTTACACTGTTCTCTTTTTTGTCTCACGCTCCTGGTGTCAAATTCCCATCTCCTTCTTTCCTACTGCCTTTTCCATGCACCTTTTCCAGCAGGTCCCTTCTTCTTCTGCATCTGAAGGTACAAAACGCTCTGTGTGTTTCTATCCTCCTGCCTCAAGTACAGTAAAGGAAACAAGACAACAGCAACAAGGCCAGTCAGGAAATCAAAAGGCCATGGTTTCCTCCTCTGGTAGATACAGGGAAGTCTTAGGGATACTGTCCTCACTTGCAGCTCCAGTGGCCCACAAGCTTCATTTGGTAAAATGCCTCTTGGCCTGGTTAAGACAAGATCTCTCACACACATTCATCGTGCCTCAGAGAATTTATTTTCTCCTTCCACATCTCTGCAGTTTTTACGTCTACCAGATGTAGTTTTACGTTTACCAACTCCAAAACACATACTTCTTTGGCAACTTCTTTGGTGAGTTTTCAGGGTCATTCCCCTTCAAGCTGCTATCAAAAATGTAGCAACATGCTTCCTCATTCCTCCCAAAAGGATGACACACCTAACCTTGGCTTTGAAAACTTTTACAGATTCGTTACTCCCTTCAACAACCAGTACACACTCTGCCTTTTAATCATCTTTCTTTCTCCTAGTATGTACCATCTGATCTAATCTCTGGCCTATTTCTCATGTTCATCCCACATCATACTTCTTGCTCTACTTTCTTACTGGACAAAACTTTCCCACTGCCACTTCTGCTGCAGACACCAGCTACATCTCTGCAAATTCCACTTCAAGACTCATCTTCCCCCTCGCTGTCCTATGATTCCTAGCCTTCTCTGTAATAAAACAATCCAATCCTATTCCCTAAACCTCAGTTTCACTTCCCCATGCTCATCTGTTCTCTTGGAAAATCTAAGTAGGGCACCCAGCCACTGGCCTTTTAACTTTTTCCACCTTAGCACTGCTCTAACAAGGATGCTTGGTGCTCATCTAAAATATTGAATCTGCATCCATCATTTCTATGAAAAATTATAATTGACTGTAAAACATTATTTTGAATGAAAGTAGCTGTAAAAAACACATGGTGTAACTGAGTACTAAAGCTATAACAAAAGGCCATAACAGATTTTAACATGTATTGCCTGCTTCTCATCACACACAGCCTATTAAGCAAGAAACACATTTGTAATATTATCTGAATGTCTACTCAATGCACTACATAAATAAATAAGCTGTTGTTTAAATTACTTGAGGAGAAATTGAGCATCTATACAGTGAACCAAAGGCTATATTCATATTAGGGTAAAAGGTTTATAGTTCAAATTCTACAGCAGAACTTCACAGAAGAGTTAAGTTACAAAATGGAAAACACTTACTAGGTTATTCAGTCCAGTTCTAATGCCAAAATGGAGTCATTCCCCATAGTATTTATTTTTAGTGCTTTTTCCAGCCTAATTTTCAACCCTGTGCAATGTGACTTAAGAACTTCCTTTGGGACATTATTTATTTCACTGATTAGCATATTACACTGCTACGATTTTTAAAAACAGTCTTCAACACTTCATTTGGTGGGTTTTGTTTCTTCTTTGCTTATCTTCCCCCCTGTGCTCTCAGAAGGATGAGAGCACCTTTTACACTCTCTCCCTGGCTCCAAATAAACACACATACACACACACAAGTCTTTCATAAATCATTTCCTCCAGTTGCCAGGCCATTTTTGTTGCTCTTCTATAAACAACACAGCAGTACTTTGTTTCCATATATAACCTCTATTTGTGTGCTGAAACATCAGAGACACTGACCTTTAGATCAGATATCAAACTGAGACTCCTTGTGAATGTTCAGATAAATGTAAAAGAGTCTTTGGACTGTTCTAAAAAAGAAGAAAATGTTATTAGCATTGCCTCTGTAGAAAAAGAATGTAGTATCTAAGTATCTGCCAAGTGTGTAATAACCTGACTGTATGTTTTAATCACCAGTTCCCACACTGGTCTGTGGATCACTGGCAGTCTGCAACACCATAATAAATTATCCACAACTAATCCACAGAGATAGCAGTTTGTGCACATCAATTAAAAGTTTATCCACAAGACTATGCGATAAATTCTGAGGACTTTAACGATGTGCTAACCCAAAATTTTCAGATCAGTATGTTAAATTTCCCAGGGACTGCTGTCGAGTCTGCTGTAAGGAAACTCTTTATGTGCAAAACGTTGCATACAAGAGAAACGTCACCTATTGTTTACCTAATCGATCTGGCAAGTAGGAACTTGAAATAGGTTTTTGTCCTGTGCTCAGTGCCCGGTTAAGAACCGTAGGACGCTGTCACCGTCGTGGACGTGCTGTATGCGATACGGAAAACGTCTGCACACACGCGTACCTCTGCGACAGGAAACGCAGGAACAAAGGGTACGGTTGGAAGAGGTCGTCTGAGGGGAGGTAGCTGAGACTCAGCTGCAGATGACGTCAGATGTAGCGTCCTCATTTAGACATTACTACACCTTGCAGTTGGCCCTACTAGCGGACGGGGGCACAGGCAAGGGTGGAAAACAGCCCTTCCCGTACTTGTAGGTGAGTAAGTACTCGTTGCAGCCCTTACTTCCCCCCTACGGGCACAGGTATTTCGGGGGACCAGTGGTGAGACTGACCCGCTAACCCCGCAGTCAGCCCCGCCGCCAGCCGCACACCCCCGACCAGCCTCAGCCAATGAGAGCGCGGCAAAGCGATTTCTGAAGAGCTGATTGGTCACTGCCCGATCCGCGCCCAGAGTGCTGGTGGGCGGGGACGCAGGGCTCGGCGGGGGAGCTGGACCAGGAGAGGGGGCCGGGCACGGGGTGGCCGCTGTGCAGAGCTTCGGCCGGAGGAAGCCTGGGTCTTCATTAGCGTGTATGAGTGTCTGGCGAGAGCAGGAAAATGAAGAAGGGGAGGGGCGGACGGGGGGTGTGAATGGGAACGCGTTGGGAGTATTAGTGGTCTGAAGCTGCATTAATTAAAGACAGATTTCCTATTTTAGACAAACATCACTAATTTGTTGGCCCTCTGCCTTGTAAAACGTGCATGAATGCAAAGTTGTAGTTTAATTTGGCAAGCGGTCATAAATGAAGGCGAAAATAAGTCACACGGTGGTCACCGGCCTCCTTCTGCACCTGGGGCAGTTCCTCCTGGGCAGGATGGTATGAGGTCAGTGGTCTTTTTGCAGCCATTCCTGGGAATTGGGTTCTGAAGAGGCACCACCGGCCCTCAGGCTGTTCTGCCACAGAAACGGGTGAATAAAACGGGTATATAAAGCTTCTGCAACTCACGTAGTGCCTTGGAGTGGCTCCTTCCCCGTGTAGCCGTACACAAAAGCCAGGAGGTAAAAGAGTCTCAGCTCTGAATTTTGTCACAAGCCCATCATCTGGCAGCTCTGGCTAGAGAAACGTCTCTCCCACTGACAGCCGCTTTTTAGAAATTAAAGTGATGATGTAGCGCAGATAAAGCAGAGGCATTTTTGCAGTCTCTCCCAGCGGCTGTTCTTTGGCTAGTAAACAGACCATCTATTCAGAAGCAGTTTTCTTTGGGCTGAAATTATGTGCTGACCGTAGCAGATCGCTTCCCATAATACCCCTTTCCCCCACCCACTGCTAAATACAAACTATCTCCTACTCACTGTATAATAATGTGAAAATGACTGTAATTTTGCAGTCCAAAGTGAAACATGTCTAAACAGAGGTCGATACTGAAAAATCAGGGTCATTACCTAAATATGAAAAACACATTGTAAAGAAACAGGAACTAAGTAAACTAAACACAACTAACTAAACTAAACTAACTAACTAAACTAATACAACTAAGTAAACTAAAAAAAAAAAAGTAGGCCTGGCGTTGCTGACCTGAACATTTTTGCTTAACCAGTTGAGTAAAATCACCCAAAAGTTATCCCGGGGAATCCGTGATTTTCAGTACCTGTAACATCAGCACGGTCGTGTGTGTTCCCCAGCCTAAACTGCTAGTGCCTAGTCACGAGTGGGCCTCACCAATGCTCCAGCCGTGTCTGCAGCCCCTTGCTGAGCTCCTTCCATCCCATAATCCCAGCGTTGTCGGAAGGCCACGGCAGGAAGTTAGGGACGCGTTTGCACCGTGGCGTTTCTCGTCTGCGCTACTCATACTCGGTGCTTCTATTTTTCATTAAAGTTTGGGTTTTTTTCCCTTTGTAATGGCTTAAGAAATTAATGTGATCCAGGACTTCCCTGGCAGTGAACTTCCCCGGAGCCGCTGAGGGGGAAGGGTTTTTACTCCGGGAGGAACGGAGCTGGTTGTCCCCGGGCTAGCTCAGGGCCCCACGAGGGAGTGCGTCTTGGTGCCCTCGGGGTGATGGTGACCTGAGGGCAGCATTCCCCCAGGGACGCTGCTCATGGTGGCTTTTACCCCCACTGGCCTCGCCCCCGATCTTGTGTGTCGGTCCCCAGTGGCCGGCAGCGAGCACGCTTTGCCCCTCCGGTACCGCACCGTTAGGCGACGAGGGCACCTCGCGTCCCGCTCGGCTGGAGGAGGTACGAAAATGCGTTTCCCTGCCCTGGCGCGGGTGTGCGGAACGCGGTAAACGCTACCCTGTGACTTCCCTACAGACACCCTGACCTGGGCAGCGCGTGTCTGGCAGGGAAAAAAAATTTCACAGGGAAATCAAGGGAAAAAGGGGAAAACCAGGGAAAATGTAAGAAAGAAAAAAGCGCTCAGGGCCATGAGAGCTATCGGAGCCCGACCCCCGGCCCGGCGGCGGGCAGTCCTCCTTTCCCCTTCCACCACCCTACCCTCCCGCCTGCGAAGGGTTAAACGCAATTTAACGCAGTGGTGTAGCATAATGGCTCCCAACCTAAACAAAAGGAATGATTAAGGGGGATATTTTCGAGCCACACAAAGCCCGATAGGGAAGATTTGTGTTACTAATTCCTGTGAAAGTATGGTCGCGCGGTGGTTACAGGGTCGCCGGCATTCACACCACAGCACCCGCAGCCGTAAATCAGGAGCCCAGAGACAAAAAGGCTATGTTCTGCCCCCCCCCCCCCCCAAAGGGGAGAGGGGGGAAAGAAAGACTAAACCTGACCTGCACAACTTGTCATATTGTAAGAATGAACATGATACAAAATGGGGGGGGGGGGGGGGGGGCATGCAAGGGTTAAGGGCTGGTTTGGGTGCTTCCCCACGAGCAGGGCTTCGGCCCCTTCCTCCAGACAGTGCTTGCTTTTTTCCTCCACTAAGCACGAAAATAATTGCATGTGTACCAGCAGCCCTCTCTCGCTGGCTACAAGCTGTTATAATATTGAATGAGGGGCATTTAAAAATTATGAGTGAGGTTCTAAATTGCCTCTGAAACCGGCACAGAAAACTGCCCTGAAATTAAAACGAAATGAGGGAGTCTTCCTCCCAACGTGTGAGTCTTGGCAGAGATACTCTCCACACTGGTTTTCTGATTTTTTGCCCCACCTTCCTCTATCTTTTTTCCTTTTTCCTAAGCCCTAAATGTTATATGAGGTAATTGAAAAGGAAACATGATTTGTATCTGGCTGCAGCGAGAGGCTGCCCGCTGCAGCTCGGCGCAGGCTGAGAGCTGGAGAGCGATGGGAGAGGGTTTTCTTGGTGGGGGTGAGGAGAAGAGGGATTGGGGGGGGGGGGGCGCGTAACGCCTGTGTGTACAGTGTGCGTGTGTTTCACCCTCGCCGGCAGGCAGGAGGAGCGGCGGACCAATCAGAGAGCCCAGTTTCATAAAAGCTGGCTCCTGATTGGCCGGCAGGGTAAGGGCATTGTGAACAAAGAAAAGTCCCTCTCAGGTACCGCGCTCCCCTGCCCCGGCCGCCCCGCGGCCCCTGCGCCCGCCGGCCAGCCCTCGAGGGGCCGGTGCGGGTCCTGCCTTCCCTTCTCACCAGCCCCCGCCGCCGGGTTTGCTTTAATTTCGCTTATAGAGAGAAAGGAAGGTTCACGGTTATCTGGTGCTCTCTTCTTCCAAGCACAATAAATCTGTTGGAAGATAGTAGGGTGGTTTTTTATTTTTCTTCCCTAAAATAAAAAGCGGCTGCAACAAAAACACACTCAATGTTAGAAGGAAAAGGTCAACTCGATCCAATACAGACCGTAAGTACGGTTGCGTGGTGTGTCTCTAGCACTTAGAGGGGATTTTTGTGTGGGTTTTTTTTTTTTTTTTTCTCTGCAAAGGGGAGTGCTAAAGAGTTCTGGGAGTTGAGACAACTAAGGATGTATTTTTGGCTTCTAAAAAGAAGACGAAGGAAAGAACAATCCCACAAGCAGAATGAGTTGAGGGAAATAAGAGGGCGAGAGCGCTGTAGCCACACAAATCGTACTTGACGGTGCACTTGGGGGGGCGTAAAAGCATTGTGCCTTTCTCCGGTATTAGGTATCCAGGCGGGAGCGGTTCCAGCGACACAGCTCCTGACAAGAATGCGCCCCACTCGTCCGGAAAGCGGTGGGCGCGGGCAGGGGGCCGCTGAGGGGTGGTGGTGTTGAGCATCCCGGAGCGAGAGCCCCGTTCCCGTTCTCACGACAGCCAATGGATCCTGCCAGCCTCACGTGACTTTGTAACGGAACCGCCGCGCCTCGGGGGTTGGCCGCTGCTGCCGCGAGCGCCCCTCCCCCACACACCCTTTGCCTTCACCCCTCCTCCCGCCGTCCACCGCCGGCAATTCATTACGGCTTTTAGCTTCCCATCGCCGGCTAATTAAAAATACTAAGCTAAAGCTCCGAGACAGTCTTACTTGGGGAGGGCGGGGGGCCTGGAGCAGGCTGCAAGGTTTGCCAAGACAAGGTGGGAGCGATCTATACTGGAAAAAATGTCGTCTGCTTTATCTCCTCGGACTCTAATTACCGAATTACTTACCGCGTGACTGATTAGCCCTAGCTCCCGGGGTTTTTCATTATTATTACTATTGTTGTTTATTTTCCGAGATAGCAATCTGAAACTGTCTATGCTTTTTTCCCCCTTCTTTTTATTGTTACTATTTTTCAAAGCGCTGATTGAGGCGAGTTGGGGGAACACGGGGACAGCAAACACCCCCCTCCCCACCCCTCCTCTGAAATCGTATTTATGGGAAAATATACTTCGTTAGAGAGCACGCTGACCTTCCCCCACTCCTACAAAATGTTTTGATAACCGGTTTATCAGATCAGTGATTCCCCCCTCCCGCTCCTCCTCCTCGCTCCCCCTTCGTCTCTCCCTCCCCTCGTTTCCCCTCAAGTTATTTCAAGAAATCAGATCTGTCAGGACGGGCGAAAAAAATGCCACTTCCCAACTAACAGGCAGAATCCAGCCCAGATTTTCAGTCTTTTCTTCTTTTTTTTCCTTTCCCCCTTTCACTAATTTATCCCGATGTTAGCACATTCTGTCTTGTAACACCCGGGCGCCTGTGGGTTTGTTTCATGGGATCATTACTTACTGATGAGGATGGCTCCCAGGTCCGGGGCTGAAGACGGAGTGTGAAGTTGGGGAAACAATTTTTTTTTTTTTTTTCTTTTAAATTACTGTGGTGATTATTACCTCTCGGTGCTTATTCAGGAAAAGCAAACAAACAAAAACCTGGTCCTTGATGCTTCAGTTCTGAATGTTGCCTACCACCTGGTAAAGTTCTGAGGCTCATCATTTTTTTTTTTTTTTTTCTTGGTCTTTAAACAAGGAGGGGAAAAAAACCCAACCCTAAACAAACAAACAAAAAAAAGGACTTCTGATCCGTGTGCCAAAGTAGGGGGAGATACGTTACTGACCGATTTATACTGGCTGAGATGATACTTGCGCTCTACTTCTTGATCACTTGCTCTTTAAGTAAAATGAGACACAGAGCTGTTGCTGAGACGAGTGGGAACAGCATTTTGATTTGCTGGTTTAATTAAAAAATGATAAAGGATTAAAGGTAAGCATGCATATATATGTATAAATATTTCGACAGTCGACTCTAGAAGGGAGAGATCCCTTTAAAAATCGTTTTAACTAAGCTTTGTCAAACACACACTCATTTGCGGTCACTGAGGCCACCTTGGTGCAGATCACTTAAAGTGTATGTCTTAATCAGTTTCCTGTACAGTCAGTAATACTATATTTAACAGACCTAGCAGTTGTGTGACCTAGGAGTACATTAGAACTGCTTTTAGAACTGGTACCTCGAGAATACAGTTTTTTTTTTTTAAGAAAATAAACATTTTTAACCTATGGAGTTTAATATTTTCAGTAAACGTTTGTGTTTGTACGTTGTTGGTGTTTAACAGCAGCTCTATTGTGGCAAAGAAAATGAGGTTTCCCACTTCCTTTAGCGCTCCCTCTCCCCCCACCCCAAGAGATTAAGTGTAAGGGGGGTAAAAGATAATACAGGAGAGTCACGAAACTTCAAGGGTCTGGTTTAAAGCCACAAAATCCATGGAATGCAGCAGAGAGTGAATCTCTATTATTTTTTTTTTTTTTTCCCCTCCCTTTTGTGCCTAGGTGGTGGTCCAACGGGTTAGATTACAACATGTGCTCCAACAGCTAGGCACCACTTCTAAGACTCTATTTCCTGAGCTTTGTGGATTTAAATACTAGAGTTTTTTTTTGGGGGGGGGCTTTTGTTTGTTTTTTTTTTTTCCTTTTTGTGCACATGACTTTTTAAGGCAGGCTGTGGGTGTTGGCATGGAAAGTAGATTAAAGATGCTCACTATAAAAGCATCACAGCCATTGCCTCCCATTTAACAAACCTGAGGGAGAAATGTGTCAATGATGAATAATTTTGACCGCCCCTACCTCGCCCCCTTTTTATTAGGCCTATTATATTCTCCTTACACTCAGACAATAAATACTCGACTTTTCTCCTCCTCACAGGGCAAGGTGGACGTGGACTGCAGGTTGTGAATGTAGACAAACCTGGGGGAGGAAGACAAAAAGAGTTGAACCTAAGAGAGCCCAGTGGAGATAAACGAATGTCCTCACCTCTCCGACAGAAAGTTCATTGGATTTTGACTCTAGAGATCTCATCTTCAGGATGTCATTGAACACTTCTACTGCAGGAAAAGGTGTGGATCCAAATGCAGTTGATACTTATGACAGTGGAGATGATTGGGAAATCGGTGTTGGGAATTTAATTATCGATTTGGACGCCGATTTGGAGAAGGACAGACAGAAACTTGAGATGAATAATTCTACTAGTACCACCAGCAGCAGCAACACCAGCTCCAAGGATTGCGGGGGTCTGGCTTCCAGTGGTGCTAATACTACCTCAGCCTTAGCTGATGGCCTAAAATTTGCTTCTGTTCAGCCATCAGCTCCCCAGGGGAATTCCTCTCACAAAGAGACTAGCAAATCAAAACTGAAAAGGAGTAAAACTTCTAAGGATGCTAATAAATCTCTGCCTTCTGCTGCCTTGTATGGGATTCCTGAGATCAGCAGTGCTGGCAAGAGGCAGGAAGTCCAAGGGCGTCCTGGAGAGGCAACTGGCATGAATTCATCACTGGGTCAAAGCACGAGCAGTAACCCAAACAGCAATAACACCACCAGCAATAGCACCACCATTGCCTCCTGTGTGAAAAACAAAGAGGAGAAGCCAGGTAAAGCTGCCCCAGGTAGCAGAGGCTCCAAGAGGGATAAGGATGGGGGAAAATCCAGGAAGGACAAGCAGCATGACCTGCAGCAGGGCCATCCCAATGGCAGTGGGGGTGGCAGCAGCCAGGCTCCCCCTGGGCATCTCTATGGCTTCGGGGCCAAGGGAGGCAGTGGTGGAAGAAGCAGCCCCTTCCAGTGCACCTCCTCTGCCATGGGGGAAGTGAGCAAAAGTACCCCGGATTCAGGACTACTGGGAAATTCTATTTTGGTAAAGAAGGAAGAGGAGGAGGAGGAGAGCCACAGGCGAATCAAGAAATTGAAAACAGAAAAGGTAGGACAAAGCTCCTCTCCACATCTGCTCTTCTGTGTGTCCCTGTGTCTCTAATAACAGTCCAACAACTCTGTGTTTGGCTCCTTTGTCCTCTTTGGTGTATTCATGATACACATATGTTCTTCCAGTTTCCCTTAAAAAAAGAAACACCGAGACCTCTTCCCTAGACAGAAGACACCATGTTCTGAGTGTACTGCTCTTCCTTACCTTCTCTCCCTGTCCTTGGACACTGGAGAATGTTTATGTTCTGGCTGTTCCTTTTGATAGCACTCACCCAGAAGAAGAGACCTGGAAATGGCCCTGACTGAGCTGTCCCTGGTTTTAGCAGAGGCTGCAGTGTTGGTACCAATGGGATGGCACATGTTTGCAGGGTGGAGATCTGTGTCTTTGGCAAGGGGTGTGCATAGTTTAGGCTCCAGGAGCAGCAAGTCCGTTATTGTGCTGACCCTTTTCCACAACACCAGTGGGCATTCATGACTGTTCCTCTCACAGAGTCTAAAGGGACCCTTCTCCCTCCTCTTGTCTGAAGCTGAGATTGTGCTTAGGGGGCAAAACAGAAGGCATTGCCAGAGACCCGGGCTCCATTGTTGCTTTCTGTTGGAGACACAGGGTGCTTATTGTACAGGGGGGTTCCTGTGGTACAACAGCAGCCCAGAGGCCCCAGAAGCTGGTGTGGAGAACAGGGAGGAAGGAGCCAGCAGACAGGCAGTGCCTCTCTTCCTCCTGGAAGGAGAGGGCTGGAAGGAGGGCAATTCACCTTGTGCTGAGATGTGTGTGTGCAAAGCAGCTTTCAGAACAGAGGGGAGCAGTTAGTCTCCTGTCTGGGGGAGCTTTCCTGTCTGAGACAGCTCTCAGGTGTGAGCTGCTCATTTATTGAGTGGTTGAAATGTATGAAAGAAACCCCATAAGTGTGTGTTTTTCTTCCTATTACGTTATGAAGGATGTTTTCTGTAAGAATAGATGGCCATGACTCTTCTTTGGGAAGGGTGGAATGAGAGTTTGGCTTTTGTTAACTGCTGGCTCAAGGAGGTTCTGGTGTCAGTGGGAATTCTGCTGTCTGTAGGGCAGAAGGTGTCTTCTGGGAGACCTTGGGGCAAGTGTTTGCCCTGAGATTACGAGTCCTATGAATTCTACAGGTTGTAAAACAAAGATAACCTGGTCTGCCTGAAAAATAAATTGTCTGTCTCCTTGCCCACTGAACGTTCTCAGAGTATTAGATTGTGACTTTATTGTCAGCTGTTGCTCTTAAATTAATTGCTTTTACAACTTCCCAGAATGAACATTCAGTGATGGAAAAACTTTTGGGTCCGTGTTAACTGTAAGTGTCTGGGAGGGCTGGAGGTCGCAGGGAAAATTTATGTCTTTCTATGACCTGTTACTGGCTTTTTTTTTTTGTATTTTGGTCATGTTGAAGGCTTTGTACTATTTAAATTTGCTGGAGGATTAGATCTGGGTGTTTATGACATCTGATACTTGCTAAAACTGGAAAATAATTTCAAGGGCTTTTGTTCAAGGCAAGGAACAAATAAAATTTCATATTGTATGCATATTGCTGCTTTTAAGATAGCATATCTAGGGATGAATTTGAATGAGCCTTGTGACCTTTTCTAAATGCAGATGAGAGTCCAGGTTGCTGTAATTCATGTGTTTATGTTTGTGCTTTTTGATTTATGAGAAGTTCTGTGCGCGGCGAAAAGGTGTCCTAAAATCTCATGGTCTCTTGGTCTCTTTATTAATTTAGTACAGTAGGCATTTACTTCTGTTGCCAGTAGTCTTCAAATTGCAGTTCTCTAATCTGTTTTAACTATCTAGATAAATTGCCCTAATCCGCTCTTCACAATGGCTGTGGTTAAAGAGTCAGAGCCGTTTGATTGGATTCAGTGGCTGCCTGGAATGTGGGAGGTACTGCCCTTTTGTAACCCCCTTAGCCTTTTAATCTCTCAGCCAAATGTTCACATTGAACAATTTTGTTTAGCTGGCAATCTGAACATTTCAGGATCTCAAAGGCTGCTGTCATGGCAACAGAGATTAGAGGGTTGCGTGGTTTCTCCCGGTTTTGTGTTCTTTTAACTATGCTCACACAGGAAACTGCATGAAGAATCCCTATACACACCAGAAACCCTATGTACGATGTAAATGGGACGGCATGCGGATTGAGAATGAACATGTACGGAATACTCAGAGGCAGAGGTACGCGCTGTCTGGTGGCTCTTGCTGCAGGAGGAGGTCTGCAGCTTGCATTTCCAGCAACAGCCACTGCTGTTGGCACACACCGACTCTAACACAGACTTCACACATTAGAGTCGTGCAGTGTTGGCCATTGTCTGGCACAATAGCGTGCTTGCTTACTGTCTGAAGTAACATCCCGTAGGGTCTCACAATAATAAAGCTCGTTGCTGGCAATGGTTGCAACCTTAAGCACAGCCTGTGGCACTCTTAATAAAACTTAAGTGTATTATGTTTTGTTCTGGCTTTCTGACCCCAGATGTTTAATAATCATCAGAAAGATTTTTTATTTTTAGAAAGATTTCAGATTCATTAAGTGTTCTTGCTTTGCCTATACATTAGAATATATCTGCTGTACTTGGCACAAAGCAGCTTGTGTCTGTAGATAACAAGCCCACGTTTAAAAATCAATTTCTGGTTATCTTAACGTGAAAGACATGTCTCACGAATTTGGATGTTTCCTCTTAAATACAAATGAGTTCATGCCTGGTGATTCAAAATCTGCAGGTCTTTTATGTGGTGTGGAATACAATACTTCATTTGTTTACAATTTGTGAAAAGCTTGAAGCAGATTCCCAGGAGTTTTAGTCGCTGTTCAGCTTTCACAGTATGGTTCAGTGTCTATTTTTGGACTATTTATTCTGTTTCCTTGCTGCAGAAAGGCATGTAAAACATGATAAATTGGATCTTACGAAGCCGAATTAAATCAATGACTGTGCTCTGTTGGCTCTTTCATGCAGAAACCGCAAGCATGTTGTAAAAGTCGCCACTCCCCTAATATGTGGATAAAGTCAAAGTATGCTGTAATTCTAAAATGTCTGAGCTATATTTGTGCAGCCCATTTTGTGGTTAAGCCACCAGTGCCATGTCTGAGTAAGTAGCTTTGACAGGTAGGCTAACCACTCCTAAGAATTTTGGTGTTAAAACCTGTCTCCATTTTTCCATTTCTCCTCCATACTGTTTTTAGCACAGTTACTGACTGTCAGCATGAACTCTTCATCTGCTAATTTTTTTTGTTTGGTTGGTTGTTTTTTTTTTTTTGTCTTTCATAGCTGTTACATTGAAAAGCATTCAGAGTATCTGCAAGAATTTGTGTGTGTTGCAGGGAGACTTTGGGATTCAGTCAGAGTTTACACAGATACAGGAGAATTGTATTTGACGTGTGATAATCAGTATATGTGAAAATAATGCAGAAGATACAAAGCTATAATTAGAGGTGTCTAGTTGCAGTTTTTAAACGAATCAGTCTAGTGATACTTAAGGATTGACTTTGTCTCTTGTATTAGCTTATTGCTTCTCTCATTAAGATTGCATTTCGCATCTGAAAGTCGTCTTCAGCAAATTAACATGTTGGCTGGTATTGTTTACTTTAGCTTTACTTTGTAATACTGTGGATTAAGGATGTTTTGCACTTCATCAGGAAACTGCATTTTACCTATTGATGTAAATCATTTGATTAATTATGTTAAATGCTTTTCATGTACTTTTCTTGCTGGCCTTGTGTGTAGTTTATTCACTGTGAAATAAAAGGGCAAGGAGGTCACTTGCTGTAATTAAAGAACAAAGTCTATTGTTGTTTGACAGCAAACTGTTTTGAAAACTACATAAGGGATTTAGCTGTTAAAAACATTGATAACAATAAGCACAGCTAAAGGTTCTTAAAGTTCTGTAGTGCTGTCTAGTAGTGTGAAGGTGCTTTTTGAGCTGGGTAAAGAGGTGTTGCCCTTTGGCCAAGGAAAGCTTTTTCGTGTGAACGTGCTGACCTCTGCTAATATGTATGATCAGGGCCGCTATTGAATTCCTGTGCAAAGCAAAGTTAGCGTAGCAGAATGGAGGCTGGTCTAGAACGTTTATAAAATAGAGTAGGGAAGCTGATAACCTTACTCAAAACTACTGGAAAGATATTTCACTTTGGGCATTGGTAATTTTACGATTTTAATAACTTCATAAATAGCCAGTAAAAAGGGAAGGATTGATTGTCCAGGTGTCATGAGGTTAACCATGTTCTCCATGTTAAAGGGCTTTCCTGCAAGACTGTTTTAATTACAGCTATATAAAGACTTGTTTTTCCAAAGCAGCATTTTATAGTCCAATAAATGAAATGTATGTTAAAAGTGCTAAGCAAAATCTCCCATAACCATAGAGGTGTTCAATAACCAGATTCAAGTAACATGGAAAGTCCCATCTGTTCCTAGTTTTCAGCATAAAACCAGGAATTGAATAGCTGAGATTTGCTCATATTTTTTCCTTCTATTTTTTTTATTATTATTATCATTATTTTAAAAGTTCACTTGGCACTTTATAGACGCTTTCTGAAATGCAGTAATACAGGAGAGACTGTGAAAACACATGTTTGTACATACATCTAACCAGTTTCACTTTCATTTAAAGAGATTTCCAGAAGCTCAGTCATTGAAAAATTTATAACAGTGAATCACCTCCTGCAGGCCAACACAATAAGGGTCAGTTCTTCAAAGGTCGTACTATTTAGGTAGAACGTGAATTACTTTGTCAGGTTTTCCCTATGAGGTAAAAGGAGGCGCGGGTTGGGGGGGTCGGGTGAGGGGGAAGCGGCCTTTCAAAGGATAACTTCAGCAAGCTCTTATCAGTCACCTAATTGCTTATGATAAAACCATTGACTAAAATTTTCCATGCAGAGACTTTTCTGCTCTTCAGAGAAGTGTTCTAGAATTGTTGATAGGAGGAAAATGACTCTTTTAAAGATAACTTAAGTTCTGAACTGTTAGGCAATGAGATTCTTGGCTGCAGCCCTGGATAAAAAACCATCCGTCCTTTGTTTGAGGTCTTTTACTGAAGCTAATGACTGGTCTTGTGCCTCCCTGAGATAAATGACATTATCTCTGAGTGGTCTGACAGGAAACAGACATGTTAATGGTGAAGCCGCGGGGAGGATCTGCTGTAGCTCTGACAAAAGAGTAAAGCATGGACCCCTGGTTGTGATCATTAACACATAATGCATTCCAGCTTCTCCTACCAGGGCCTTAATAATTGGAAGTTATTTTATTGACAGCAACATAAATCACGAATCTGAAATGTGCACTTTTCTTGTATGCTAAAATATTTATCTTTTTATTTTCTTTTTTTTTTTTTTTCCCTTAAGATGTAAGTGGTCTCTGTAGTACTGACTTTTTGCGGGAGATTCTGTGTCCTGCTTTCTGTTAATTGGACACATCCTTTCCATGTTGTATACAGGTTCCTCTTTATTTGCTCCGTGTTATGCAGGCAATTTGCGTCTGTAAAAGTAGGCCGAAAGAGTAGAAAAAAAATCCATTTTCTCCCATCTTACATGGTACATGAGGTATTGAGCACATTTTTACAACTATCAACAGGAATGCAGTCTCAGAAATACTAACATTTTTGCTATCACGAAGTCCACCTTTACATCTCTTTTGGATAAAACACATACATTTTGGATTCTTATCACGCACCCTTGAAAAAAGTTTAGACATGTTCGCAGCTACTTTGCCAGCTTCGTGTCGCTGCCACGTGTTCTGTATTTCCCAGATACAGTAGTATTCACGTCTTGAATACGACAGCTGCATGTTTCAGATCTCTTCCATGGTTATCAAGTTGGGATTGGTGAATATAGTCAAGTTTTATAGTCTTGCCTTGCTCTGAGCTAAGATACTTCATACAGATGATCCAACAATCAGGTTATTCTCTATGTAATATGCTTAGCACTGTACCAGCTTTATCTTACACTTATATAATGCTCTAATATACGTGATGATGATGTCACTGCTTTTCCTGAAAGGCTGGAGAGACTTGCCTGACCGCAGCTGTGCTTTATTTCTTACAACTGAAATACATGAGTCCCTAGCCGGGGTCACACCTGTGGATCTGTGAAGTGACCTCAGTTGAAGGGCTGGACATATTTTTGCTGAAAACCAGTGTTTGTTTTAGTGTGTTTATGTGTCAAGGGGTTATTTTTATTTCTTAGTAATAATCACAGAAAATGTATTGACATTTTAAAAAAAATTTGGTCTGTACACAGCATTCCTTGTTGGGTGAAGAACAGCAAAATAGTGTTCCATGAAAATTTCAAAATGATGATGTAAGCGCAAAAAGTAAATAGCTTTTAAAATTTAGAGAAGTTTGTTATATTTGTTTTTCCATTTCAGTCTGATGTTGGTTTTTTTTTTCTTTTTCCTTTTTTGCACCAGAGTGTTTCTGCCCAGTGGAGCTCTTTCATGGTGCAGCGTTTCACCAAAAAGAATAATAATACAAGCTATGTTTCTTTAATTTGCTTAAAAATCTCTTTAAAACAAGCTAATTTTAATAAAGGTAACAATTTTTCATAGCAGGACCTGATGAGTTTTCTTAAAATGAGATTTTAAATCACAAGATTTAAAAAAATAAAATTATTACACTCTTAAATTAAAACCACAGTTTTTAGTAGTAGCTGTAGTAGCTGTACTACTGTACAGCTGTAGTAGCCTTTACTTCAGTGAGTAGCCATTTGGGCAAATACGAAGATCAGACTGACTTTTGATTATGCTGTAGCCAGAGTTTCAGTAAGACTCTTATCGAATTTTCTCTTTCAATTCTGACTAAATGGTCTTGGCAACTGGAACAAAACCTTTACATTTGAATGGAAGGTTGTAAAATTATTCAGAGTGACCTGACTGACAAGCAAGTTCTTGTAGGTATTTTTTCTCCCTTTCTTTGAAAGAGCTGAGAGAAAATTCAGGGGAATGGGAATAGGTGGTTTCCTCTCATGCCTCTGTTTGCATGTACACATATGTAATATGTATGCTTACATAGAAAACTGTTTGATTAAACAACATAACTGGGAGTGTAGGGTAAGTTTCATGAAATTAAGTAGGATTGATGACTGTATATATTGGTTTTCCAGCTGCAGGCTAGCTATGGTGTTGATTAAATTTTCTTAAGTCTTAAGCCAGCACTGCAAGTAAAGAAGTTATATTTTAGTGACAGAAGTTTTTAGTATGTCTGCTTTTCCTGTAAATTGGCAAATACTGCTAAATCTCAGAGGAATCAACATTTCTAGCATCTACCTGTAGTTGACTGAGGCTGTTCAGATCAGAGCCCTTGGGAATTAGATGCAAAGCTCGTTGTTTCAGTAATTCTGATGTGAAGACATTCTGTGTTGAATTTTATGTCCTTTATGATGAATCTTCCTGAACCATTCTGACTTGCCAGTCTTCAGAAAAAGAAGATACCGAACATTTGTTTCCCTTATCTTCTCCCACCTTCCCTCAGTGTTTGAGTCTTCCTGGTCTTGATCATATTCTTGAGCACAAACACAGCTTGGCTGAGGTTTCTGTATCCTGAGAATCTCCACCAAATAATAAGTCCTTATGTGGGTGTTTGAAGTATATGCCACTATTAGCTTGTGGTTGCAGTTATTACAGTCAAAAGAGCAAACTAAAATCTATTGATTGTGGTTACTGGGTGCTTTCAAAACACTGCTATTCTAGTTGTTGAATTGTCAAGTTAACCAAGAAGCAGATGGCATTATGCCACAGAAGTGTATATTTACTTAAAGGAACTTTCGAGGTTTTGATGTATTTTCTTTTCCTTACATTTCCCTGATGGCTCTTTATTGACATGAGGAGACCTGGTAGCAATTTTATTGCTTTCCTGTAACAGTTTGAAATAATAGCATGGTCTTTGGTTGGCAGTCGAATTTCTACCAGTCAGCTTGATTCTGTTTTTTACCATGTGGCGATGGAATATAAAAAGTATATGTTTGTAGTTTGCTCTCAGAAACTGGCTTTTTTGCTCATGCCTCAATTAGCAACAGAAGAGTAAAGCTTCAATTGGTCACAGTTTTGTAAACTCCTAGAGCTTTGCTTTCTTCATTCTGATAAAAGAAAGCACCATGTTTAGGCTCAATTTCCCAGGAAAGCTTGTGGCACATCTGGCATCTTTAACTAGGTGCACTAGGCAGTTTGATTTTGCACACATTTAGTAATTTGCATTAGCCACTGATTTAATTCAAGGGTTTTGTTAAGTCCACCCCCTCAAAAAAAAACACAACAAAACTCAACAAACATAAATTCACAGGACTCAGATGCCACCTTTACTGATGAATTTCAGTGCTGCTGTGCCGAATGGCTGAAAAAATACAACTGTTGCGGGAGCAGTACCATCAGTGTCCACTAGATAAGCACAGCTTTTACAGTCTTTAATGCTTACCTCAGCCACTGACAAGAGCGAAAACCGCCTTGTAATCGCCTTTCTTATAGTGCTCAGGGCCAGACCAAATTATTTTTGGATTTCCTGTCACTTCCTTGGCTGATTTCTGTGGAGGGCTTATATTAAAAGCAACAATAATGTTTGAATTGGAAGGGTTTTTTGGGTTTTCATTCTTCATAGAGAACTTTATTTGTGTGTGGTTCACCACACTACATGGATAGTGCTATCAAATCTGTGCTTTATTATAGGCTTACAGCAGTGAAGTAATGGCAGTAGTCGTTTTGGGGTTTCATATTTTTGCCAATTATTCCTTTTTGAAGGAGAGAATGAAACTAGATCCATATCTCTGTGACTAAAGATAATAGTTAGAAGCAAATACAATTAGAAATGGACCTCATTACTCAGTTGAACTTTGTTTGCTGTTAGTAGCTTTAACTGACTTAGTAAATGTTCAGGGAGTTGTTTAGTTAGCCCATGGTGACGATAAGGATTTGATATTCCAGAGTATTTCTGGATATATTGAACATACTTCACATGAAATTTTACTGGTTAATTTTTTTGCTCTGGGTTTAGTGTTAGGCAGTGTGTGTTCAATTGCAGTGGAGTTCTGGAATTTGCCGGAAAAATGCTGATACAGTTAGAGAACAATGAAGGTAGTTTTCCACACCCAGTGTTACTAAAAATCTAAATTAATGTTCTTACCCACTTCAGCCAGTAGTAAGATGCAGTGTCATGTACTAGTGTTACTAGTTGCTTTTTAAACATAGGTTTGTATATGTGTATGTGTGTATGTATATCAATATATATTCTCATATATATGGGAGAGGTGCATATGTGTATAGATGTGTACATATACACATGAAAAAAGAGCTGCTACTGTTTTATAAATACAGCAACTGAGTCTGGGTAATAGTCTATATTCACATTTCACGTTCAGATCTTTTAACAGTCTTTCCTGTGATGCTAAACCAGATGCCAGACATTGAAGGAGAAAGCCAGCAGCTGTTTCCATTACAGCATTGGTATATTAGCTTCTACACTTTATTTTTGTTTTTATATTCCCTTCCAATCCTTCCTAGTAACGCTTTAAAAAGGATATTTCACTCCTCTCTGTGATTTATCTGTCTGCAGGGTTCTGTGTTACTCTTAGCTTAAAAAAATGTAAAATCTCCGTGGGTTTTTTTTCTCCCTTAAAAACTTAATGCTTTGACTCTTGCTCACAGGGAGCAAGGGTTTTACAGCCCTTTCTCAAGTCAATAGTTCATTGCATTACATCTGCGTAAACCCTACTTGAGATGAGTCCAGGTTAGAAAACAGGGTCCAGTATGACCAATTTGATTGTTCTTGTAACAACTTGAGCCACTATATGATTTGTATTTTTTCTGCACGCTGCCTGAATAGTGTTTCGTTTGTTCTTACCCTTTCCTTCACCATCTCTCTCAAAATAATAGTTTCATGGCGGTATGCTGTTATTGCTGAGATGTGACTGAAAACTGCATTCAGTACAGTGAAGCACATTCATTTTCATCTAGTACCTGTTTATTGCCTTGAGCACTGTTAATCTGTCAGCTCTTCACGATGCTTTCACCTCTTTCTTCATTGCTCCAGTTTCTAGTTTGACAATGTCCCCCTGAGGCAGAATTCTAATCTGTTTCCAATTAGCTGCAAAATGTGATTCAAATTTCCACATTATGGCTGCTGTTTTACTTGCAGGCACACAACTAGAAACAAATTAATGCTCTTGAATATTTATTTTTGAGTCTTCAGATTTACGCTGGGAGGAAAAGTTGCTAACTATTTTCAGACTACTTCCAAGATTTACGTTTTTCCTCACACTGAAATATTTATTACAGGTTTAAAATGCCTCTTACTGTGTAATTTTACAAAACCATCACGGTTGGTTATTATTGAGTATACATTGCATGTCGCTAAATTAAAAGAAATAAAAAACGACAGTACTTACAGGTGAGGTTAAATTGTGGTTGTGAATGCTGTGCCAATTCACTATTTGAGGCACAAAACCCTTTCCCTCATCTCCCCTTCCCCCACCCCTCTGCCTCCCCCTTCCCTTTCCCCTCCCTGTTCTTTCTCCCTCTCTCCCTTTTGTTTCTCCCTCTCTCCCATTTCTTTCTCCTTCACTCGCTTTTCTTTCTCCTTCTCTCCCTTTTCTTTCTTCTTATCTCCCTTTTCCCTCTCTCTCCCCCTTTCTTTCTCTTTCTCTCTCTCTCTCTTCTCCATGATCCCTCTCTCCCGTTTGCGCTCCCTTGCTTGCTTTTCTCGCTTGCTTGCTCAATCCTGCTTACCTTTAAGTAGTTTTGGAGAACGAACATTCTTACCTGCCAGCAGCCTGCCTGCCACCTGTAATCTGCACCTCCAGAAGTTGTCATTTGGTTGGAGGGAGGGAGACAGAGACTTGCTTGGTCTTTGGTGAGTCTTAATAGGTACAGTTAATTAAAACCTGTTTGTATGTGTTCCTTTGTATGTGTCTATACTAGTACGTACATGCATATACATGAGTACCTGGGTATACCTTTAAAATATTTTATATAAATTTGAATTTTCAGATTTTTCCTGCAGTGTTCATATTCCTACAATCAGTTGCAATAGGAATATGGCCTTTATTCTTGTATTGATTGGGGAAGAAGTGAAGTTTTGAGTGGAGAGTGTAGAAATCTAGACTGAAACACCCTGGAAAGGACTTGAATCTAAATGCGAGTGGGAGTCTGAACTTCAGACCTTGTTCAGGCAAAACTGGTGTCAGAGGGACCGTGACAATTCTGCTCTATTGGCTGTCCACCTCAATGCCTTATGTCTGTAGTTGCCTGTATGAAGAAACAGTGTGTTTAATCCAAGTATACCAGTAACTAAATTTATAGGTGCAAATCCTTAGTGGAGCTTAGCACTCTGTAGCTTGGCAGATTGATGTCAGCAACCGTAATAGACTTTAAACAGGCTTGCAAAATTTCATTGAAAGTATATTGCTGAAGTTGATATTGCTAAGTACCTGTCATTTCTAAATGAGATTTACAACTGTAAATTTAGCTTTTCATTTACAATAATTCACTTATTTATAGTCGCATTTAAAAAATATTTCGTTATGTTTACCATCCCACATTGAAGTGGTGGCCTGCTAGCCCTGTGTTGTATGTATAAACATCTGAATGAAGGCAAACACACATAGGCTGTGTTTTGGTTCATAATCCCTGAGAATTTATTTTTCACCAAGAACAAAATTGGAAAAACTGAGGTAAGGGAAAATTACCTTTGTGTTACTTTGTTTTCTCTTGGGTTGTGAGGTACTCTTAACTGCAGAGATGAGAAGCCTAATGTGTTATTTCTTTCTCTGAAGGTTTTGCTTAGCCTGGTAGGCTTCTGTGATTCATAACATTGTTCTACAAGGGAACAATATATGCAAACATTGTGAAATGCTTCAGCAGCATGTCTTTTTCTTTTTTCCTCATACAACATCAAAGTCTTTGAGGTTCATCTCTGTAGCCATGATAAATTGCAGTTCTGTGATTGTCAGTTATTGAGAAAAAAGTACAAGGACAAAATAGAAGTGGAAAATAAAAAAGTATGCATTTGTAGTTTACAATAACTGGCTTACAGACATCCAGAGTTTTTAACCAGGCCAGTACATAAAAAACAGTCCCACACATTAACACGTATGTGCATACACACACACGACCACACATTATTAATTTATCTGGCAAAAGCCACAGTGCATCAGAGAAGCATTAAATGCTTTTGTTTATAGCTTATAGTTCTATAACCTCTGAATGAGCTTATTGCCTTTTAACCAGCACTGAATAATAGAAGAACCTATGAGCCTCCACATTGAACAGCAGCCAAGAAGCCAAAGAAAGAAGGGAAAAAAAAAAAAAAAAAGGCTGAATGGTTTAATTGTACAGCAAATCATTTGTTTACAGATTAAGACCTATTTGGTAGCCAGATAGGAGACAAGGAGACGAAAGTGAGTGCTAAGGTACAGGAAGTGAGCTTTATATTTTGTGACAAAGTCCTGCTATTTTTGCCTCCTCCTGAAGCAGAGAAGGCAAGGAAAAAATGAGTTGTTTAACAGCAAAGCAAGACTGCTGAGCAAAATGCACATATTAAGTAGGAACAAAAGGGTGGGAGAAGGGAAGTGGTGGTGCGCTTTACATGCCGACAGGAATGTGAAAACTGGAGTTGCTTCCAGCCAAGGGGCACCAACCAGTTGGTGGTGAGAAGAGCTGCCTTGTTTTGTTTTCTGTCTGAATGGGGTTGGGGAGAAATGCCTCTGTTAATGTGAGCAAACATAATAAATTTTCTTGAACCTTTCTCCCTGACACTCAGTTTTGCTTGCTCACGAGACCTTCCCTTCCCCCTTTCTTTTTCCTCTCTCTCCTTTATAAGGGCAAGTTTTTTAAACTGGCCTTTGTTTCAGTATTATAATTAATCAGTTGACAGTTCAAATGGTTAAGAAGTGCTTGTGATTCCTGCTTTATAGTGGTATAATATTTTTTTTAAGACCCACTTACTGGTGGCCTGTAAATTTGAAGATATTTTCATGAGTTGGTTTAAAGATCAAAGTCAAGAAAGCATTATAGAAGAAGTGGAGTAACTGCTACAGTAAAGGTTGTTTAAGCTTCTTCATTTGAACCTCCTCTTTTTACCTTTTGAGTCTAATTTTCTGTGACTTTGTTGCTGTAGTTTCCCCAGCATAAAAATGAATTTATGAAATCTGAATAGGGAAAATGTATACTAGGAGAAGAAAATGTCATTGGAAAGAAAACATTCATACAGAACATCCGTGCTGCCAGTAGCTCAGTAAACCCTTCTTAGAATATATTATGATTGTGTGTCAGTTTGATTTGATTTGATCAGATTATGAACCTTCTGAAGAATTGTGTTTGGCCAATGTAAAACTGGCTATAGATAGCCTGTTTTCCACCTTCAGCGGCTGTAGTAACTTTGCATGAAAGAGGTAGTTGGGCAAGTTGTATCAGGTCATCTGAAGTCAGTATAAAAGACACTTTTAGTTTGATCCCCTTTAAATTATAATAAAACGGATATTTTGGTTTTTATCTCTTTGACTAGTAGCAAGATTATGTAAAGAAAAATCAAAATATGCAGGAAAAAAAAAAAACCAAGAACTTGTCAGTTGTTTATAGTTCAAATCTAGTACAGAAATAGGAAAGTTTTTAGTATACATTATATTGTGTAGTTTCCGTAAGGGGACAGGAAAAAAGTTAATGAGCTTCAGGTGTGGCCTTTTAAGTTCTTAGCAATACCATGTGTTGTTTTTTTTTCATACTGCTTGATTAAAATTTACTGACCATATATGAAACATTACTCTCTGCTTATATGGAAACAAACATGAAAAGCTTTGCCAGTAACTTGTGCTGTTAAAAATACTTCTCTTTCAAACTGCAGTCTCCTAAGTAATAACCCTAACAATAGTATTCTTCTTAATGGAAGATTCATACTATTCATACTATGTTCCTGGTGTATTTCCTGATTCAGAAAATAGGTGATAGATAGTACATGGAAAAGTGTGTGTTCCTGTATTCACAACGAACAGGCCATTACACTTAGAGGCAGAACCTGATTGCTTTGAAATGAGTAGCAACATTAGCACTAACACCTCTGCAAGGAGAATCCCGTCTTGAAAGTTATCTAAGAATTGAGTTTTTTACATGCAGCCTAATTATATACATATTTGTGTGCGGTTATGTCCTTTTGTTTTCTCCCTGCTGTTTCCATTGGAACATTAAATCAGTCTGTTATCTGATATCTCTTTGGCAAAATGAGCATTGACATTGAATTTTAAGTGATTGAAAGCAGTGTTCTAAGTGATGCTTAGAACTTTACATCATGTTCTGGTATTGTGATTTTGTTCGCATTGAATTTAAGAACTTGTATAATGTGACTGGCATAACTACAAAATCAGTCTGTAATAGGACATTTGCAAGAGGAAATTTTAAGGCATAGCCTCTGCGTGGTAATTTTTTTTGCATCTACTTACAAGTATATCATTTTATCGTTATTACTGCTTCTAGCAGATACACGGATGGTCTTTGCACTGCAGGTTAAAAATGATAGCATTGAAATAATGCGTGAAGTTTCATAAATTCTCAAGACAACATTATTCTTTTCTTGTGGGTATGAAAGGTTTACTTACCTACAGGCAAATTCACTCCAGGCTGTCTTCCATTTTTGATCAATGTAGTGAAGTATGTGATAGAAAATTAAGGGTTTTCTTTCTCAGTAGTACTGTACCCAAATTCTTCATAGATTTAATTAATTTATCTGTCTCCTTGGAAGAGTAAAAAACGGTAATTAAGCAATGTGGTCCTGAATGTAAGTCTCAGTAAATTCAAAAGGAGATATGCATTCTAAACCAACAACTGAAGACCAAGAAGATAAATAATCTCAAGACACTTTTTAAGTTTAATACAGCCTTAGTTTGATTTTTGTTGTTGTTTTAGTACCAGAAACTAAAGGATTGGTGAAATTCTGAGAAAAAGGAAGTTGCTGAAATGATTTTAACTCAAGATAATAATAGTTCTGGATAATTTTTATGGTAGTATAAAAGCTCCTCTTTCCTGTAATCCATACGAATACAGTATTACGTTCAGAACTGAGTGAGCGGTGTGCTTAACCTGTACAAACAAGTTTTCAGTATTTTGCAGAAGATAAACCTTTAATACAGAGGTCTGAGTACATTTTTCTCTGTCCTGTTTGGCCTGCATTGTGTGGCCCATGGGTATTTTTGATCTGATCTTGCCCGTTACACAAAGGAGTCACTGTATTTACTTACTTATGTGAATAAAACCCAGCCCCATGGATGAAGAATGTGTCGCCTTTGGTGTTAATTCTTATACTTTCAGTATTTTCAGAGTTTTGACTTGGAGAAGGTTATATGATCTGGAAACTGAAAGTCAGTATACCAGGTTTTCCAGGTAATTAGGCTGATTTGTTTTAGTCATTACTAAATTTGGAAGGTATTCACTGAGAGACCAGACTATGAGCAGGAAAGACATATTAGTCATTTTGAGATTGACTCTCCTTGAAAGCTTCATGTAAAAAAACTAGTAGCCCACTTTAGAGTTGAATTACTGCATTCATTGATTTGGGGTATGAGAGCAAAGCATCATTGCAGGTCCTTTGAGTAAGGAAATGTAATTTCTTTGGTTTAAGTCAGGCTGCACTTAGTCCTCTACCTGTAAGACTTAACTCCTTGTATATCACTATAGAAATTTTTCAATATCTTTATGGGTTTTCTGGTGTGGAAGTGGGCTATAGTATATCTTGTTTTCTTGATTTCTGACACAAATGGTCACATTTTTTTCAGTTCTCTCACAACAGGTTTTGCACAGCAGCAAAAGACTGCAACTGTCTTGGCTGTACTGCATGTAGCTTTTGCATCTGGATGTGCAGTGAAGTTGTAGCTGTGAAACTGGTGTGAATGGAAGAGTGCAAGGAGAAAACTCTGTAGCTGACTGCCAGAGCATGCTTCAGCCTGCAGGTATTGATGGAACACTTCTGTTAGGCTTCTGAAAGTGTAACTTGAGCTGCAGTCCCATGTGAGGTTATAATGATGTCTTCCCAGAATACTACCAGTACTCATCGCTGATGAGTGCTTTCTTACTTTCTACAAGGTGGGTGATTCCCCAGCTGCCTTCTGTCAAATAAAATAGAAAGTCCAGATGATCACAGTGATGTTGTCCTTCTACCCACGTCCAGTGTGGCTGGGGTGAAAGGTGGGGTTACATGGCCAATGTGAAGGGAAAGGCAGTGGTCTCCAGAATAGGTGAGGTGGGCTGGTGATGAGTAGCTGGGTTTGATACCCTCCTTTCAATTCAGCTCAGTTGCAGCTGCAACAAGATGTGTGATTCCAGCCTAAATATATTGATTTTACTTGGGCCTTTAAACTGACATTTGCAATCTCCTGGTTAACCAGAGGAATCTGTTCATTTATTTATTAAAAAAAATCAAGATAAATGAGCACTAAAAGTCTTTCTACTTTATTGCATCACATTGTCTGCTTTCTTCATGAAGGCCATTACTACTGCATGTGTGATTCTGTCTCCTCATTTCTTCAAGCTGTGTGATTATTCTTACTTTTATTTGTCTTTGTTCCTTAAATTTTAATATCACATTGTAGTACTCCTTTAACTTTTTCCAATTTTGTGCTGTATTTAATGTTGGTAGAAGAGGTGTAGTACAGGGAGACGCTTTGTCTCAAGACCCTCCTGTTCTTTTGACAGCTTGTGTATGTAGTCAGAGAACTCTGGTTCCCTGGCATGCTCTGTCAGTTTTCCTTGTTGTTTGTGTGGACTTATCAACCAGTTACCAGCGAGAGAGAAGTATTTCCAAATTAACAGGAAAATGTGTTGTGAAACCACGGAAATACGTAGAAGTCTCCAGGGTAAGCTGTGTATCTGAAACACTTGATGGGGATTTCCTTTTTAAAAAGCTTTCATGAATCTGAAGGAACAGAATGGTGCCTGTGGAAACCTGATTGCTGAAATCTTTGTCTCCTTTGCTGTCCTGTGTTGAAAGTCTTCGTCTAGACTTCTTTAGCAACATTTGAAACTTCTCATCTGTCTGTCTGGCACGAGGTGCTCCGGACGTAGCTAGGAAGAAAAATCACAAGAAGGACATGGTTTACAGGCATAACTGTGGGAGCCAGAACTGTGTTGCTTCATATGAATGAAGCTCACTTAAGTAAGATGAAAATTCACCCTTCAGTTCTTCAGAGGAAGCTGTCTGGGGGGAGGTTGGGCAACATCTGTCTTCTGGTCATGAAAAGGAACTTTTTAATTTGTTTTCTTTCCCTCTGTTTCCACACTTAACACCATACCCTAGGAAACATATTTTTGTGGAGCTGGCATAAGACAGGAACAGCCTTATCTTTATGGCACTCTTGAGTGCTACAGTCTTTTGTGGATCTCTCATGGGTCTATGGATTGCCCTGTATATGTGGTAAAAAATGGTAACCTATGGAGATAGGTAACATGCAATTCCTTTTGCAGGTGATGTAAGTTGATAGATTCTGTGCTTATGTGCAAATCTGTACTGTTGAAGGAGCCAGGTAGTGATATGAGTGTAGAAATGGCATGCTGTTTCCATCATTTAATGCACATTAGCCAGCCTTCTGTAAGCTGTCCCATGGTGAGGAAATAAAGCGTCTCTTTGGAAAGGAAGAGGAAGCAAGAGAGTGGAAGCCCTCAGCAAGGTTAGGACACCCACTTAGCAACACTGAGTCTCTGTATTGCCCACTTGAGGTTGTGACACAGAGTGACTCAAGAATCTTGGCTGCCTTGTCCTTCCATAGCCTTATCCGGATATTGCAAGGCGCTGTGTTTAATGCTGAAGTGTAGCTTCTCAGTAACAAATATAAATTGACAAACATTTTGTATGAACTCGTTCCTCTGAGATGTGCTTTCACAGTGCAGAGAAGCTTATGGCAAGAACTAATTACTGACGGGGTTTTCTTCACAACACCAGCATTTTCATATAGATGCTTATGCTTGAAGTACCCCGGATTTCAAGATGCTTTAATCTCAGCAAGAGATGCCTAAGAAGCACAAGAGATGTGTGTTGCAGTACCAGAGGTTGAAAGTAGAACACCATCTTTCATGGTTACAGTTAAACTCTGGTTAAATTTCTGGCAGCTTAAACTGGCACTGTTGTCCTGAAAACAGGATCCGCAGAGACAAGACATTTGTTTATTCCAAGTTTGCACAGAAAAGGTGGTGGTGTCCCACAAAGCTAGCACACCACCCCATACAAAATTAATGAATTTATATGGTTCAGGTTAGTAACTGCCTATAGCCCTCCCACCATTTAGCAATTGGTCAGCAAATTTACATGTGGCTACATCACCCATTTCTTACTACATGTGCTTACTACAAGGGTCTTTTAATCTGGGCAGGAGACTTTTTGACCTGTGGGCGTGATTTTTAATAATACAATAAGGGCATAGTGAGGATAATTCATCTAAAGGGCACCCTAATCATGTTGTGCTGACATGCCAAAGTTGTATCTTGACAATGTCTCTGTGTTTCAGGATGTATAAGTCTTTAAGGGTTGCTTTGCCTGATTAGAGATTTGTTAGTCGTGTTTCTTAATCTTCCTACGCAAGGGCAAAGCCGCCTCCCCAGCTGTCAGTGTTTATAGTCTCTTCTTTAGTCAGTGTTGTTGCTAGGTCATCCTGACCTTTTAGGAGGCCCTTGTATCAGTTCAGGCTTTTCCATAGTGACACAAGTTTGAGGTTTTTTTACTATGTACCTATATAAGTCCTAATGTCTTTACTGTATGTGTACAGCAGCACCAGCCCCATGTCTCTCTTTTGGGGCTTCCTCCTCCAAGTCTGTACATAGAGATACCATGGGAGTTGCCATGATGATAACTGATGCCATTTATAAGGCAGTGGAAGCCTAGCTTAAATGACCTGGCCTGAGAAATGTGCTTTAGGTAGCTGTAGAATGAGGCAGGTACTTAATATATGAGGCAAATGAGTACAGTAGTGACAAAAGTGTTCCAAAACTGTTTTGCTTTGACTAACCTCACTAAAGATTCAAAAAGCTGTGTTAGTAAGCCATGAATACATACTGTGTAGAGACCTATAGTTGCTTCCGTATAAATGAGCTTGAAAAAGTGTGCATAATTGGAGAAAACATGTTGCTGTGTTGGGTGTGCTGTAAATCTTGGGTATTTAGAAAGTGGAGGTTCTCTTTAGTTTGCCCACAAAATCTGTGTCTAATTTAGTGGATATTTACGTTGCCTTTGATTATCAAACAGTTTCAAAGTATGGTGAAATAATGTTTGCTCCCAAGCTGTTGTCCTTCTGAAAAGTCACTGTGTGTCAATTAATGATGTTTATAGGGTCTGCATGTTGTTCAATAAGTGAATTTCTCATGTTAATTAAAACGTGAACGTTATAATCTTAAAATACATTTATCTGACCTTTTAAAGGAATGGCTTTTGTGCTACTGTGTGCCACTGTTATAATGGATAGGAATCAAAATCTATTAATGACTACATTTTCTGTCTGATGAAATGAAGTGTGGAGATCTCTTCCCAGTGTGTCGCTGCTGTTACAAGCAAAGGTCTTGCCAATATTAAAATTTGAACACCTCCTCCTCAGTCATCACTGCTGAATAAACTTGGTTTTGGACTGCAACTTCACAGATTAGCAGTTCCTTATTGCCTGTATTCCTGTCCAGCACCCACGGGTAGCCTAAAATGGCTGCAGATTATGATGTATGACTGCTGTTGTGGAGCTGCAGCTGTGAATCTCAAAGAGGATGTAACCATGCAGAATCGCTCTTTTAGATGGTCATTAGGGCTGCATAAGTACAAGCCTCTTTTTCAGATAGCATTTATTCTTCACGGTTCTTCTACTAGTATGTGATGGCAATGTCATTTGCCAAGCATTGAATAACAATGAAAGTTTTATTGAAGTACAGTATTCTGAATCAGTGCTTTTTTAAGCTGTTGAAATGCTTAATTTTCGTTTGACTGCTCCTTTTCATGCAAATGTGAGTGTAGCAGAAAAAGCCAATACATCCTCTTCTGCTTTTGTGATGTATTGGACTAAGTGAAGGCTTGTGTGAGGGAAGGAAACATAGCTTAATTTGTCAGTTATCCACTGGCATTCTATCTTACCCCAGTTTTAGTTCTCTTTCTTAATTTTGCTTAGAACAAATGCGAAGATAAAAGCAGAAGGCTTTCTGTGTGATGCTAAGAAAAAAGCAAGCCAAGAAACAATCTCTTCCTTGCTCCTAAACAGAATGAAGACCGAATTCTTTTACATGAATGAAAATAGGAATTAGGTTAAGTATTTCAATGCATGGTTATTTCATTTGTCTTCCAAGGATCTCAAAGGACTTGGAGACATTACAAGTTCATTTCTGAAGGGCAGATTTTTAATGTGGCTAACATCTACAACTATGGTAAGATTTTTGAGCTGTCTAGCACCTACTTTTGCCATTATGAGAATTTGAAGGAAACCCATACACTCACTGTGCTTTGTTCATTTGAACATCTGGCTTCTTGTTTTGATTTGTGAGCTATTTTGAAAATTTGGCATCAGTTTTGCCTTTTAAGTTCTAATTAAACATAGTACACTGTCTGGCCATAAGCTTCACAATACCCAGAGGGAAGGAAGGGAGGTTGGAGGGGCACGAGTGAAGAAGCTATCCCCATTTTATAGTCAGTGAAATTGAGATGGTGAGATCATAGACTTACTGAAAATTGCCAATATATTACCACACTGAATAGCGCCATAAAAGTGGCTTTTAGAGCCTAAGTTCAGACCACAAGAAATGTGCCTGTGATATCAACACTCCTGGGTTTTAGAACCACACAGCAAATTGCATTAGGACATGGGAGTTACCCATACTATGCCATAAGCACTAACTGCAGCTCTTTCTACATTATCATCAGACTTTTTAACATGATTTGTGAGTGTGAAGTAATATTCACTTGTTTTTGGGGGCAGAACAGCAGATACTGTGTTCTTTTCATGAAGCAGTAAACAAATACTAAAGTGCTGTGATACTAATTTTAATAAAAGAGTGGAGACTTTTCTGTATCATACCTATCAAGATCAAAGGAGCTTGTGTTTATCTGATTCCTTTGCCATTTTTTCTCTGTAGAAAAGCTGGGTTGCAATGTAAGAAATGCATGAAGCTCTTTGCCTTAACTGAAAGGCAGTTCTCTTTCTGTATCTTGGATGTTTGTGTATGCTTTTTCCAACATGTTTGTGTGTGCCTTTTCTTCTTTCTCTTTCCTCAGCACACAAGCAATGCATCTTCAGGTATCTTTGATCCAGTATTTTCTACTTGGCCATTACTCATATTGATTCTCCAGTGATAAAGGAAGCTTTGTTTTCAATGCAGTTTTAAGAGTACAGTATCAGAGCCTGTCACCTGAACATTACTGACATCAAAGAGACCTTGCAAGACCACATAATTTTGTGAAAATATGAGCTGATTTGTATTATGCATTTTGCCATTCAGATACAAAAAGCAAAACTGACTACATAGGTTTTAGTGCCGAAAAGGAGTAAAATTCCAGAAGCAAAAAATTACAAGAAAATTTTTCTTCCTTTTTCAGTAACCTAAAGTGGTAAAAATAATAACACAAGCAAAGTAGCTTCATTTTTAGTGTCATCATCCCCTTAGTGTAGTTTATTATTGATACCATTCTCTACATTTTTAGGTGGAGTAGCTTACTCAGATTCAAAAAATGAGTGTGCCATTAACTTCCGTGTCTGAGAGTAGTGTTTTGAACTACTTTGTTTGCAAATAGGCTTCAAACTAAAATATTGTTACTTACTGAAAACTGTTGTAAACCAATGAGCTTTTCATGTTTTATTGTAGTACAGTATTTGTTTTAGTCCAATAAGAAGGAAAGGAAAGGTAGCAGAGGTGTAATAAACACTGGTGTGATTTGCACAGCACAGTACATTATAGAACTATAAAATTGCGTGATTAGCTAATTCATTAACACTGTCTTAAGGCAAATAAGTGTTTAGAGCCTGACACAGTGCTGAAAATTTTTCTAATGGTGAATTTAAAAAGTAACAGGTGATGCTTGGAAAAAAGATTCTGCTGCTGTTGCATCATCAGGAGCTCTTTATTAGGGATATCATCCAATTATTATATTCTAATACATTCCCTGTTTCACAGCATCATTTAGACAATTCCTTGAGAGCTATGCCATGTAGAACCTGAGCATTTGTACAAGATCACCACTGAAAAAAAGTTAATAGATTTAAGCCCTGCTCTCGGCTTGATGAAAACATTCTTTTTCATGTGTTTTGTCCTGCTTTTATTGGCAGTGAGTTAGGAGACCCAGTGAGAGCCAGTCTAAGAGTCATAAGACTCAGTTAAAGTTTCCACTTCTCCAATAGCATCCCACTTATCCAGGTGCTGTGTCACTTATTTATGCTCTTAAATCAAAATTTTCAATTATGATATGAGAGATCTCTTACTGGTGTGAGACATCTCAATGGTCACAGATTTTTGTTCAGTGCTTTCTGGGAAGCAAAAGCTGGAAATTAAGAAAACCTTGACCCTGTTCTGAATACCGTCTAAAAATAAATCTAAACAGTCCAAAACAGCCTTGCTTCTTAATTTGCTAGATAGTGGGAAGTGACTGCTGTCAAACTTTATTCATCTCACTTGGCACATAAAGTTCAACATTTGGTATTAAAATGTATTAGTTCTTTCGAATTTGAAAACAATGTTAGAGAGCTTTTGGAAGACAAATTTCCTGTCCCAGCCAAATGAACAAAACCATGGTTTCTTAATAAATCTAACTTCAATAATTTTATTCTTTTTTTCTTTTTTTTTTTTTTTTCCATTATCAGCTGAGCAATAGTTGAATCATTTGTTTTATAATGTATTCATGGTGTTATTGCTTTGGAAGATACCTGCCTGATAAAAGTTTTTTTTCCAGGTTAGCTTTTAAACAATTGAATTGCTAAATCGCTAGTCCTCATAGAATGACAGAGAAAATGCTTGGAAATGAAAAACTTCAGATATTTTAGGCTCACTCTCATAGCATGCTGTCTCTTTGGACATGTAAGAGAAGCATACCCCTTTCGAATATATACCAGGGAAAATCTCTTCATTTAAAACAGTGGATTTACTCACAAAACATGTCTAGGATAAGATAGAAAGTATTTCTAACATTGTGTCAGCTGGTAAGCTGCAACTGATAGATCTTTAAGGACCTGGTGTGCTCCAGGCATTGCTTTTACTATGGCAAAATAAAGAGCAAACCTAAGTGAGCAAAGGACTTTCTGTTAAAATTCTGTGTGAGTTTAAAATCTTGCATGTCTTTGTCAGGAGTTGCCATCTCCATGGCTGTGCTGGCAGAATGATTGTGTGAGTGCCGTCTGTCCCCTTTGGTGCAAAGCCTACGCTTAGCCTGTGGTTCCACCTCTGCAGGAGACAGTTTCAAACTGAGCTGTCACTATCACACTTTTCCATGGGCCCTGGAGAACTAAGTGGCATCAAGCTGAATCCCACCAAAAGTGTGAGACAAGTTGCGAGATTTTTTTTTTTTTTTTTGCCAGATGCGAGTTGTCCACATGTTCAGCTATGGGAACCCAAGGACTGATACAAGACTGTAACCTTAGTTAAAACTGCTATTCCAGCTGTTAACTAAAGGGGCAGTTCTACAATATGAATCTGCTGCTTGAAATACTTCAGTCTGTGTGTCCTTCCATGTGTGATTATGACCCTCTTAGCTATGTCAGTTTGACTAACAATGCTATCCTCCAGTAGGATATGTATGTGTAATATTCTGGGTAAAAACAAGAGAAGGGAATGAGTATCTGGAAGACCACAGCAAAGTGGGAAACTTCAGAAACTGGCTCATCTGACAAAGAATATGTATCTGCCTAAAGGTGCAATTTTCACATTACTGGCTTTGGGCGGCAAAGATGTTCCTGCTTTTTGTCCCCTCTTTGCTCAGAGGTTAATCAGTGGCAGTACATGAGATAGCTTATATAAAGGCATCCCTGCAAAGTCCCCACAGACTAAATTACCTCTTCCAAATGGCATACCCTTAAATTTGGTATTGCTAGAATTAAACACAGGTTGTTTGCAGCCATGCTGTCTATTTTTAGACCCTTGAGTAGGGTCCAGACAGGGTAATTGATGACTGGACGGTGATTGGGCCAGGCTTAAAGGCTATCCAGTTAATATTGTTGCATTTAAAATGACAGCAACAGGTTGTTTGAGACCCACCTCTACAGGCATGTTTACATTTGTACAGAGGAATAGCTGCTCCCTTTGGAGGTACATTCTTTTTTGTTTCCATTCATTTATGTGTAAGAATAGTAAATTCCGAGTCAGACACCCTTCATAGAAGTCAGTAAGTTTTTTTTTTCCCTAACCATTTGAAGACAGTAGTAAATGAACCTGAAGATGAGTTGGTAGTATTTCTACTTTAGTTCTATTAAGTCATTAGTGAAACAGGGTGAACAGATGCCTTGGAGGCTGGCTAATTTGGTTATTACAGTAAACAGCTATGGTTTTGAGCGAGAGAAAAGCCATCAAACACTTCTGTGCATGAATGTTCATTTCCAAATATCTGAATAATGATTGGTTGTATGATTGATAGATTCAGGAAAGGAATGCATAGAAGTTGTTGCTGTTATCCACCAAATAGAGCTTTTGCAGCCTTTCACAACTTCCCATATGTTAATGAAAAACATTTTCTGAGAAACTGGCAGCTTCATGCTTTGTGGCTGATGCCAGCTTCATGGACCAGTTCAAGGCAGAGTGAAGAGAAAAATGACTTGGTTTAGCGCGTGAATTACTCTGACAAGTTTTCACATTGCCCCTCCTTTTATTAATATTCTTTTTGATATGAGCTTGTAAATCAGAGGATTGGCTGTTAATCTCTGAGATCTCAAGGGTTTTTGGCAGTGGCCCATAATTGATGTGTTCACATGGCTGTTGTCTGACTACTGATGATTAGACAGCAGTGTTATCTGCCAGCTAAATCAGTGTTGCTTATAAATCACACTTGATAAACTGCAGTTTCATATTTCTTCAAAGGATCTGTACATGTCTAGATAGTTTGATAGAGCTGCCGGAGTAATTTCATGATTTCACAAGAGCTCAGATTAGGTTTATTTTTTTGTTTCAGTTGAGCAAAATATTTTAATTTCTATCACGTGTACAGAAATGTTTCTTTTTGTTTAAGATCATCATGCATTTCTAGAATAGAAAGAATATGTACAAGTAGGGAAGGGCAGAGAATAGAAGGTGTCAGTAACTGCAGAATATACCACAAAAAAAAAAGTGGCGTATTTGGAGTACTGATCTGCTTTGCTTTATTTGAACAGAATGGGAGGTTTTGCAGCAGGTGTTGCTCACAATGTTAGGCTATAAAAATTGTCTGTAAGACAAATGTGAGAATGGAGGATGTTAAAGGTTAGGTTGGTATATTGAAACGCAAGGTGTTTAACAATGGTGTCTGGGATTTTCGGGGTGAAATAGGGTCTTTGCATGCTTCCATTCTTTTTCAGGAAGACAGGAATGATAAGCCTTTGCTGAAACTCTCTAAATGTAAACTTTTGTCTGTGTGTGCTCAGAGAGCATGCTAATGAGGATCCCGAAGTACTAAGGCAAAAGTAATAGGGAAAAATGTCGGGGGGGGAGATGAGAACAGAGATCTCAAAGTGACCTGTTTCTAAACCACGAAAAGGACAAGATTGGCTGGTTGTTCAGTAACACAGCCTGTAATCACATGATTTGGTGCTGATAGTGTAGGTGCTGTCATGAAAGGGAATTAAGAAAACACTAAACCAGGGTTCTTCTCTCTGCCAAAACTGAATGGCCTCAGAACTGAGGCCAAGTAGGTAAGTAAATTTAGAAAGATCTTCCCTGCTGACTTCAGTTCATTTGCTTTCATACCATAAGCTTAATCCTTCAGTCTCCCTGTTAGGGGTTATTGGACTCTGCGTTAGTGCTGTGTTTGGCTTAGACACAGAGAAAAAAAAAAAACAAACACAAAAACTATTTGGGGGGAATAGGTATTGGCAGTTTGTGCTCACAAGGATTGTTTTCCTCTTAAAAATCTTCACTGCACATGTATTTACTTTCAGAATTTTTTTTTAGAGCTCTTGAAAAATGATTTGAATTACTAATTACTTTTCTCACTGGTAGGGTAGAACAATCAATCACAACACTCCAAATTCTGTCCGTAGTTATGTCTCAGTGGAACTACCTGGATTTACACCAGAGTAAGAGAGGAAAAAGTGACTTACCATAAATTTTCTTCCCCTAGTAAAAAAGTAAATACCTCATTTTTTTTGAGGTAAATTTGAGAGTAAAGGTTTTATTTTTGTTATCAACTATAGATAATTCAACAGTGGATAGTTGCAGGAATAGCCAAATAATAATGCTTCAGCTCTTTTTTTTCAGTTCAGGAAAGCTGAAAGGTCATTTTAGAAGTTCTTTCTTTAGTGACTTGCTAAATAATCATGAATATGTATATTCCATTATTTAAAGTAATAATACAGTCTTGTTCTTTAAATAAATTTGGACATGGTAACATACATTTGGTAGTCTTTGTAGCTGACACTATAAAGTTGATCTAAGGAATATAGAAAAAATTAACTTGATATGGGATCCTACACTCTATTCAAAAGCCCAAGTGGGAGACCAGGGTAATAATACAGGAATTTATTAACCAAAGATCCACCTGTATTGCCCAAGAAGCTTAAGGGCTACGTAAATTAAAAATCTGGTGGTCTGTAGAGACACTGATAAATATAGGGCCATGAAATCAAATCATAAATTTTCAGTACATGCTAAAAAATGTCATCCATAAGAATCTAGTTAGGCAACTAAAAGTTTTTGGTATACATAGACCTTTAGGGAAGCTCAGTTCTATTTCTGAGGATTATATATATTCTTCGACAAGCTTTTGGAAGATAAATTAATAGTTCAGTTGATTCCTTAAAAAAAAAATGTACTGAGTTGAGGAAGCAACAGCCTGAATCCTAAAGTATGCAACTTTACACTCTCAAAGTACAGCAGTCAGCAAAGGGATGAAAAGCAGCAATGCTTTTGACATGGAGAAAGTTGAAGAGGTGTGAAGAGGTGTGAAGAAACTATTTCTCCTCTGAGTCTTATTTGCCACTGGATTGATTATACATTCTGGATTCCTGGAAAGACTCACAAATTTGTATTGATTCTTTATGCCTTTGCACTCCAGAATGCCTGAAAAGGCAGATATTCCAGCAGAGAAATGTCTTTCTTGACTGTTCAGAAAAATTTGTTTCTTGACTGTGGAATACATATGTCTCTAGACAGGATAGGTATCTTGAGAAAATTTCAGTGCTTGTTCTGTATTAAATGTTAGCAAAGCACCCCAGCTGACTGAAGAAAATTTTGGAAGTGCAGACTGAGAAAGTGACCAGGAGAAATGACATTTCAATAGAGAAAGGTGTTCTAGAGACATATGGACAAAATTATCTCAGTGAAAATTATTTTCTTGAGCTGAAAGAGGAGAACTGTCTTTACTAGAAATTTGCAGGTGGTGATCTGGGCATCCTTCCAGAACTCTGCCAAACTAGGTGACATACAGTGTTTCACGGATGCAGCCTTTGTCAGAAGGATATCACTGACAGCTGTCAAATGCTGATCTTTCCCACAAAAAAATGACTGAATGGCTTTGTGAAATCCCAGGCATCTGAGTTAGAGTAGAAGGTATAAGAGAGGACAAGAAATTTTCCTTGCCTGTTGTTTAGCACTATTGTTTCTGCAATAGAACGTACTCAAAGCTTTGAGTTTTCATAATGGTAGTAGTATATTAATGCTGTCCTAAAAAATACAAACATTGTGGTGTCCATAGTGGTGCTCTAGGTTCAGGCACACAATGTTGGAGGAGGTCTGCAGGTCTACGTGTAGCAACAACGTGTAGCTGTCAAAAGACTTGGAATTTGTAGAACTGTGCGTGCTGGTTCAGCAGTTATTGGGAGTGGCATAGAAGATCCTGAGTACAAGGGAGAATTTTTTTCCTTGTTCACTGTAATACAAGATTAGTATCATAGAAAGAGTTTTAAATAATTTTTTTTGCTTAATAGCAAATACTCAGCGTATTGAAATTACTCCAGATGAGAGATTTGCTTAGTATTTGTTTTTGCTTGACATTTTTTTCCCCTTTTCTCTCCAGCTACTCATTTGAAGTCTAGAAGAAGTTAAGAGTAGGAAGTACTTGGTATCTCCAAGCAGATACTACTGTGTTAACTTGGGTTCAATACAATTAAATGTCAGGTTTCTCATCCATACTGTAATAATTATGAAGCAGAAGTGTGTTTTTTTTTTTGTGTTTGTGTGTTTTGGTTTGGGTTTTTGTTTTGTTTTATTCTTCAACATAGGTTTTCAAATCTAAAATTTTGAATGACATTTAGGCAGTGTGAATCTCCTTCATCTTTTGTATTCAAGCTCTTGTGTTCCTCAACTAAATGGATCAAAATAAGTAACTTCCTTAGTAGCTCTGACTATTCTGTGTTCTGAATATAAGGCTTCTCATTGATAGTTTGTCCTGTGTCCAAAATTCTTATGTACATCCATGTCTTTTAGTATTTCTTTCCTGTTTTCTAAGTGTGTCCTTCATAGCACTGACATTTTCTTCCAACAAATTGATGGAGAGTGTTTGTTTGCCAAAAATGCCTGTATTAGGTAATAAGCATGGGTTTTAATAAATTAAATACTTTTTGATAATGACCAGTATTTCAAAGGTATAGTTAAATCTTTCTCATCTCAAAGTTAATACTAGGTTATTTAAGAAAACGAAACATCAGTTGAGTATGGTGTCAAAAGGCCTCATGTGTGAATTTAGATACAAGAAATACTGAATTGAGATTAAACTGAGTTTTTTCAGATTACACTGAGATTCTTCATAGGGGTAGTTTCCTTTACATCGCAGAATATGACGAAATAGCTTTAGGTTTTAGATATGCAAATTCTTCATAGGGCAAGGTTTGTAGCAAGGAAAGTTTTAAACGTCAGTGAGATGTCTAGAAGTGCGGACACACTCCTGAGCATACAGACTTTTTTCCATGTTGCATTCTCCCCCATTTGTTTTCTTCCAAAGTCACTTCATGGATTTCATTAGAATTACTTCTGATTTACGATGCTGTGCATGATATTAGAGTGAGGTCTTCTGAGGTCACTATTGCTTTAGAAAATTAATGCAGAGACAAGCATACTTTTCTGTAAAACCAAAACAATTTGCCTTTCACCTTCTCTAGAGAAATTTAAAGAAAGCAAAACTTCCATATAGGGCTGAATTCCTTTATTTCCTATTTTTCATTTCAGACATAGTGAGTCTGTGAAGTGTTAATTCATAACTCTTAAGAACTTGTCAGTGTCATTTTCAAGGTTGGAGGTTTCTTATTCCATTCAGTCTTTGTGTTGGTGTCTTTTTTAAGGAAGGATTTATTTTTGCAAGGGGTCAGGCTTTGTTTTTTTAGATATATCCTATAATGGGATTCAGATCTTCTTTCCACATTCTTTCTACTAGTGCAGACTTTCCCGCTGGGAATGCTTACAGTAGTTTTATTCTCAATTTAGAAAGCAGTGCTTTTTTGGAAGCGCTTATCCCAAGCCTTAAACCTGCTCCTCTACCTTTCTCCAGGCTGTATATTGGTAGGTGGATTAAATGGCTTCTGGCATGTACATTTCAAAATCACCTGGTGGGTGATACTGCAGTAGTGTGCGACCCCATTTGGTAGACTATGTCATCATTGAGATATGCCTTCAAAGGTACACCTCCATTAATGAGGTGGAACTACGCATACGTTCATAGTTATGCACATGATAGCATGCTTTGTTGGGTCACAGCACATGGCCTGGCTGCATGGCAGCTGTTTTGTAGCTTACATTTTGTTATTTATGACAGAAACATTTTGCACTGAAGATAGGCACCCTCTGAAAGTTGGAATGAATGAAATGCATAGATACAGAATACTTCCACTTAGTCATATGACCAAAAGTTAAATGTTTAAATCTCTCTGAAAAGTGATATTATTTTGAATACCACTGTAAATCTTTTTCTGTCAGGTTAGTACATGTCAAACAGGGCCATAGATGTTGTGGTATCTTGCTCTTCTTTCATTCAGATGAGTTTTCTACAGGACTGTGTGAGAGGTTCTGTCCCATAAAGACTTAAAATTCTCCCATTCCTGCAGGAATGGGAATATGATATGGCTGGTTGCAGTTGTATGAAGTTGGGCACTTTCTGGCTTGGAAAGTCCCCCCAGTTCTGTGTACATTCTTCTGTGAGCTCAGCATTACACACTGAATTCTCTTCTGGTTGTCAGGAAATTGTGTACAAAGGACACGAAAAGTTAATTTTCAGACATAATTTTGGAAGCTTACACTGCATCAGGAAGATAAGCAGAACTTAATTCCAGCTTGTAAAGTACCTGAATAGCTGAGGGAGAATTCTGTTTATTAGAATGTCTTGATAATGCGTCCTCTCTTCCACATGCTTTTCTCCATAGTGACTAATGTTACGCAGCCACCAGATTTATTTATTTATTTATCTATTTTTCATGTTCAGATACAGGAGAGTTCTACGGAGCACTCACTATGTTGCTTGGCAGGCATTCTTCATTTTCTGGGAGTTTTCTACTGCTGAGTACTGTAGCTCTCTGATATAATCAAGCACTTGGCAGTTAAAAGGTGCCATGAAAAACACTCCAGCTTTGCAGTCTTTGCCAGTAATCAGCTCCCAAAAGCTCTTGGAATTAGGTGAATGAAGAAAATATTGCTTGAATATTTCTGTCTTTTTGGGAGCCCTTTGATTATGTTTATAAAGAGAGTATGTATGTAAATAGCTTTCCTCGGATTCAGATTTTCAGTCTCATACTGGAATCTCTCATGTGATAAACAGCAAGACTACTGCTCAGCATGCGCTAACATCTGGGAGTAATCATGCAAAAATAACAGTGAGAAACTGCAGAGCATCTGCTCTTGACATTAACTTTCCTCAGTTTGACAGACTGCCACCACCAGATGTTAGGTTTATGTGCCTTTTTTCTACTGGAGATGAGGGCCTTCCTGCATCTCTTTGCCTCTAATAGTTTACATCAGTGCCCTTTGTAGAATTCATGAAAACAACGGTGTCACCACAGTGATCACTGAGAACCACCACTTCGCTGTGCTGACATTATGATTATCAAACAAGACAGGATAATTTTAAAACATGGAAAACTGGAGCAATATTTAAGCTTAGCGTATTTTTTCTAATTAGTAAAGTCATATTTGTGCACTGAACATGAGCCTCAGGCACAGTAAATGTCCACTTAATTCTCTGCCAGTGGTACTGTTTTAATTCACAGAGCAACAGCACCTTTTACAGCAGCAGCCGCTGCTTGGCCATCTCCTGTGTGTTTCATGGACAACATGAAAATTTATTAGCAGGCCTAAATAAACCAGAACTGAGTACAAATATTTGTAACAAAGAACTTAGTAGTGTATGCTGTCAGATCTGTGCTTTCTTTAGCTCCCCCTCACTGTTTATAATACTTGGAAAACGAAAGACACATCTGCCAATTCAGTCCACATTCACTTAAAACATTGGCTTGTTTACTATGATAATAGCAAACATTTGGCTTTTCTGTGGCTTTGTGATGAGTATATTTTATGGAAGAATGATGTTGCATGTGTAGTACGTTTTGCACAGCTTTACAAAACACCACATAAACTAGCAAACATCAGCAGTTTATGGTTCTGTAAGGGGATGTGGTTTAGCTTTCCTGAAGCACTAGGCTCCGTTTACCTGCCAGTTTCTGGTTCTGTTCTAGCTTGAAATAAGATACATTAAGAATTCCTCAGAATTAAGCCTGGGGTACACATTGACCCTGTTTCGCTGACAGAGATCCATTATGCAGCCCATGCCAAGGAGCAGGGCTCTGTGCCATCCAACTGTTTGCCTCCACTTGTCATCAGACAGACAGAAACTGTATCACGTAGAATCCATATCCCTCCATTCTAGGCATACATGATTATGATTTTATGTTATGCTTACTATTAAAAATTGCAAGTAACAGCTGCTGTTGGGATCAGTTGATATTTGACTCCCCTGTGTGCACTCAAGCCTGCTCTGCAAAATGTTATTGCCTGTGCTTTATCCCTGCGATTGTGACGGCATAAAGAGAATAATCAAGCTATCATCGCTTGACTGCATTATTTTTATGACACAGGAGATCTGCTCTACGCAGTACAGTTTTGCTGGTATTGGCAGTCTTATACTCCTAATGGATGCTTTTAGTATTCATGTTTTACTTTCAATTTTTCCCTGCCTTGTTCTGTCTCTAACCTGAAGATTATGTTAGTTCTAAATAAAAGGAACTTCCACCAAATGAAGAGGAGTTTAGAGAAGAATGTGGTTGTAGGTCCTTCCTCTTTCTTCCTTAGTCCTAGTGTAATTGAGATCAGAATCCAGGCTGGTCATACAAAGACCACACAAAACATTTTTTTAATGCATTTAGCACACTTAGAGGTTGTGTGCAGAAAATGCTGGCTGTCAGTTTGTATGCATGAATGATGCTCAAAGCAGAAGAATTGTGACAATTCTTAAAAACTGACCTTTAATTTTAATTTCCATTTTATTTTCTCCTTAGGAAAGTGGTCATGGTGAAGTAAGCTGATCTGTGATACAAAGGATATATAATACAAGAGTAATACTCTTCTATTTGTATTCCCATTTGCCAGCTTGGCTTTAAAACAAAGCAGAATTAACTTCTGTCTGCATTAAGACACGTTTGAACAAAACCTGTATGACATCATACAGTCAGTCATTATGTCTTTTCTGATGAGCCTTCTTAAGGGGTCCAAAATTATAAACAACGTAAAGACATTTGATCATCTCTTTGAAAGCACCTAGAAAGCAGCCATTAAAAAAAGTCATTGTATTCATAGAATCATAGAATTGTTAGGGTTGGAAAGGACCTTAAGATCATCTAGTTCCAACCCCCCTGCCGTGGGCAGGGACACCTTACACTAAATCATATCACCCAAGGCCTCGTCCAACCTGGCCTTGAACACTGCCAGGGATGGAGCATTCACAACCTTCCTGGGCAACCTATTCCAGTGCCTCACCACCCTAACAGGAAAGAATTTCCTTCTTATATCCAACCTAAACTTCCCCTGCAGCGATCATGAGGTGCTCGAATTTGAGATCCTCAGGACAGTGAGAAGAGCGTGCAGCAAGCTTACTGCCCTGGACTTCAAAAGAGCAGACTTTGGCCTCTTCAGGAACCTGCTTCGGAAGGTTCCATGGGATACAGCCCTAGAGGGCAGAGCGGCCCAAGACTGTTGGTTGATATTCAAGTATCACCTGCTGCAAGCTCAGGAGTGTTGCATCCCAACCAGAAGGAAGTGCAGCAGGTGGGCCAGGAGACCTCCTTGGATGGATAAGGAGCTCCTGAGGAAAATTCAAATGAAAAAAGAGGATTATAATAAGTGGAAGCAAGGACAGGTGGCATGGGAAGAGTACAGGGATGTTGTCCGAGAAGCTAGAGACCAGGTTAGGAAAGCTAAGGCCCAGTTAGAATTAAACTTAGCTAGAGGTATTAAAGATAACAGGAAGGGATTCTACAGGTACACAGCAAATAAAAAACAGACTAGGGAGAATGTAGGCCCTCTCAGAAAGCTCTTGGGAGAGCTGGCTACACAGGATTTGGAGAAGGCTGAGATTCTGAATGACTTGATCTTTACTGGCAAGGCTCTGACCAAACCACCCAAGTCTTGGTAGGCAGATGCAGGGACTGTGAGAATGATGACCTTGCGCCCACTGTAGGAGAGGATCTGGTTCGAGACCATCTTAAAAATCTGAACGTGCACAAGTCCATGGGACCTGATGAGATCTGTCCGCGGGTCCTGAAGGAGCTGGCAAATGAAGTTGCGAAGCTGCTGGCCATCATATTTGAGAAATCATGGCAGTCAGGTGAAGTTCCCGATGACTGGAAAAGGGGAAATATAACCCCCATTTTCAAGAAGGGGAAAATGGATGACCCAGGGAATTACAGACCAGTCAGTCTCACCTCTGTGCCTGGCAAAATCCTGGAGGAGATTCTCCTGGAAGGCATGCTAAGGCACATGAAAAACAACAAGGTGCTTGGTGACAGCCAGCATGGCTTCACTAAGGGGAAATCCTGCCTGACCAATTTGATGGCCTTCTCTGATGGGGCTACAGAACTGATGGACAGGGGTAGAGTAGTTGATGTCATCTACCTGGACTTGTTCAAAGCATTCGACACTGTCCCACATGACATCCTTGTCTCTAAATTGGAGCAACATCAATTTGATGGATGGACCACTCGGTGGATAAAGAACTGGATGGATGGCCGCAAGCAAAGCGTTGTCGTCAATGGCTCAGTGTTCGGCTGGAGACCGGTAACAAGTGGCATCCTTCAGGGATCGTTGCTGGGACCGGTCTTGTTTAACATCTTTGTCGCTGACATGGACAGTGGGATTGAGTGCGCCCTCAGCAAGTTTGCTGATGACACCAAGCTCTGTGGTTCGGTTGATACGCTGGAGGGAAGGAATGCCATCCAGACGGACCTTCACACACTTGTGAGGTGGGCTGGTGCCAACCTCATGAGGTTGAAGAATGATTTCTTGGTGTGATATTGTCATGGTTTAAGCCCAGTCAGCCACGCAGCCAGCCGCTCGCTCACTCCCTCCCCTACCTCCCCCCGGCTCCTGGAGGGATGGGGTGGAGAATAGAAGAGTGTAACTCCCACGGGTTGAGGTAAGAGCAGTTCAGTAACTATGGTATAACACAAACCACTACTGCTACCACCAGTGATAATAATGATATGGGAAATAACGACAGAAGAGAATACTATCACTCACTACCCGCCAAGTGATACCCAGCCCGACCTGAGCAGCGATCTAGCCCTTCTGGGTAACTGCCCCAGTTTATATAGTGGGCAGGATGTGCTGTGGTATGGAATACCTCTTTGGTTAGTTTGGGTCAGGTGTCCTGTCTCTGTTTTCTCCCAGCTTCCCCTCCTCCCTGGCAGAGCATGAGACTCAGAAAGTCCTTGGTCAGAGTGAACATTACTGAGCAGCAACTAAAATCATCGGTGTTATCAGTGCTGCTCCCAGGCTGAAAGTCAAAACCACAGCACTGCACCAGATACTAAGGAGAAAAATGAGTGCTACAGCTGAACCCAGGATAGTATCCACCCCTTATTCCACACCATTCACGTCATGTTCAGATCCCACATTTTCAATATACCATCAGTCTTGTATATATACATATACATATACATATACATCCACACAGAGAGAGAGAAAGAGAGAGACCATTCCTTAGTGCATGGACCAATCCTTATAAAGCTGCTGAGTCCTTTCTGTCCATGATGTCGGGCTCCGTCTGTTGTAAGTCTTTCAGAGCAGGAGAGGCTGTGTGCAGTGTTGGATGACTGCTTGCTGATGCTGATTGTTACTTTACTGCAGAACTCATCTAGTTTCATCAAAGATCATTCTTTGCTGGGATGATGGTCGGAGGGAAGTCGGGGCCAGCCACTGGTGACCTGAAGACATCTAGTTGGTGGGCTATAAATGTGCAAAGTAGCAGGCAACAGCATACGGTTGATTTCATTGGCTGTTTTCTCTTAAAATCAAATCCCCTTGAGATACACATTGGACTTCCCCATCTTCCCACATTAACCACCAAGTACGTCCGGGTCCCTGAGAAAAAGCAATCCCGCAGGTGGGTTTGCCTTTACCTGAAGCAGGAATAACCCAGACTGTCTTCCCCAGCAAATTCTTTATGTGCACCACAGGAACTTTATCCCACTCTACAGTATGTGAAAGTTCTGACTGGGCTGTGCCAGCCCTGTTGACAGATCCTCTGGGGTTGACCAACCAGGTAGCTTTTGGTAAATGTGTATCCCAATGTTTGACAGTCCCACCACGCATTGCTCTCAGTGTAGTTTTTAACAGCCCATTGTACCGTTCGATTTTCCCAGAGGCTGGTGCATGGTAGGGGATGTGATATACCCACTCAGTGTCATGCTATTTGGCCCAAATGTCTATAAGGCTGTTTCAGAAATAAGTCCCATTAAGTCCACCCCTTGATCATGAGCACATCTCTGTGTTGCATCTCTGCCCTGATGGCCTGAAGTGTCAGGGGCCCACCGGACCAAGAATAATTCACCCTTATGTTGCCAGTCTAAGTCTATCTGAGCCACTTCAGTCTTAGCAGCTTTATCCACCTGGCAGTTGTTCTGGTGTTCCTCAGTGGCCGGACTCTTGGGGACTTGAGCATCTATGTGGTGTACCTTCACCACCAGCTTCTGCACCCAGGCAGCGATATCTTTCCACAGTGCAACAGCCCAGAGGGGTTTACCTCTGTGTTGCCAGTTGCTCTCCTTCCCCTGTGGCAACCACCCCCACAGGGCATTTTCCACCATCCATGAGTCAGTATAAAGTACCGTCCCCTTTTCTCGTTCAGCAATGTCCAAGGCCAGCTGGATGGCTTTCACCTCGGCAAACTGACTCGATTCACCCTCTCCTTCAGCAGTTTCTGCAAGTTGTCATCAGGGACTCCATACGGCTGCCTTCCATCTCTGATGCTTTCCCACTATATGGCAGGACCCATCAGTAAACAAGGCATACTGCTTTTCACTTTCTGACAGTTTATTATATGGTGGGGCCTCTTCAGCACGCACCACCTCCTCCTCTGGTGACATTAGAAAATCTGTACCCTCTGGCCAGTCCATTATAACTTCGAGAATTCCTGGACAACTGGGATTTCCTATTCGAGCTCGTTGTGTAATCAGTGCAGCTCACTTACTCCATGTAGCATTGGTTGCATGATGTGTAGAGGAGACCCTGCCTTTGAACATCTAGCCCAGCATGGAGCTGTGCTTCAGTGCCAGTCACTTCTGAAGCAGCTTGAACCCATTCATAGACTGCCAGTATCTCTTTCTCAGTTGGTGTATAGCTGGCCTCAGATCCTTTGTATGCCCAGCTCCAAAAGCCAAGGGGTCAACCTCAAGTCTCTCCTGGAGCTTTCTGCCAGAGGCTTCAGGTAGGACCATTCTCCCCGGTGGTGTACAGTACATTTTTTACATCTGGCCCAGTCTGGACTGGTCCAGGGGCTACTGCGTGAGTTATCTCTCTGATTTGCTGAAAGGCTTGTTGTTGCTCAGCGCTCCATTTAAAATCATTCTTCTTGTGGGTCACATGATAGAGAGGGCTTACAATCGACATTTGGGATATGCATTCTCCAGAACCCCACTGCACCCAAGAAAGCTTGTGTTTCTTTCTTATTAGTTGGTGGAGACATTGCTGTTATCTTGTTGATCACATCTGTGGGGATCTGGAAACGTCCATCTTGCCATTTTATTCCCAAAAATTGAATCTCCTGTGCAGGTCCCTTGACCTTACTCCGTTTTATGGCAAAACCGGCTTTCAGCAGGATTTGGATTATTTTCCTCCCTTTCTCAAAGACTTCTTCCGCTGTATCGCCCCACACAATAATGTCATCAATGTATTGCAGGTGTTCTGGAGCTTGCCCCTGTTCTGGTGCAGTCTGGATCAGTCCATGGCAAATGTTAGGGCTGTGTTTCCACCCCTGGGGCAGTAGGTTCCAAGAGTGCTGGAACTGTGGCCTGCACTCTGGTGCCAAAGAAGTTGAGAAAAATGCATTGGCAATATCAATCGTGGCATACCACTTGGCTGCCTTTGACTCTAGTTCATACTGAAGTTCTAGCATGTCCGGTACGGCAGCACTCAATGGTGGTGTGACTTCATTCAGGCCACGATAGCCTACTGTTAGTCTCCATTCTCCATTCGACTTTCGCACTGGCCATATGGGGCTATTAAAGGGCGAGCGGGTCCTGCTGATCACCCCCTGACTCTCCAGTCTACGGATCAGCTGATGGATGGGAATCAGGGAGTCTCGGTTGGTATGATATTGCCACCAGTGCACTGTTGTGGTCATGATTGGCACTTGTTGTTCTTCGACCTTCAGCAACCCCACAACAGAAGGATCTTCTGAGAGACCAGGCAAGGTGGACAGCTGCTCAATTTCCTCAGTCTCCAAAGCAGCAACACCAAAAGCCCACCGGTACCCTTTTGGGACTTTGAGCTACCCTCTCCTGAGGTAGTCTATGCCGAGGATGCATGGAGCCTCTGGACCAGTAACAATGGGGTGCTTTTGCCACTTCCTCCCAGTCAGGCTGATGTCAGCCTCCAGTACAGTCAACTCTTGGGATCCTCCTGTTACTCACGAAATATAAATGGGTTCCAGCCCTTGACAGCTTGATGGCATCAGGGTACACTGTGCACCGGTATCTACTAGAGCCTTATACTTCTGTGGGACTGATGTGCCAGGCCATCTGATCCACACAGTCCAGTAAATCCAATTGTCCCCTACCTCCACCTGGCTGGAGACAGGGCCCCTCTAATAGTGATCACAATATTGGTCACTTATGTCTTATTGACAGGGATTATTCTTCGTTATCACAGGAGCTGGAGTAAAATCAGCTCCTCCACTCCATCTGGGAACCTGCTCACCAGAGACTGAAGCTGCAGCTTTCATGTGATCATCCGTGACCTTTGTTCTCCTCTTCAGTTCATGCACCCATTCCTCCAGAGCTGAAGCAGGTTTTCCATTCCACTTGCTTATGTCTTCTCCGTGATCCTGCAGGTAAAACCATAGGGTAGCCCGTGGTGTATACCTTCTATATCTTCTCTTTCGAGCAGCAGGATGCTTTTGGTAATAGCTGAGATGTGTTGGTACATGTGAGGAGCTGGATAGATCAGATAGATCGTCTCTCAATTGTTTGAGGTCCTGGGACAGTTTTTCTACAGCTGAAATGTTGGAAGGGGTGAGATTGTCTTCGAACTCTCAGAGTTTATGAATCATTTCATCCACTGTTAGTGGTACTATGTCATTCCAGATTATTGCTGCCAATGAATGGGCAGATGATGACGGTGCATTCTGTGTAAATTTCTGCCACATGGGTCGTGTACATTTGACTTCATCTGGATCTATGGGTCCATTCCTGGCATCCAGCCTGCAATAGCTCGTCTCTACAATGGCTGATTCCCTCAGAGACTGGATGCCTTTCTCTAGAGTAGTCCACTTGGCCGAACGACTCATAACATCGTCCTTGTATGGAAACCTTTCTTTCACAGCTGCCAAGAGCTGCTTCCAAAGGCTGAGGGTCTTTTTCTCTCTTGCAATTGCTTTGTCAGTTCCCCCTTCCCTAGCAAATGATCCCAGCTGCTTGGCTTCTGTACCTTCTAGTTTGTGACTGTTGGCCCCATTGTCCCAGCATCAGAGGAACCAGGTGATTATGTGCTCCCCTGGTTGATGGGTAAAATCTGTTTGCATATTCTGTAGCCTGGTTGAGGTCCGAGGTCGAGAAGTCACCTCTTCTTCCTCTGATTCATGTGATGATGACTCCTAATCAGATGCTGCCCCGGGTAGTAAGTGCATTGCCATTGCTTCTTCATCTTTCTTCTTCATCTTTCTTGCCTCTTTTTTGCTTGTTCTCTTGCATACAGAGGCAGCCAATATTGGCACAAATTGGTCCTCTGGTTTAGCTGCAGTGATTATCACTGTGGTTGGGGTGGCTGCAGTATCTGTTGTCGGGGTTTGGGTAGCTGCTGTACTTGTCGCTGGGGTTGGCGTAGCTGCTGTGCTTGGAGCTGGAGTAGCTGCACTGTGTGTTGTAGTCAGAGTTTGAGTAGCTGCTGTAGTTGTCACTGGGGCTGGTGTAGCTGCTGTGCTTGGAGCTGGAGTAGCTGCGCTGCCTGTTGCGATCGGAGTTTGAGTAGCTGCTACAGTTATCACTAGGGTTGATGTAGTTGCTGTACTTGGAGTAGCTGCGTTATCTGCTGTAGTCAGAGTTTGAGTAGGTCTTGTACTTGTCACTGGGGTTGGTGTAGCTGCTGTATTTGGAGTCTGAGTAGCTGCTTTTGTCTGTTGCTTTGCCAACAGATCCAGAGACATTTTTTTTCCTTTGAAGGTGCTGGATAGCATTGAACAGGGCTCTGTAAGCATAGGCCAAGCCCCAGCACGTTGCCATGATTTGTCCCTCTCTGGTATGACCAGGATGACAACGCACCTCATTTAAGTGTTTTACTAATTTTTCTGGATTTTGCACTTGTTCAGTGGTAAAGTTCCAAAGCAGTGGAGGGGCCCACTGGCCTAGATACTTGTCCATACTATCCCACACACCCTTCTACTCATGGCTGTCCAGCCTTGGGGAAAATCTTTTGGTCCTCTTATATCATCGTCTAACCCTAGACAAGGCCCATCCCCAACTCTGCTTAACTTTTGAGGTCAGACGAAATGGTCATGGGTAAAACACATTCTGTATGTCTGCTAACATGCTGATCCCCATCACGATCAGCACGCAGGTACCTAAAGGCCATTCAAAACCTTCAGAACTCTCAAGTGATACTGTAAATGGTCTGTTGGGGGGGCTGGGAAGGTAAGGGAATTTCTCCTTCACAGGTTGACCATCCGAGGCCAGTGGGGGAAAGATGCATAATTGCTAAACAAATTATATCCGTCCCAAAGTATAGAGGTGGTGACCACAGTGGGAACGCAGGCCAGATCAGTTTCATGATCAATGAGTCTATTGTATTACAAGTCATTACCATAATGTACAGTGAAACAAGAACGTTAGCCCAAGCCCTCCACTTGATAAATAGTAACACAGCGACTACTGGCTGTAAGTAAGGTACGACATCCTGAAACTGTGAGATCAAGAGCAACAATTTTGAGAGGCAATAAATCAGTACTGTAATGAGTGACTGTTAATCCAAAATAATGAATGCTTATCACAGATACGATTAGACACACTCTGGTCACATCTGTCATTATCTCAACGCTTTGAGCCCCACGTTGGGCACCAAAAAGAACTGTCATGGTTTAAGCCCAGTCAGCCACGCAGCTGCAAGCTCATTCCCTCTCCTTCCTCCCCCCAGCTCCCAGAGGGATGGGGAGGAGAATCGAAAGAATGTAACTCCCACAGGTTGAGATAAGAACAGTCCAGTAACTAAGGTATAACACAAAACCACTGCTGCTACAACCAGTAATAATAATGATAAGGGAAGTAACAAGGGAAGAGAATACAGTCGCTCACCACCTGCTGACCGATACCCAGCCTGACCTGAGCAGCAATCTAGCCCTTCTGGGTAATTGCCCCCAGTTTATATAGTGGGCATGATGTGCTGTGGTATGGATTAACTCTTTGGTTAGTTTGGGTCAGGTGTCCTGTCTGCTTCCTCCTGGCTTCCCCTCCTCCCTGGCAGAGCATGAGACTCAGAAAGTCCTTGGTCAGAGTAAACATTACTGAGCAGCAACTAAAATCATCAGTGTTATCAGTGCTGTTCCCAGGCTGAAAGTCAAAACACAGCACTGCACCAGCTACTAAGAAGGAGAAAAATGACTGCTGTTGCTGAACCGAGGACAGATATCTGTAATCCAGTGGGCCAAATAAATACGAAGTTTAGGTGGTTGAGCTATCTGACTGGGCATACTCAGACCCTTATTTAGCTATCTTTTATATGAGAAAGAACCTTATGGCCACCGTAAAATGCTAAGAACCCTCAGGCCAAATCTGTATACAGCAGGTCTGCTGAGTATATTGGAAGTCGTATGGGAAAGATAACCTCTTCAGTTCCTATATAGATTGTCCTACAGACTGGTTGTCTGTTGATTTACATTCTTCCAGAAATGCATTTTGAAATCTCTGAGAAATTTGCTGTTTGCCTTCTTTTAAAAGTCCTCTTCTATTATTTCAAGTAGAAAGATGTAAATGTTATCTTTAAGCTATTAGGTGGGTGATCCTAATGTATTTTAAATGGTTGGATAACAAGAGATCATATTTAATGCCATATGTATACTAGAATTATTTCAGGTGCTAATTTCTCTGTGATGCACATGAGAAAATGGCATTTGTATGTCTTTGTACTGTCTTTATAAGTGTTTTTCTTTAAATAGCAAATGAAGTTCCCAGTTTGCAAAATTAATTTCCATCCATAAATCAGTCTCTGTCAGTGCCAAGAAAAAAGTGGCCTTAATCCTTGGTTTTGAAATGTATTATTATTTCATACTAGCGGTCTATGACAAGAGGGAATAGTCTTGCGGAAACTTAGCAATTGGCCTTGTTTAGCATGATAGATATTTTTGTAGCTTATTTTTCATGTGCAGCATTTGGGCTGATGTCAAAAAAAATTAAACTCATAAGCCTGAAATAACCCATGATACACCAAATCCTCCCTGCATATGCAAATGTGATCTTAGCAAACTGGGCTTTTTTGGTTTTTAAAACTTCTTAGGTTTTTTATTTTTTTGTTTTTTGTTTTGTGTTGTTTTAAATCTCACAGCACCATTATAGTAAATTTATCTGTTGTTTTCAGGTTGATCCCCTGTTTACAGTACCTGCACCTCCACCTCCGATTTCCAGCAGTATCACACCTCAGATTCTGCCTTCCTACTTTTCCCCATCTTCATCCAATATTGCAGCACCAGTCGAGCAGCTTTTGGTACGGACTCGTTCAGTGGGTGTAAATACTTGTGAGGTTGGAGTAGTAACAGAACCTGAATGCCTTGGACCCTGTGAGCCTGGGACCAGTGTGAACCTGGAAGGAATTGTGTGGCATGAAACTGAAGAAGGTAAATTGTTTTTTTCCATTAGGTTTGTCTATGAGATACGTTAATGAGGAGGAGACTTTGCTCTATCTGCCATGGTTCTAAATAAGGGCTTGATAGTCTGTTGGCACGCAGTTATGTACAGTGGCAGTCACAGCTCTGTAGCTTAGTTAGTGAATTTTAATTTTTTAAAACATTACATTTTTTTCATTATTTAAGTAACTGTATTTTCCAAATGACGTACCAGGCAACCCCAGTTAAAATATAATTGTTTGCTGTTGCTGTATGGAGAAAAGCATATGGAGAAATAGCTAATAGGATCACATAAATGTGATATTTAAATGTAATCATGAGGGGGGTACATGTGATGGGAATGGCTATATGAGTAGATGAAACTTTGAAAGCTGTATATTTTGGAATTCAGACACTATGATAAGTCACTTTTATATAAAATAGAAGTCCCTGAGACCCTGCAGAAATTCATTTTGATATGTGTATTGTTTGCATTTTGGCTATTTGAAACACTCTTTAAGAGGAAAGCATTTTTGCTTGAAGAGAAGTGTTCCATCTGGTGAAGAGGTGCTGTCTAAACCAGAGTGTTTTCATTAATATCCTTTTAAGGCATTTGGCCAAGTAGGAGTGCTGGAGAGCTTTGGGAAATATTAAACATTGATTTGCTATGATTTAGAACAAAGTAAGTAGGAAGGAGATTATGCTGTGACATGCAGATTTTTCCATTTTGGTTTTCAAAAGCTTGTTATTAAAATACCAGCTTTCTCCAGTTGATGCTAAAAATACTGCATGTGTACACTAAACTTTTGCAATTTTGCTTCAGTAATATTGAATTTCTCTAGTAACAGCTGCTTGAGAGTCTTCCTTTGATTGTTCTTATGTTTGTTTTGAGGATTATTTAATTTTTAGTGGCCTACCTCCCTCTACAGAGAAAACAAGATTATTTGCAAAGGGGTATAATGAAAGAATACAACAGTGCATTGCATCATGATAAATCCTGACATCCTTCAGTCATACACACAATGGTGTTTGATCCTTTGCAGTGATATATAAGACCTCACCAAAGTGCTCTACACTGTCCTCTCAAAAATCAATAGAGTCAGATTTACTTGCTTTTATGTACTTTCATTCATCCATCTTTCTCTTTGTGTATTTCTGCAGCAGATTCATAAGGTAGATTGATTCTTTCAGATTGTTTTTAAAGCACAGTATAAATTCTGTTTAAAAATATCACTGCAGAGATGACTGCCCTTAGCAGCTTCAGTCTTCCTTGACTGGCCTGTTTTAACCAGAGCTGGAACATGTGGGTGCTAACTGTTGAAATGAAAGAGCAGTAGCTGTTAATAGTGTTATTCTTGCTGAATAAACTGAAGTTCTTACCCTACTGAATTTAAGAAGCCTGCCTTGTTAAAGGTTTGGCACCATAAATGAAGTATTAAAAAAAAACATTCTGGTCAAGATGACATTCCATTTACCAGTGTCTCAGCACTCTGCTAGTTTAAAAACTCTTGTTAGTTAATAGAAATTAACTTCCTTAACCTTTCCTCAGTTTGCCTAAAACAGTTTTCTGAAACAACTCAAGAGTTCAATTATGGTATGTTTAAATGGTTTAGAATGTGCCTGTTTTCACAGCTTTACAAATGCTGTTTGGCAACACTACAGCTATGGGTGACCACAATAATAGATAAAATGGGATTCTAAAATACTCTAGAAACATAGTTAGAATGTAGAGAATGAAGATAATTGATACAATTTATATTGTATGGTAGTACTGTGCCTTTTGTTGTTTATTGATTCAGAGCCCTGCTGACAAGAAAATAACGTAAATTTTACTCTTTTTTTTTCCAGTGTTCACAGTCAACGCTGTATTACAAAAAAATGAGTTCCTAATGATCACTTTTATATTCTAATTAAGTTTTGAAGTTTAAGGCACACATATAGGTATAATATTTATCTGTTTTCAAATTTTCTGACGTGTCCATGAAAGCAGCTACGTAGCAGCTTGTATGAAGCCATTTCTGCCAAATTTTAGAAAACAGGGTGCAGATGGGTCTTCTATTTATCTTGTAACAGAAGAAAGATAATCAAATACTCAATTTTCTAGTTATGATTTTGACTTCAATTAGGCAAGAACATGACCTTTCCTAAATTGATGTAAATCCATTTGTAATTGGTGACATCTAAAACTGTCTTGATGTTCAGAAACAAACTGAACAACTGAAACAAAAAATGTCTTTTGTGACGCCCATATTTTTGTTTCATATTCACTCTTTTCACTGCTTTCCAAACCTATTAAAAACATACATGCAAAGTGATACCTATCTAGCTGTCTATATATCTGATAAGTTTTTAACATAAAACAATTTTAAGAAGTTAAGGTATGAACATTTCTGACTGATGTGTTTTGAGATATCTGAATTACTTTGTATCTGATTTTAGTAAGATGAGTTGCGAGGTGATTAGAATAGGCTTGTAGCATGTTTGCATACTCTATGGTACATGGGAACTATGAGCCAAATGTGCTGCTGAGCAGCCCTCATATGCTGCAGCAACTAGCTGTGGGAATGCACATACAAAAGGATGTGATGATCACGGTTATTGTAATAGGAATGGTAGAGTGAGTAGAGAAAGGTGAAATCATATAGTATATATAGAACTCATTATTGAATTTAATATATGCTTTAAAAAGGACAGGGCATATACTTGACAATTCATGTTTTGAATGTTTTTGGTATCTGAAATAACCAGTTTTCTTTTAGCAATGTTAAACAAGTTGTCATGTTCTGTTGCATTAGTTTTTCAAGGTCAGGAAAAGAATGATATTTGGTTTTATTAGTCATATTTTTAAGATAATGACTCCAAAGGGCCGGAAAAAAGCAGCACTGGATTTCAGACAAAACTGGCAGATCAAAAGAGCGTTGTTACTACAGCTCTTTTCATTTGTTCCATGCCAATCTATTCAGTTCACTTGATCGACAGATTTAATAAACCACACTATTTTTCCCAGCATGTTTCAATCTTAAGACGTGTAGAGGGAAGCTGGCATCTGAAGTCTGTCACATTTTATTACAAGGCTTTGTAACTAACCATAGTCGGTTACTCATATAATTGAGACTGCTAGTTATCACATGGGCATTTCTCAGTTGCACTAGTTAAGTTGTGCAGTGTTTAATTTCTACATATGTATGCTGTAGACATTTTTATCTGCATACAGTCATGTTTGATATGACTTGATAATGTGTCCACAGTGGTGTTAATGGCCCTAGATAATAATATTGAAGGAATTAGTTGAGGCTGTCCTGAAGTAGTGGAATGAGAAATGGTTATGGGCATGTCAGCCTAAAAGTTGGTAGCTGATGCAGATGTTTGGCACCAGAAACTACCATCCAGTTACAGTAATACTCCTTCACAAAAAACAGCTTGGTAGTGTTAGTGGAGTGTATTTTTTGGTTGGTTGTTTCTCACACTATTCTGTGAAACAGCTACTAAAAGTCTGTACTTCTATAGTAAGAAATAAGCTTTATCTAGAATCAGGTACTTACCAAATTGTGCAATTATCTTCTGGGAAAACAGTTTTGAAGAAAGCAGTAATTGTTTCTTACTGCCTGGAGGAAATAAAAATGACTCAGAAAAAAGGGAAACCACCAACCAACTTTCTGAATTGCTTATTGATTGCTTTTTTGTTTGGCTTCTCACACACAGTTGCCCTCCATCATGTCCTGGATTTGGTTCTGCATCTAGCAGTAGAGTCTGCCTTTAGATGTAGGAAGTACTAGTTCTGATGATGATGTCCTGTTTGGCTCAAAACTGTGTAGGAGACAGCCATCCATCACCTTGGTGCCTTTGTGTGCAGAACAAGCTGTCTACATGCAGTCTTAAGAGTTCTTACATTGCTGCACTGATATTTTTCCTCTTTGTGCAGTTGCAGTAGACCATGCTTTTGTTGTTCAGTAACAAATAATGGGAAAATGAGTTGTATTTTTTAAAGTGTCCTCTTACTAGGTTTAGCTTGTTGATTTTTATGACTTGAGACTAGTTGTCAAACGTGAGAAATAGGACTCTGCTGGAACTCAGAAATCTGATCAGATCATCTCCAGGGTATTCCACATTTATCCCAGCATCAGTTCTGACACTATTTTGCAGAAAATTTCAGCAAAGAAAAGAGAAACAAGAAGAAAGGAGAACACTTACATGACAAAGAGGCATGCCTAGTACTTGTTGCGTATGGGTTTCCCACCCAGCCTCTTTTGCAACTAATATGCATAGGTGTTTCTTGAAAACATACCTGTTGCAAAGAGCTGAGGTGGGTTCTTTTCCTGCCTTAATATGTGGTGTTTGATTTGCAAAAACTAATTTAAAAGAAGAGCCTGTTTTAAATGTCTTTGGTTATGTATGTGTTTGTGTGTGGTAAGTAAGGGTGTGTATGTGTCTATAGAAATAGAAGAATGAGAAGTAGTCTGACTGCCTCTGATTCCTCTTAGCAATTCTTGTGGTTTAACAACCACATTTTCCTAGTTTCACAAATACAAAGGCATGATGAAACAATGAAAATTGTAATGCCATGTCAAATATGTGATCAAGCAAATGCAGAACTTTGAGATTTTAAAAAAAAAATCTGTTTTATCAAAGAACATTACAGTAATTAATGGAAATGCCCCATTTCTGGCAGTGTTCAAGGTCAGGTTGGACAGGGCTTGGCGCAACCTAGTCTGGTGGAAGATGTCCCTGCCCATCACAGGGGGCTTGGAACTAGATGACCTTACGGTCGTTTCCAACCTGAACCATGCTATGATTCTATTAAATTAAGATAAATAAGATTAAATCACACTGTTGGTTTGGGATCAGGCAAGGTTTATAGAGATAGATAATAGCCTTTATTAAACCAAGTGATTTTATTAAACCAGTTGTCAAAAACAAGTAAGCTTTCAGACTGTATGAATTTATATTCTCTCCTTGCTGTGTAATACAGACCATTGACAGGAGGCTTTGGTTTGGCATTGTTAACCACCATATTCACTTCAGAGTTGAAAGACAGTGGGTATTTTTATAAGAGAGAAGCATAAAGATTCCCGTTGCTCAATAATCAGGCTTTGTCATGTCTGTATTACAGATAAGTGGTTTGTGGAGAAGATAGGGTTGGGTTTGTCAGCTGTTTTAACAGAACACCTAAAATCCAGCTTTTTGTACTGTCATGTGAGTTATCTAGTGACCAGAATGAGTGTCAGCCAGTATAAAAATATCATCTATTTTGAAAAAGTCTATATATGTGTTTATATTTTGAGATATTATGTTTAATTTTTCCTGTTTCTACTGCCTGTGATATCGGACTCAGTACATCAGTGGATTTAAAGAAGCCTGAGATAGGTGAATTTTCATAGGCCTCAAGTGTCTCTTTGTATTGTTCAAGGCACTTGGACACCTAGTGTTACATAGAACCTTGTAGCAAAAGAGGAACGGGCTGTATAACTCACAAAGGTAAGCCAGAGACTTGCATAAGAATGTTTGTATTTTATGGAAGCTCTACCTACTTTATAAAAGGAATCTGGGAGATGTACACAGGCTATCTGAGAAAAATTCTAAGAGTTTAATGTTCCGGGATTCTAACTGTGGTGCGAATTTAACAGTAGGTACACTGAGGGGTCTTTTTGATCCTTCCAGTATTTTCCCTGACCGTATCAGTGTATGCATTTGTTTAGGGACATACATTCTGACATTATCATGTAACTGGCTTTTGCAGTATTTCTTGTGCATTTAAAATATGTAATACTGGCCAGTGTTAAAGGCAAGGATAGAACTAGATGGACTGCTTGTTCAAAGCCAGTATGGCAGTAATCTAATTTTGAGATATTTTATTGCTCTAACACAAAATGTTTGTGCTGAGAGAACAAGAAAGGGGACTGGTTTTGACCAAATCATAGAATCATTTAAGTTAGAAAAAACCTTCAAGATCATGGAGTCTAACCATTACCCTGTTGGACACTTTCAGTTTTCCAATTAGAAAACCATTTGCAGTCTATCTGATACTAATTTCATATAAAATAAATGAAGCAAATAGAGCCCAACCTCATGTAGTTACAAAAGCTCCTTCAAATGGTTTTAAACTGTTGGGACTGGCTCTTATGAACCAGGTGTACATGGCTGAATTGATGTGGCTTTAATGAGGTGCCATGAATCAGCTGGGCTATTGGTAACCAAACCTTTGCAGGCTCTTTGTTCACAGCAAACAGCAGATAAATCATGTCAGTATACACCTTCTTAGTGAAGCAGAAATGCAAAATAGGCTACGGATGTTCCCTGTTGCCAGAGCTGTGTGTCAGATGGGAGGTATTTTGACCTCTTTCGGTTTAATTCTGATTCTTTTTCAAAGCATTAATTTTCCCAGAAATATTCAATTACTCATTCATTTAAATAGTAATTTAAGTTTAAAGCATTTGTGTAGGTGATGGAAAACATCACAGATTAGTGAATGTGGGGGAGAGAGGGAAAGGAAAAAATGAGGTACAAACACAGCTAATTTCCAGGCTTTCTTAACAGAGTCAAGCTAGTTCATTAACTCTTCCATTCCTGCCCAGCACAATTGCTTCAGAAGATTTTTGAAAACTGCAGACCACAACTGGAAGAAAAGCACTTAGGAAATTTGTGTATAAATTAAATTTGGTATTTAAATGTCAGTGTTCCTCCTTGAACATACCCACACTGCAGGGTCTAACTAGTGCTAGTCCTACAGCTTTGTTTGGAGAGGCTGTACATGCTGTTGCATGGAGGGATGTGTGATTTGTTTACTGCCTAGTGCTTGCCTTGTTGCTTCACTGTTAGAGATGCAGATGTAATGCTGAGCAGAGCATAGCCACAATACAGTTGCAATAACTGACCAAAAATATCCAAAGGATATTATTTAGCCAGGATAGGAATGGCAGCTTTTCTAAAGGAACTTGGCAAATGGCACATTTTACAGCTCAGTGAGAAAACTAGGTTCAACTCTTGGTATAACATAAAGCAGAGAATGAAAAAAAAATTAACAAATTCCAGACAGTGCTTACATAAAAAGTTTTATGTTGCCAGGCTGCTACAAAGGAATACTCCCCTGCACTGCTTGTACATACACAGAAAATCATCCCTTTTACAAACAAGCATATGGGAGTAGGAAGGGTGCGTTGAGAAAGGAAGGAGGCTAACTGAAATTGGAAACATTTGCTTGGAGCTATTTGAATGTGAAACTGAGCCTGCTCAAGCAGTGAGGTTATGAACACTGAAGGAGTTGCTTTAAGGAAAGCAACAGTTTTGAGCATTTACTGCTCAAGAGCTAAGTCTCAATAGCAGCAGATTGCTTAGAAGTCAGACTATTCCAGTAAAAAATATTTGCAACATGGTGTTTGGATTTGTAGATAGAAGGGGGGAGAGATGATTGCTAATGAACAAAGTGTGTATACGTGCAAGTGTTTTCTCACAAAATAAATACCACTGGAGTATGGCATGAAAGCACAACTAAAATGGTATATTTAACTGGTGTGGTTCAGGGATTAAACATATTTATTAACCATTTATAAACTTATTATTAACTTATTTAAAGATATTCTCACAGTCACTCTAACTTAGTACTAGTTTAACTGCTTAGGACAAGCTCTGGTCTTCCAGTTTTGTTATACTCTTAAGTATTGCTGGTCTTCTACAGTGGTGAGCAATCGGAAGTTCTCTCAGTTGCAGAACTGTGTTTTTTCACTAATACAGATTAATACCAGTTTAACAAATTATTTTTTGAATTAAATTTTCTGGTTGTTTCAGACTGTACAGTGAAAAGCTGGTTTTGGCATTGGTACTAACTTGGTTGTGTAAGATCAGTGGCTGGCCTCACAGCCAGCTTTTCATTTTTTATAGTCATTGGAAACTTACATTTTGTCACCCTGAGGGCATATTCATAATTCTTTCCAGTTATTTCTGATGTGGTCATAACTAGCTACTGGTCTGGAACTCTTGGTGACAAGAGACAATCCAAAAAGCAGAAGGAAAAATTTCCATTTAAAAAGTTTAAACAGTGAAGAATTCTTTGGCCCTCGGGGTTATAAGATTACAGCTTATATTTTTGTTCTAAAAAAAAGAGACAGGAAAGGGAGAGGTTGAGTGTGATAGCAAAGAATATATAAAAAAAAGGAAAGCTCAAGGGAAATTGCTTTCTTGATTTAGACTGAAAAACTAGGTCTAGATTTACTAAAGCTAGTGTTACAGTGGAAACTGCAGTTGAGGTTCATCAATTTTATATCACCAAATGCCATAAGATTTAGGGGAAAAAAACACCAAAACCAAATGGAATAAACATAAAAGGTCAGTATTAGAGCACTTTGCTTTAGTTCTGTGGATTTGTTTTTTGTTTGTTTTTTTTTATTTTGTTTTTTTTTTAGGAGTATCAACTAAAACAGAAACACTTGTATGTCCATCAGAAGTAATACTGATTTGTTGTTACAAATTTATTGTTTGTAAATTTAAATCACAAAGAATTTTTAAGGGGACATAGCTATTGAAATAAAAGGCTATGGTATTAATTTTTAATGACAGAATTTACCACCCTTGTTAAAGATTTTATCAGAACAAAAAAAGAATTTTTAAGAAAAGCCTTCTTTTCACTTACTTTGGTTTGGTTTTGTTTTAATAGATATCAGTTATTTGTTATGCTTAGTTGGGAGGTTTACTAGGACTTCGTTTGGGGTGTTGTTTTCGGGTATTTAAGTGAGTTTGTTTTGTTTGAGTTTTGTTGTTTCTGTATGGGCGTTATCAGGCTAATGAGACAATTTTTTTTTTTTTTTTCTAGTGACTTGGCTAATAGTATAAAAATCTCCATTAATAAAATGGAACTGAAGTTAGTTGCAAGTACTTGGTGATTCTGTAGCTGGTCCCTAATACTGAGGGCAAGGGTTGTGGAGAATCAGTTTCAAGCAGGGGCAGTTCCAGATCAGGCCTCAGCTAATCTAGAGGTTTTTTGTTTTGTTTTTTCATCCAGTCATTTATACTTTAGCATTTAAGTAGGTAGAAACAAGTAATTACATTTTACTGCCTGTTTACTTTCCCCTACAGTGACTGGACCTGTGCTTCTTAACCTTGCATTCATATACAGCTGGCTTTTGTGGATCTTTTAAAGCCTGAGGCTGTGTGACCTCCTCTAGTTAGGAGGTTTTAGAAACAGAAAGAAAGTTTCAGGTGTCATTAAATGAGCAATTTTCCTTAGGGAAGATATAAGCTGGTGTCAATCCTTAGCAGAGTTTTACTTCTAATGTGTATTATGGATTTAAAAAACAAAAAACCACCCAATTTCTAGGTTATTCTCTACAATTTTATTAAAGTCCTGAAAGTAACAACTTCAGGTTCTATGGCTTATGAGAAAGTTTTGCAATAAATTAATACTTACTCCTTAAGGAATTTTGTCCAAACCATGACCTGTAGCACTGGAGCAGTACAAGTGTGTGAGCATCAAAGACAGTTTCATCCAGAAGAACCACTGGACATTGGTAGACTTCATTTGGCTTCAGAGTAAGTAAAGTGTCACGGGTTATAAGCCTGAGAAATAAAAAAAAATAACCAGAAAAACCAAAACACACACACAAAAAAACCCCAATCAAACAAAACAACAACAAAAAAAGCCAAACAATTGTTCCTGGGTTGCAGATATTCCCAGCTAGGGACCTGTATTTAGAGGTGATACAACCTGAACTAAAAGCCAGTAGAAGCTACTGTTTGTTACTTAATGCAAATCAGATAATTTTTGTTGAATCCTGAAAGAGGGGATTACATTTCAGCATGGTCTGCACACATTTGAAAAAGCCTTTCATTTTTCCATTGTTGTATAAAGGAAAGAAAAGTTTTCCTTGGTAGTCTTATAAAAATTAAGGATTCAGTATTTTTAAGTATGTCAGAATTGTGTGGTTCTGAAGTGGCAAGTATAGTTTAGTTCTTTGACAGTAGCTGATGGCTGAGCTTTTTCAACTTCACCAATTTTTGCCAGCCCCAGGTAGGCCCCATTTCTTCCAGAGTGGAAGAAGGCTACCTAAGATGAAAGATCTTGGTTTAGAAACACGGTGGCATAGCAGTTTGTTTCTCATTAGACTGGCTGGTCAGGGTTTGTTAAAATAGATTTAGCTGGGAAAGTGTTCAGACATCATCCCGATGGGGAGAGAAAATGTGTCAGCAAAGTTGTGCCTGCAAATGGTGGTGGAAGGCTGAGAGGCCCACAGAGAGCTGCCAGCTTCCGAGGACTGAGCATGTGAGTGCAGAGGCATTCACTGGACCGCAGGCATTTCCTTCCAGCCTAAGTCTTTCAGAAACTTCTCACAGCGAACCTTCACATCTTATTTCAGAGCTGTCTCCTCAGTGTTGTGTGTGTATGTGCGTGTGTGGCACAAAAGCGGCACAGACCAGGTTCTTTGAATTTTCCTTTCTCCAGTGCTCAAAATTATGACATCCTCAACCATTGTGGTGTTATACTGAGGTATGGCTTCTTGCCGAACAGAGAAACTGCAGATGCCAGTGGACTTGAAACAGATTTTGAGTGACTACACCGCCCCTGCAAATGCATTCCTACTGGCAGTGGGAGTGAAGTTGTGTAGCATTTCAGTAATTTATTTCATGGTACCCCATCTGAAGGTTTTTCCACAAGAACCAACAGGCAGTGACTCCCTCAGATAAAGATTAAAGGTGGCACGGAGGCTCAGATTTAGCAAGTGATGGTGCATTTTTATAAAACATGAACTCTGGTTCAGACTAATGCCATTTCTTCTTACCTTGACTCTGCCCATGCAAGTGTCACATGAAATTATTAAAAATACAGGGGGAGAGGAACTCTTGAGGGGTGGGAGTAAATCGCTGCTTGGGTTTCTTCAGAGCAGTGTGTGTGAGTGGGTTATAGATGGTTCTGTTGGCCTAGACAAGCAAGTGGCAGGAAATAACTTAGAGAAAATATTTTTATATCCCCAAAGCTTATCTTCAGGGAGCACAGTTAGTAGTGGTGTTGTGAAAAGAAACCTCTATTTGGACAGACAGTTTGATGCAGGCAAAGCTGCTGATTTGTTTTCAGCTTCAGGGAGATTCAGTCTTTGCATCCTTGGCAGTAACACACAATGTAATTGTTTCCCTTCTCCTTAATCTTCAGTCTAGTTGTATTGGCTTAGTGTATCTAGGAAAGGCTGGAATGTTCACTGAATTAGCTGCACTGGATAGCTTCTCCTAACAGGCGAGAAGTTAGTGCTGGGACTCTTCTGACTTTCTAGTATGTGAGGAGAACACTCGCTGTTCCTTTCATGATTACATCTAGTCTCAGAAACCCTTTTGCGCAGAAAGGAAAATTAATTGTTGGGTATGAAAAGGAGGTGACAGAATTAATGTTCTTACACTGGCAACATTACTCTGTTATTAGGAGCTCTCTGTAAATAACAGCTTTGCTTTCATCTATTTTTTGCCTCTTTCTTCCACAAAAGTAATTTTGTAACCCTACAATTTTTAAATACTTTAAAAAAACCTAACTGTGCATGGGGAGATTTGTTTGCATTCCTATTATTCAGTTTGGCAGCGTCTGTGGGCAGCAGCTCATTACACTTTTGGAAGATGTGCCATTAACATACCACTCTTTTAAACCTACCTAAATTCAGCAAAAGTACAATCTTCAGAGAAAGGGTACAGGATATCATTCAGCAGTTAAATTATTTAGTCAGTCCAGTGGTTAAGCTTGGGTCAGCTTTGAAGGGTAAATTTCATTGCTGGGATACATTCTTGGCTATGAATGAATGCATGAATAATCTTTCTTTGAACCTTAAGATGCACAATAGACACAATAACTCTTGAGTTGAACTCTTGAGAGTGGGCTGATTTATGGGCAGCTATTGAAAGTGACTCTAGTCAAATTATTTTTTCATCTGTGAAGTAGAAACCTGTATTAATTACTGGATACCAGTGCAATGGTAGACAGACAAAAGCTGTGCACACCTTTATTTTATAAATTTTTAATTTATGTGTTAAAGAAAGGGTAATGATTTTGTCGTGGTACACTTCCATAAACTGAGAATCACTTGTCAGGGCTACAGCAGGAAAATAGCTGAAGGCATTATTGACCCAACTGGTCAGACAGTTAATCTGTGTAAGTTACCTCCAATTTAGCAGAGACAACAGCAGGAACTGTGTGCACTCCCCAGTGCCAGCAAGTTCACAAACCTGCATAAGCCAGCACTAATTTCATTTACATTAATGCTGTGATTGCAGGTGACCAAGGATCAATGACACATTTGTTTCTGCCCTCCCTGCTCCAAGGGCTGTAGCCTCAAGTGAAGGGCTGGAGCAGACAGGAAGGGGCTTACTAGCACCTTCTATGTCAAGATTTGGCCATGTTTGTCTGCTGGAAGGCTTAATTTACTGGAAGGATCAAGAGAAGTCTGTTTTGTGATCAGTAATAAATGGCTTGGCACAGTGCCTTTTCAGTTCTGGGGGAGGAGGGACTGTTCTTGGCTCAATACCCATTTTTGTGTGTCTGCACAGGGCTAGGAGGTTTACTGATTATTGTAAGGCATTCTGCATTATTAAAATCGTGTCATGGAAGTTGTTTTTGAGGGAGTTCTTCAGAGAATTAGTTGCAGAAGGAGCAATTTGATTTTATTTTCTTTCAGTTAACGGGCCAAGCAGATGGGAAAGCAGACCTGGAGTAGTTTTGCTGGCTGGCTGCCATGATTCTGTAAATTTTGATTTGTATGGATATGTAGCAGTTTTATTTTTCCCTTTTTGGAAATGTATGCCTGTAAATCTTTGGGAAATTAATCGCTGGTTTCCTGTGAAATGTGCGCTTGTAAAACAAATGTTGTAGCAGACCCTGTGTTGTGCCAATTAGGAAGTGTGACATCAGCAAACTCCACAGGCTGTCAAAGGCTAAAGCACTTTTCAAAGCATCATTCCTTCACAGCTCTCCAGAGAAAGGATTAAAAAATGACAGGAATTTGAACTGCAGTTCAGTACTGTTTCACTGTTTGCCTTTGCCACTCAGAAGGCACAGGGTTCATGATTCTATCCAAATGAGTTTTTTAATGCCATTTGACCTTACACTGTTCTGTGTTTGAAATTAACAAAGCATTCAAATCTGAAAAATCTGTACTAACAGCTATGTGTGAGTTGATCAAAACTAGGAAATCCTAAATTTAACATTCCACAAGGGAAAAAAGAAAAATACAACTCATGTTGCACCCTTGGTCTCTCTCCCCTTCACGTCCTGATACTCCCTGCACCTCCACACCAGAATGATCTGCAAGAAAAGAGTTACTTAAGCATTTATTAACTGTGGTATTGATAATGACATCACCACTAATTACATGCCAAGAGAGCTATGTTTAACAGTAAAAATTCTAGGGATTTAAACATGTAATTGACAGTCTGGGTCATAGTTCTTTTTTTGCAGCTTTTTTCCTGGAAATTTAAAGAACTCAGATTCTCACTGTTCAGCATTTGAATCTCCGAGATCAAAAGGCAATTCCTTCAAAGAGTTTCCTGTTGTTATTTAAATGGTAATTGACTCTATCCTCAGATTGACTGTGAGCATTTTATCTTTAGTAGGTTTGGGACTTTCATTATTTTCAGTTGCATGCTTCTAATGGAGGAGGTGATTTGGAGAATGACAAAGATTAATTGCAAATTTGGAAGCTAGTTACTAGTGACAAGAGTTGATAACTCAGGGGAAGGTGCATACACTATTTGATCAACATATGTTTCATAATGAATGATTGTGCTGCTGTAATAATCTGTCTCTTCTAGCGACTTTTATATCTGACATAGTTCCTTGCTGACAGGTGAATATTTCTGTACAGTGTGGACTGTGAAGTAGACATAAATTACGGGATTTGTTACACTATTTACCTGCAAACTTTCTGTTCAGTACAGTACTCTGCAGAGAAGGTCATGGCCATGAAACTCTGCTCTGTAGGGAGGCAGTGCTTAAAGAGTAGTAATCTTTGGTGAATACTTTCTGTTGTAATCTTCAACACTTTCTGGTGTAGAAAAAATTATGATCCCATGATGTTTTTAAGAGACAGAGCCAATATTTTTCTTTAAATCCTATTCTCTCCTTGCTGAACAGTTCATCTGTTGTAAAGTCTACTGCATTCAACTGTCAAATGTGAAGAAAAAACATGGAAATTGCTATCCTTGTTACCCAGGAGAGGCTAAAATGCTTTTATGAACAAATGTACTGCTGTATGATACCACTAAAACTGAAGTTAAGTAAACTGCTGTTGAAGAGCATGATGAGACATGACTGCACTTCCTGTGATTGGTGACTTGGTCTTATTTCTACCGAGTGGGTGGAAACCCCTAAGACCCACTGGTATAATTACTGCTAAAGTGGCTAATCTGTATTCAGGAGTAAAATGCCTTTGTGCCAGATATTAAACAACAGCCTGCAGACCGGGGTCAGAGAAACAAACAGATGAATTTGTCAGTTTCCAAAATGCAACAATTCAGTTTGTATGCATAAGGGAGAGAGGCAACTGAGGAATCTACAGCAGGGCCTTTGTATTGGTGATGTAGCACCAAGGACTGCATAAAGAACTTGTGGTGTTTTCTGATAATGTTAGAGGTATATTCCCATTCACATGTTCATTTTCCACCAGCTTTAGACCACCCAACATCACATCTAACCTGCAGTCTTCTTTTCCTGCAGTCTCTTTCCTACCCTCCCCCAAACATATGGTGCATCTGTATTCATGCTTTCTTTCTGTTCACGAAGGTATCCAGCTGGGAAAATAGAGTGTGTACAATACTCTCAGCCTTAACTGACATTTCTCATAAATTGCAACAGAAACACTGCTATCAGCAGCTTAATAGCAGGTATAATACAGCTGTACATATCAAGTCTCAGCAGGACACAGAAACTATGGTTACGAAATTTCCACAGAGAAAGGGCTGTGAGGGAAAGTTTTTATATAAGAATAAATAGAGAGGGGGGTGAGAAAACATTTAAAATGGATTCACTGAAAGCTGCCTTTCTGGAAAGGGAAAAAAAAAAAAAAAAGCTTATAGGGGCTGACTCAGTGGCCAGTGGCTTCATCATTCACTTTCTGCTGAATTGTTGTTTTAGAAGACCTCACAAGAGGTTTTTATTGTAAGTGGTGCAAAAAAACCCAAAAAGCAGTGCAACAGTCTTTTTTCCTCTTTGGTCCTTAAAAATCTACCCTCCACACCCATTCCTTGAAATACTTTTTGAAAAACATGTAATACTTAACTACTGCTGTAGTATAAGGTGTTTATGACAAAGTCCGGGTCAGCCACAGTGCGTTTATGCAGGAAATACAGATTAGGTGGAAATAGACTAGTAAATAGCATTATGTTCCTAGTCACAGGATTTAGTAAGTTTCTGTGTTGCCCCCAGCAATATTTAAACCCAGTGCTTGACTGAAGAAGGTCAGTCTAGATTAGAAAATAACTCAGAGCATTGGTTAGAAAATATATCACAATACTGAAATTAACTAATTAGTTGAGAAGTTGGTGTGGTTTTTTTTTTGGGGGGGGGGGGGAGTTGTTTTGGGGAGGGCATCAAGTCACGAGATCTTGTTTATCACAAGTTGGTCTGTCTTTGTGACCATGGCAGAAAGGGCAGGAAATAATGATCTGAAATTGTGGCAAGAGAGACTCAAGTGAAACATTAGAAAAGTGTTTCTAACGGCAAGGATAATGAGGCTGTGAAGTAGGTTGTCTAGCAGCTTGTGAAGTCTTCCGTTTGAGGAAACTATGCAAACATCTTTTAGGATAGGCCCTGCTTCAGAAGTAGGTGGGTGAACCGGACAGCTACTTGAGGTCCTCCTAGGTCCATAGTTCAGTGCTTCTAAAAGCAGGATAGTTCATAATTAATTTGATTGGTTTTTCTACTTCTCACACAGGAATTTTGTAGGAAATTAAGACACAGTGTGTCACCTTTATTTTTTATTTTTTTTAGATTTAAAATTAGTTGAATAGTATTAGTGAAATATTCTAAAATTGCAGTAAAAAGAAAATTGTGCTACCTAAATCAGGGCTATATATAAATTATAGCAGACTGCTATTAATCAAGGACTCATGGGAACCAAATACAGAGCAGAGAACAACTCTTATGGACAGCCTAGTAATGAAGATACCAACTGCTGAATCTATGCAGCTGAAGAAAAAAAAGAGGGTATTCAGGTACTATTTGCTGGAAAGTTACCCCTGTGCTTGGCTTAAGTTTTAGATTTTCACACCAATCCCTAGCTAGTAAGTATCTCGTCATTTTGAAGGATGCTTCTCCAGTAACCTTGCTTTTTTGAAATGTAATCTTTCAAAGCTATCTTATGAGGAATGAAGGAGGGCAGTGTTATAAACATAGTACAGCATTTTAAGGTCCAAGAATACCATTGAGTCTCAGTGAGGCACATAAATAACACTAATCTTTCTTCTGTGAGGACGGCTGTTGGTTACAGTTTGGAGACTAATAAAGATATGCTGCCCTTCTCCTTCAGTTTTTCAGACTATTTTCAATGAAATATTTTTCCAGCAGTAAAGATGCATTAGCATTTTTGTTTGTTTCATTGTGGAGTATTGGTTTTATGCTGAGTTTGGCTTGAAGAGAAAAGAAAAATCTCTTCAAGGTCTCAAAGGTACAGCCAGGTATATTTTATTTATGGCATCTTTAAGACAGTTGGCAGCCAGCCATAAAGAGACAGAATTTCACTCTTAGTCTTTCCACTTTCTCGCTCTTTCCTCATTATTTCCTACCATCTATTAGTAATAGTATTTACTATTTTCTTAGTTCTGTGTTGTTTTTCCTATAGCTGACTCTTATGTGACAGAGGAAGAGTAATAGTGAGCTTTGCGAACAGTGTTCTCTTTGATTCATCATGCAGTTGGGTTCTTTTGCAGTCTTCCCTTGCACTCTGGAAGTTTTATGAAGTCTAGAGATTTCATATGAATTTCTCAGTTGGTCAGCCATACAATTTTGTCAGAGAACAGTCTGTACTCATTTGATTATCTAACCATGAACGTTTGCCAGTGAAGAACTGGCTTGCAACTACGTTACAGTCATGTCTAGAATCTCTAAAAGAAGGACAGTAGATGTAGCCTCTACAAATGCCTTCCATGGTATTTATTAAAAACCTAGTTTACTCTCTTTTTTAAATACTCTTTAGCCATTTTAGGTGTTTTCAGATCTTTGTTAAGAAAATATCAGTTGCTGTTATCAAATCTTCAGTACTCAAATCTCTGCTGGTGTTCTTTGTTTCAAAAGCAAGATGACCCCCTTCTGTGGAGTTTTCATAGGTCATTTCATCATTTCTTTCTCTAAAAGACATTTGCAGAAGCTTTTAAACCAGATTAGGAAAGGTCTTCTGGGAGGAAACATCCTCTTGCCAACAGACAAAAGTCCTGCCTCTGTTCAGTTCACATAAGAAGCAGAAGGACCCCCATGATCTTCTGTCTTTTAACAGTTAAAACAAAGGTATGGTCTTATTGTGATGTCGAGTACTCTTTTCTGTCTATGTCACAGAAGAGGGTCCATGAGAAAGAAATCCAGCCTCTGTCATACAAGTAAATAGGTGACTGAAATACCCAAAGATCATTGGTAGAACCTCTGAACACAATGAAACTGTGAGGAAGAAGTGCCACAGCCTCTGCTGCCTTCTGGGTAAGAAGAGAGGCTTCTGCCAAAGAGTTGAGAAAGGCAGCCAACTGTCATTCCTTTCACACCTTCTTGAAGTGTTACAAACTTCTTGTTTTGACATCTGTTGTTACTGCATTTGGTTTTCTGCTGCTCAGGGATGTAGTCCATCAAAGGAACCCATGAGTGGATACATACGGAGGTCTGATCTTTCCACCATTGGCACCCTTCTGTCAGTGCTGCTTTCTTTTCCTGATGAAATGCTCTGATTCTGTGGAATTCTACTCCATCCTTCCCTCTAAGCATCCTTAATCTGCTGTTGAATATTGCACAGAAAGCTTAAGGGAGAGAAAAATACAGTATTATTTTTGCTACTTACTTTCATGGTTTCAGATGGTCATCTTCATATGATACTGTGTCCTGAAACACCAACTCCTTTTTGTAAAACAGGTAGGTGAGTTAAAAGATGACAACTATTATACAAATAGCATGGAGGACCCAGAGCAAGGGAGCAGTCTTTCCTTGCAGTTGTCTCCCAGCCTACAGGAGTGTGTGTGGAGACAGTGTTCTCACGGGAGAATGGATAATTGGTACATGAACTCTGAATAATCCCGAAAGATACAGCAAGGCCATGAGAGGCCTGAGGAAGCTTAAGCAAGCAAGATAAGAAGAAGCTGGAATTCACTGAGTTATGAGAACTGGGGACTGTTGGCAAGCTTTCGACGTCAAGTTCTCACACCTGTGCTTAACCGATTATATGTTAGTAGCTAAGGGTCTTCAAGACATGTATCCAATCATAATATGCCAAATCACTGTAAGTGCATGTAAGCAATAGTATATAAGGCATTAAGGCTTTGCAATAAATGGCTTTTGTCTGATCATACTGATCTCTGACTGAGTCCGTATATTTTCTGCGGCAAATGTGAACATCCAGCCTGGTGAACCTCCACAATTTGCAGGGGTATAGCAAAAAAATGCATTGGCTAAATGGTGCAACATTTACTTTAGGGCTGACGGAGCTAGATTTTAGAGGGGTTTGATACATCGTGCTGGTACTTCACAAAAAGGGGAGGTCCATGTGAGGTATGTAGATTGTTCCGCCTAGTATAATGATGGAATCATTTCACTTGCTTCCTTCCTGATAGAAACCATTAGCTGTAGTGGCTTAGCTACTGTCTGAGCGAAGTTGTTCTGAGAAAGATTATCATAGTAGAGGAGAGAGGTCAGGAAATTAATGCTTTGGAGGATTTGAAGAGAAAGAACAAAACACTCCCAGAAGCCTTGCTTTTGTGGCCTGTCAGAAGCAGCTTGCTTCATGTGGTCAGAGAGAACGTAAATGACAATAAAACATGCAGTGAAGGGCTATACTTAATCTGAGTAAATATTATGCATAAAATCTCTATCAGTCTATTATCTTCTTGCTTGTTGCAGGCATATATTTTCAGACATTCAGTACATTTCATCCTCCCTCCCTTTTGCTCCTATTAAAGGTTGCAAAATTTTAAATTAGCTGTCATTTTCAGTATCATAGATAGAGGATGAAGTGTTATACTGGTATGATCGGGTAACAGTTACCCAAGTTGAGACATACCATTGCTTTTTTTTTTTATCCCCTCCTCAGTTACAGCATATTACAAAGCACAGTTCACAGTGTAGCAGGGATCCTGTTCACAATCACTATCATCACAAAGATGGAAAGTAAAAATGTTCCTTGGCAAACTTTCAAAGGAGCTGTGGGTGAGGAGTAGAAATCAAATTAGGCTCTTGGGGCTTTTGGTCAATGTATGATGCCCTCCCCAGCACAAGTTGGTGTAACAAAATGAAGGGAAGAATTTTCCTCATTAATTCATGTGACAAGCAAGTAAAACAAACCACACAGCTTGTACTACAAAATTTTTATTGCTTCATAAATTTTATTGAGATAGAAATTAACCAGTTTCCTCTGTGTTTTAAACAGAGTCAGTTTGTGTTTACTGACATGGGGGAAGCTCATCTGTGTTCAAGAACAGATCTGTTTTCTGTTAGAAAAAGCAGTTTCTGAAAGCCAGAACTTCAGGGATATTTTTAATACTATCATGTATTAACTTGACACTGCATGCTTAAGAATCTGTGGTTTGGAATTTCTTAATTTAACAACAACAGTTTTTCTACCTGATCTGGTTTTGTGATAAGCAGTGAAGTATCAAGAAAGATTACAAGAAATTACAAGAAAACCACTGTGAGATGCAGCGTATGTGCCAAAGTCTAGAAATGTTTATATACATTTCCAGAAACTTTTCAGCACTACATTCATATTAGGGCTGCTGCCATGTTTATACTGAAGGATTCGAATGATGTTTTCCTGCTCACTTAGGAAAGAACATAAGCATGGGTGCATTTACATTGTGGCAAACATATTCAAGAATGTCTTTCATTTAAGCTGTATTATTCATTAAGAGTTTTAAGCTGCTCTAAAACATATGGAACATACGCAGCTTTATTTGGGTGCTTCAATACAGACAGGTGCGTATTCAAAATGGAAGCTTAATGAGCTGTGACTATCAGAAAAATGAAAATGTACAGGCAGAGCCCTTGAAACATCACCCTCTTTCCCTATTTTTACAATAATGATTGTACAAGATGGGATTTGCATCTTTGAGCAATGAGTTAAATACTTCCAAATCTCCTTGAAATCAATTTTGTGTGATCACATATGCAGATTGAAAACCATGACTTTGAGATTTACGTTCTGTGAATAAAATTTACGTTCCCTAAAAAGCAAAGAAGGCTGCCATTTCATGCTTCCTAACATACATTGTCTATTTTGCCTCAGTATACATAAGCCAAGCGCGCATGCTCACAGTCTAGAGGAACAGCTTTCTGCTCTGTCAATTTTGTTTTATAAAAGCCCTGTTTTCTTTATTGCCCTTATCTATTATATCTGTAAAATTTATTTAAGCAATGACAAATTTCTCTTTTGGGCCTGGAGTCTCAAAGAGTTAACTACTGCCATGCTGTTGGTTTAAGATTTGTTGGTTATGACTGTTTATTGAATTGCAAGGATCTGTAGGTGAGGGTAGCTGTCTAAAGCTGCTGTTGAGTAGCTGGGTTATGGGCTGTACTTAGTGAATATACATCATTAGAGAGACAAATGTGCTTCTGCAGCCTCTTGTTTTGTTCAGCTAAAATGGGTGTTGATTTTGGAAAGCTCAGCAAAATCACTTGTCTTTTTTTCTAAATCAGATGTCATTCATCCTACAGAGCACCCATGAAAAACAGCATTTGTTTAAATATAGCAGCATTACTTCTCAGCTTTGTAAGCTGACAAGAATAGCATTACATTTATTTCCCTTTAAAAAAAAAAAAAGCAGCTCAGGCTTAATGAAGTGCCTGTGAGAGCTAATTGACAGGACTGTAAATGGGAATCCTTGTACACCTCAAATGTTCAGTCCAGGATGCTGCAGCATGTACCTTTTCAAACTGCTTTGCCAGTTTCAGACAGGTTTTATGTCCCCATGCAGACAAGAAATTTAATGATGCATTGTTCTTATTCTTAAGAAATTAAAGAAGAGACTGTTTATAGGGATAAACACTTGAGTAACTAATACCGTGACTGATCTACAGAAATAAACTGAAAACCCTGTTGTGTTTTTAATTTTTATTATGCCACTTCAGCACTACCAGTACTTACTGTTCTGTTTATTCAGGTGTCCACCTAAATAACTCTGAAACTTCAGCAGAATCCGATAATAAGCTATTTGATGGGCTACAAATTACAAGTTCTTCTCATTCTGGGTGTAAATATGCTTTCAGCTGAAAGCCAGGGAGGGAGGGGTAGCCTTCATTTGAAACAAGTTTTTAGTCTGCACTTGATCTCTTCTGGTTTTGTATGAAAAGCCACATAGGACTGAAAGACAGCTGAAATGGCAAGCTGCTGTATCAGGGGATTTAGCAGAAGGAAGCTGATGTGCTTTCTGCCAGCACCTTCCCAGAAAGCTCTCTGAATCTCTTACCAGTTCAGTCCAATCATGAAATTGGTGCACTAAAAATATGTGGATGAAGCAGTTCAACTGAAAGTACCGTGTCACCCTCTATGACAGTAAAAAAGTATTCACTTATGGCTATCAGTTTCTATTCTGTAATTTAAAATGTGATTATCCTTTCCTAAAAGCTGAAGTTACAATGGTCTAAGACTACTGCTCAGTTATTAAAATAAATAAATAAATAATTAAATAAAAGAAAATGGAAAAGAGCCACTCTTTTCATTCTGTTTCTTCAATATCCAGGGAAACTGATATCTGGAGTTACTCCAGTTGGTTTCTGCTAGTTGATCACAAGTTCCATTCATATCACTGAAACCTCCTTAAAAAATGCTTTCTGGTTGGTTTTTGTTTGTTTTTCTTTCCAGTTTTAACTTTGATAAATAGGAAAAAAAGAAATGGAAGACTTTAGGCAATATTGAAATTCTTACACACCAAAAAAAAAAAAAAAAAGGTTTATGCACCTTTGATGACAATACCTTATGACTCTGTAAATGACCTGTTGGTGGTACTAAGATGCAACTGAAATGTTTCACAGTTGTTTAAAAATAATAGTAGTAACTAACAGTGAATGTTTTCAAAGACAAGTCAGTATTCTTCCATGTCAGACATGTAGGAGTCCCAGTTAAATGCTCTTCAGACCTAAGGAGAGTGCTAGGGAAAAATAATGACATCATGATTAGTTCTGAAAGTGTTTTTCCATTTTGACCACAACGTGGTATTGATCTTGAAATACTATAGAGTGACTAAAGAATGTACCTGTTTGTCTGCAGTTAGCATTAGCGTGATTTCACAAGGGATATTTCTGATCATGTCTGTTTTGGTCACTAGTTTTCTAATACACAAGTTATGTTATGGAACATTTGTTCCATACCAAATACCAATATTTCTATGCCAGTTCTGTGAGACTGAAAGGTTATCATTCCTGGTGTCCATAAAATTATCTTAGGAAATGTAAAGATGATGAGTATAGCTGTTTCAATGTTACACCTTTCTTTCACATAAGTATGTGTCATGGGGCTGATCTTTGTTGCCAATTATTATTAGCAAGTAGGAATATGTTACTTTCACGGAAAAGGCTTTGGGGCCATTGTTGTGCGGCTCAGAGTCAATAAACTCTGAGCTGCTCCTAACAGCCATTCTTTCTCATTGAAGCTTTGGACTTGCTCTAACTTCATCAGAGAAGAGAAAAAGAGAATAATGTGAACAATAGGAGCCGTGAAGTTTAACTTAGGCCTAATGTGAGGGGGCTGTAGAAGCTGTCAGGGAGCTTGATTAATTGGCTTTCAGGCTGTTGTCCTCAGCGCAAAGCAATAATGTTCCTGCCTCTTTTGAGGGGGGCTCGATGTACCACCTGGGGTCAGAGCTTATCAGCCTCAGGGGCCAACGTTTTAGGTGAGGCCAAAGTGCAGTCAGCAGTTTATGCAGAAATTTGTGTGTAGATTCTGGAGTAAAGCAAGCTTTATCTTTGTATTGTTTGTCTGACCAAGGAAAGAATTAAATCATATCTGAAAGTCCAGCCTCTTTGGTTTTGTTGTTGTTTTGTTGTTTGTGGTGTTTTTTTTTTTTTTTTTGTCTTTTAGTGACATGGGAAAATAGTACCCTAAAATACAGAAATGTGTTTCTGTCATCATGCTGGTTGTACTTTAATGGGGGAGAGCATACCTATAATGATCCTTTGAGTGATGTTTCACTGCCAAGAGAAATGTAGAGAATTTTAATTGATTGTATTAGGATTCCTAGAACCCGGAGATTTTATTTACATTTTATGCAACAGTGGTTTGTCCTCAAGAGCCTAAATAGTTTTGTTTCTAAACCCATGAGGGTCAAAAGTTGATCAGCTCTAGTGCATGAAAAAGCCAAGAGAAGCTGTAGCAGCAGCACAGATCACAGCAGTCAGAAACAATGAGCCAGGCTCTTCTTAGTGGAGAAATTGAGACAGCCTGCAAAAAAAAGGCTTACAAGAAAATAGTCCAACCAGTTCCTGGCAGAAGTGAAGCCTACCAGAAAGTGTACTGATTGCTAGTGGGCATTGCATCAGTATTCATGAACAGCTGCAATAAGCCAGCTGGTTAACTAGATATTTTACTAGTTGTTGTGGTTTAAGCCCAATCATTAACTCAGAACCACATAACTGCTCTCTCACTCCCTCCCTTCCTTCCCCATTCCGAGGGATGGGGAGAAGAATCGAAAGAATGTAACTCCCACAGGTTGAGATAAGAACAGTCCAGTAACTAAGGTATAACACAAAACCACTGCTGCTACCACCAGTAATAACAATGATAAGGGAAATAACAAGGGAAAAGAATACATCGCTCACCACCTGCTGACCAATACCCAGCCTGACCTGAGCAGCGATCTAACCCTTCTAAGTAACTGCCCCAGTTTATATAGTGGGCATGACATGCTGTGGTATTCCATACCTCTTTGGTTAGTTTGGGTCAGGTGTCCTGCCTCTGCTTCCTCCTGGCTTCCCCTCCTCCCTGGCAGAGCATGAGACTCACAAAGTCCTTGGTCAGCGTAAACATTACTGAGCAGCAACTAAAATCATCGGTGTTATCAGCGCTGTTCCCAGGCTGAAAGTCAAAAACACAGCACTGCACCAGCTACTAAGAAGGATTTAAAAATGACTGCTACTGCTGAACCCAGGACACTAGTTTAACCACTTGGGAGAGAATTTAAAACAGAAGATAGAAAATCACAGTGAATGGGCTCTGCAGAACTGACACCTATTGAAGTTGGTTAGTTGATAGTTCACTTTTGTTCTGTCCCAGGAAAATGACCGCTTTGCTTCAGTAGATGCTAACAAAAGCTGTTTTACCTTTCTTCTACTCAAGGAGAACTATTAGTCACAGTTCATTAGGCTTGTTTACAAAACAACTGGTATCTTAAGTGTGTTACTGAAATACTTGTAAAATGTTCTGGGCATCTTTTCCCTCACAAAATTAGAAGAATTTTGTAACAGGAAGGACAGCACTATCTACTATTCTTTTAAGGAAAAAAAAAAATATTTTGTTTGATGAGAACTGTAAAAACTATGTAGCATTTAACCTTGGCAATGCATAGGATTTGTTTTGTGGTTTTCAAATCTAGAAGTTGGACTTTCAAGCACAGTTTTGTTTTTAATCTGCTAACTATACCAACAAAAGACCTTACAATAAGGTAACTCCAAATATGAAATGAAGTTTTATAAGAAGAGCCTCAGTATGTGTAAGGTCCTTGGTCTGATTTTCTTAGATGGAGGAAGAAGTGGAATGGTGGGCCTCACCATACTGTATTGAATTGGTTCCTTATTTGCAGTTACAGTATTCACAGTGCTCTAATGTAGATCCCATGCTTGACTGTACACCACTTTCAGCTTTTTATTTTACTGTGATGTTTTATAGTGGGGTATTACTGTATTAAGATCTTTATTAATTAATCTTTATTACCTTCACAAACATAGAAGATGTGTCCTTGCAAGTCCCACAAACTCAACAAAGTAAGAAGATGCACTTGTCTCCTATTAGCTGTAGTAAGAAAGCCTGAGGGAGTTCTGTAAAAGAATCCCAAATGCTAGGGCTTTTTCTCCTCCCCCGTGTCTTTGATGTCTCTGTCTCAGGTGTTTACTTACCTTTTTCTGAGGCTGAGAACAATGAAGTCTTTATGTAATAAAGGAAGCTTAATGCAGAGATGTAAATTCAGTTCAGTAGATTTCAGTGTTTTCAGCCACTGCTTTAAATTGCTATTTTAAATTCCAGTGAGTGGAATAATAGAGTAGTTACCATGTCTAGTAACTGCAGTTGGCCTGTGTAAAGAATGGCTTGTTAGGAGGCTTTATGATTTACTGAGGCCACAGCTGGCTGCCAGCAGAGCTACAGGAGTGTGTTCTGTCTTGGACCTGGTAGCTAGAGATGAAAAGGATCCAAATTTGGTACAAAAGCAAATAAATGCTTTGACTTTAAATAAAGCATCATAATTTATAAGAGGCTCTGCTTCTCAAACCAGTGAGGTACATGGATCAGCAGCAGCTCTTTGAGGTTGAACAGAATTGTCTGCCTGGCTCGACTGCAATTCTGGTATCTGCAGTGTACAGATTTGGAAGCATTTTCATGGTTTCAGCTTGGAATTGTTTCTTTATCCATGCTGTTTCTTTTCCACGAATTATCCCTCTTCTGTCTTCATTCCTTTATGTTTCATTAGCTGCTCTGCTGCTTGATAAATAATTGCACCACGATTTGCACCTGGCAGCTCTTTATCATGATGCAGAGCACTGGGGAACTAATCACCAAAGACACCTGAAGGTTTATAGGTGCATTTTGTCATCTGTTATTTGCTTGGCTTTTACTCTCTGAGTTTTTCCTGGAGTGGCAGAGTTCAGAGCTGGGACGCAAGCTTCTACTGAGATGTCATAATAACCAAAAATGCATGCGTTCCTTAAGTTGTTTCTTTTCTTTCCTTTTTTTTTTTTTTATTTTTTTTTAATAGATACACATGCATGCACACATAAATATATACCAGCTTCTCTATTTCTGAAGCTGTTTCTCAACAGTTTGCTGATGAAAACAGTATTTCTGTGGTCTGGTGTTTAGAGATGAATAGAAATGAGGCAGATAAGTATTAAAGGAACTCCTAAATGCTTGTCAGGGTGAAAAATAATGGTTTTCTTTTCCCTTTTTTTTCTCTTAGTTCTTGTATTTAAGCAATATTACCTTTCCCTACACTCCAGTCTTGTTTTCCTTTGCCATTTACTTGCTTTTAAGGGAGAAAGAGTTTGGGAGAGAAATACTAGCTGAAGAGATCCTATAATTAATATGAACTGCAGGAAGTGAGTGTGACAGACAAGTTGAAACGCACTAGGTTCGGTTGCTTATCTCAAGTGACATATGGTCCTAGAGTACAAGGAGAGGCAGTGGATTGTGAGTCTTCTTTTTCTTCCACTGTAGTGGAAGGCAGAATAGTTGTCTATGTGTTCCACAGGACAGGAATACAGAAGCTGAAATAACACTTCCTTGAGAAGCAAGTGGAAAATTAAGGAGATTACAGAACAGCATTTCCTTCTTCTAAAATTGAGACTATGCGACATTTTTCAGTGTCAGGCTATATGAATCACAGTTATGATTACTGAAGTAGAAGAGAAAAAAATCTGCTTAAAACAAAATATTTCTGAAACAGAACACACAGATGTTATTTTCAACCTGCATTTTTAGTGTCAGCTGAAATAAAGTAAGATTGTTTTATTCTTGAGCTTCAATAGAACAGTGAAATGGTTCAGTTACTCTGGCCAAATGTCCTGGGTTTAGCAGTAGCAGAAAAGGTAAGGTTTGTACAAAAACAAATCTTTAGTTGTACTCCGGAGGTTAGAAACCTATGGTTAGTTTATAATAACGTTGACTGCACATTTTCCAGTAAACACTGCAAACATGTGGTCTGACATTCAAGAGGTGTAACAGCAATTTATCCAAAAGTTTCCGTATTCCTGCCAAAATCTAATCACTTTGATATAAATCTGACAGAAGAAAATTATGTTGGTCACTGTGGCCTCATAGTTTTCAAAATCACCATTCTAAGTAGCTCATATTTTAGTAGAACTAAAGTTGTGGATAAACCTACAAGCTGTTTGGGACCCAATCTGATGTACTTTCTGGGGTATTACCCAGTTTTCATTGAGTCTTTTATTGCTCTATTAATGAATGTGATATTTAGCCTTGTATTTGATTAGGACCATTTGTTTTTCTTTCAGCTCTCCATTTGTATCTAGGTCTTGCTTACTGGTTATCTGCTAGGCAGACTGTCTTTAGACAGTGAAAAAAATTACACTGAAAAAATTATAGTGACATTATTATTATGACTGATAAGGGACATAAGCTCTTTGATTAGAAGCTGCCCTGTTTTCCAGAGCCAGCCTGCCTTTATCATTTCAGTCACAGCTTTGTCCAGAGGCACTACCATTTCAGCTCACCCTCAGGAACAAGTCTTCCTAATGTGCTGTTTTGTTTTACACTAAAGCTGGAAAAGCATAATGTTACTAGGGAGGCAAGAGAAATAAAAGAAACCAGAGCTTCTTTCAGCTAACTGTTCCACTGAATATTGACCAGCTGTCTTCATGAGAGCAAAATAGATGGTGGTGAATAAGCTAGAGTCTAGTTTTCCAAGAAGCTGAATGATTTTCCCAAATCAATACAGCTCATCAGGCTTCAGAACAAAGGCTGCAGGAGACACTACAGTGATGGAAGTGGCTGTGTGGGTTTTTTTTGTTTTTTGTTTTGTTTTTTATTAAGCACTTCTAAGGGGCTTCTAGGGGAACAGGCCTTCAGTTATTTCAGTCTTTATTCTTCTATATGCTCTGAGATAAATCTCTAGATTAAAAAAATATATTGCAGTTATTATTGAGTGGGACAAAAAAGGTGTCTCCAGCTGCCTGGCTTTAAGCGATACTAATTGCTGCTTCTTGCCTGAATGCAGATGAGAATATGTAGTGCAAGTCCAGGAATGTTATGTTTTGTTTGTGTATCACTGAAGGTGTAAGATATCAGATTTTTCAAGCAAGGATGGTGGCTGGTACTCTAAATACACTGTACTGATGACTTCATAATGAAGAAGAACAAAAAGGGTATGCCATTTGAATAAAGTATCCATTAAATTTAGCATTACTTAGAACTCTTTGGAAAATCACATGTATATGAACTAAGTTTATTATTCTGTCGAAGAGCCTGCTGTCGTTTATGCGGTTAAAGCAATCCCAACCTGCTTTAGCCACCAACAGGGCAAAATTACCTCAAACAGCAGGTTTTAGCCTATCAGCCCTTTAACCTTTAAGCTTACTATGCTTTCATAAAGTATCAAATTAACACCACAGCTAAAATTCTCAAGGGTTTATGACTCTACCAACACTGTTTCATTATGGTGCTTTTCCTTAATGCTATCCAAGCTTCTCAACTTCATTGCTATATACAGTATTTGTTCAGATGAAGTGCAGTGTCCAGCATGACTAATTGCAGGTCTGAGCTCCAGATGATTTTATTACAGGATGTGGTTAAAGTGACTTTTCAAACATTTAGCACAGCAGTAGGGCTCTCAAAGAAAAAAACCCAGCAAAATAAAAAAACCCACCTCATAGTCTTGCATTTATTTCCAGGCCACCTGACAGTCATTATATTCTCAGGCTTGCTGATCTTGATGTCTTGTTACATGTGCACCTGCTGTACATACAGTTAAGTTCTTGTGCTGTGCCAGACAGAGAGGGTGATTAAAGTAGCACATAAATTGTATGTCTAGGAGATAAGTATTCAGTGTAGAAGACTAAACTTTATAGGTAGAATGTTTACTGTTAATTTTAGATTACTTTCTTGATGGAAGCAATCAGGGAGAAATAAGCTATTTGCATTTCAAGTCTAATATAAACATTGTTCAGTGTTTTTTACAGGCTGGATGAGCTGCAGGTGTTTATGTGGATCTGGGATTGATGATGATGTGGATATTGTGAGCCAAATGAGTTACATTGCTCTTACTAAACCAATAGCAGTGAAAAAGCTTGAGATAATCCTAAAATTACATATTGTCATCTTGCACTTCATACACTTTAGTTGCTGTAAGAACAATGATGTCAAACAGATATATGTGGGATTAAAAATTCTGGTATGCCAGATGCAGAATGAAGTGTGTTTAATCTGTAGTGGTGGTGTACTCACTGATGACAGACTTACTGTGGTTTTGCTATCGCGGGCATGTCTCTATTATTTGTACTTGGCAAGGCTGTGACAAAAGGCAAATGGAATTAGGTTTGCAAACAAATTGTGAATCTAATGATTATAAAGATATGAGGAATTGATTTTGCTGTGACATTACACCAAGTGATGATGTGATGCTTTTTCAATACTGAGAATTGCATCTGATCCTTGAAGAGCTTCTATGCCACAGGAATATTGCTGTAAGAACTTGTCATATTAAACTTTTTAAGAGGTAATTTTATAAAAGTTACTACAAAACACAATATACTTTGGTAGATCTTCCCCTGGCATCAGCAAGATTTGTCTTAAAATTATACTCAGAATAGTAAAGGCAGTACGCAGAGCTGTTAAACAAATAGGAATTTAGAGCAAGTGGGACTCCAAGTGACTTATGTGGATTTTTAAACATAAGTTATGTTTAGTGACTGAAAAGCAAGCAAATGATTCCCGGTTTTGGAAAATCATTTAAATATTCTTCAACAACTCAGTTACAGAAGTGTTCAGAAAGACTATGGGCAGATCTGCTTTTTCCAGAATTTTGCTGATGCTTTTGAGCAGATTCTCTGCTAAGAACAGCAGCAGCGACAACTTTTACAAAAATGAAGGCATATCCATTCACCCGTTCAGATAACTGTCTTTTGAGTTTTCTGGGTAATTAATCGACTTGAACTAAGGCAGAATTTTGTAGCAGTTGCTGTGAGCTGAACACAAAAGCAGCCTATGCTGTAAACACTGAGTCAGGCTTTCCAGTCTGATTAATTGTGTAATGTCCACTTATTTTGGAATTTGAATATGTTTGTTTTCTAAAGCCAGTATTTTAAAAAACTGGGGCCTGATATATAGTGTGGATTTCTCATCTGCATTTTAATTTTCCAGTGCTGTGGTCTAATAAGCCTCCAGTTGCATGTTTCCTTAGGGGTCAGTTTTACCTCCCATGCTACATACATTTTTTTAACCCATATCTGTGATAATTGTATAAGATTAAATGAGCTACCTTTGCTGGCCGTTCGTGCCATCTTACCAGTGGCTGAGTGTAAGCTGTTCATTAGGGAAATGAGGTGAGACCTCACCTGGAGTATTGTGTGCAGTTCTGGTGTCCTCAACATAAAAAGGACATAGAACTGTTGGAACAAGTCCAGAGGAGGGCCACGAGGATGATCAGGGGGCTGGAGCACCTCCCATATGAAGACAGGCTGAGAAAGTTGGGGCTGTTCAGCCTGGAGAAGAGAAGGCTGCGTGGAGACCTCATAGCAGCCTTCCAGTATCTGAAGGGGGCCTATAGGGATGCTGGAGAGGGACTCTTCATTGGAGACTGTAGTGACAGGACAAGGGGTAACGGGTTCAAACTTAAACAGGGGACGTTTAGATTGGATATAAGGAGGAAATTCTTTCCTGTTAGGGTGGTGAGACACTGGAATAGGTTGCCCAGGGAGGCTGTGAATGCTCCATCCCTGGCAGAGTTCAAGACCAGTTTGGAGGAAGCCTTGGGTGATATGGTTTAGTGTGAGGTGTCCGTGCCCATAGCAGGGGGGTTGGAACTTGATGATCATAAGGTCCTTTCCAACCCTAACTATTCTATGATTCTGTGAAATGAAATTTATTCCTTGCCAGTTACTGTAACACAGCATGGAGATTAATCTTCCCTCCTAATTGCATAGTGTGTCCTTTGCTAAGGCTAACAAACTTAATGAGATACTAAATGTTACTGCCTTTAAGGGAGGAACTTACTTGTGTTTGCTTTTGAAGTATTGACTTTCTTAGGCTGGAAGGTCATTTGAATGTCTTCTAAGAATTGCTGAAATACGTATTGATTTCAGGGGTTATTATTATTTTATGTACTCTACACCTTCTACCTTCTGCCCTCTATTAATAGGTAACAGACTATCCCTAGGCTTGTTATCTAAATGAATAAATAACTAAAGTAGATAGATAGACAAGCCTACAAATACTGAGGAAGATGGAATTTTATTTAGGAATCCACCCTGAGCTAAAAGAAAGAACTTCAAACCTAAAAGAACCCTAATTACACTTTTAACAGGGAAGATAAAAGGTGAACTGGCTGAGGAAAAATGAATGGCAGAGTTAATACTCATAGGGAAGCCAGAGAGCCCTCCTTCGTTTGTACATTGAGGAGGAGATTGGACCAACAGTGTGTAAATGGACAGGAGGGAGCAATGGTGCTGGTGCCGGGAGGTGGTGGGTACATTGTGTCACAGAATTTAGTGATGGGAAATACCCGTGGTTTTCACTCGGAGAGTTATGGAGTCAGCTGACAAGCTGTTAGGTGGAAGAAACGCATCAAGGTTACCAGAGAAATTGGTAACCTTTTCCCTTCTCCTCTGGTGTGGAGCGGCAGGTGGGAACAAAGCCTGGAGCTGCTTGTTGCGAGAAACCCAACTCCCCGCCGTGCGCTCTTCCACGGGGTCAGTCCCGCACTTCAGAGTGGGTGTAGCGGTTTCCAGACGTGCCGTCACTCGGAGGATGCGGCACGGCATCTGCTGTACCGGGCCTGACCTCTCCCCTCCCAGACCAGGAACGGTTTTGCCGAACCTGCAGTGCCGGCGGCCGGACGCCCAACACCCCGCAGGCACCGTCCGGGCCCGGGAGGCGGCAGAGAGCGCCTCCAGCGCTGCCGTGCCCTGCGCCAGTCTGGCTTGGCTTGGCTCGGCTCGGCTCGGCTCGGCTCGGCTCCGCGGCAGGGCCCGTCCCATCCCCAGTTCGCCTCTCGGCCACCAATGGGCTGGCGGCAACGACATCGCAGCGCATGGCCTGCCAATCAGCAGCCGGAGCTGCGCGGGCCTATGGCGGCGGGGGCCGAAGAGCCCGGCGGGGTTAGGGGCGAGAGGGCTTCTCAGCGGTGGTGGGAGCGGAGTTGGGCTCCTTTAGCGGGCCGTCTCCAGCGCCTGCCCCCGGTCTTTCCGGTGGAGGTCTCTGTCGAAGGGGTGAGAGTAAAACGTGTTTGTTTTGTTTTCTAGGCTGCCAAGCTGAGTAGGTCATAAAAATAAGGCATAGCTATTTAACCGTGATCCTTCCAGGTGTTCGATGCCTGGCTGTGGGAGCTGATTGCCGTTCACCCTTCAAACCAGTTCGCCCCAGCACACGGAATTCCAGTCGCCTTATCGTAACGGCAGTATAACCATATGGGGAGTCATTTTCAAATTTGCTGCAGAGCGTTTTCAAGGAAATCCCTTCTTCCCCGGTACCTCCACTAACAATACAAATACTCCCCCGCTGTTAAAAACCCCTGAGGAAATCAGTGGCTGGTTGCATGTTTACCTTTCTGTGGCAGACGGGGGAATCGCTTTAGTGGGTAATTAGGAATGGCCCTGGTAAGTTAAAGCGAAAAGACGGGATGGAAACATTCTGGCACCACGCCATTATTATATCTGCTGTAGAAATGCTACAGTTTCAACAAGGAAAGCATGGGGGAAAATCAAGTCACGAGGCTAGTAGCCGTGAGGTAGTGTCTTCACTCCTCTCATGAACTGGAAACGTTTTGCACAGTGCTTGTCTTTGCTAAGTGAAACATGTTTTCTTCATGTGTTTAGCCCATGGTGGGGGGGTTAGAACTAGATGATCTTGAGGTCCTTTCCAACCCTAACCATTCTATGATTCTGTGATTTCAGTGTGTGTTCTAATGAGATGGCAGGTTCAGTAATACTACCTTATGTTTATCTGTAGAAGTGAAAGCATTAAAGGGGTGATTATGCCATCTAGTCCATAAACCCTATGAAAAATATGTGAAGAAGTGTTTGATGGCAACCTGAAAACATTTGAATGGCATCCCCACGTGTATTTTATTGTTACATATGATATTCTTATCATGCACACATTTTATATGTATAACTCTAATAAACCAAAATTCAAGGTCTTCTGTAGGTGGACAGATGAATTTAGATTTAATAACAGTCACAAGTGGAAAAACAATTAACTTACAGTGTATTTGTTTAAAGGATCCCTCTTTCTATGTAACTGTATTGCAGTTCCAGTTAGATTTACTGTGTGGTGGCTGTTTCATGAGTAGTACCCTTGCTTTCCACAGAAGAAGAAACAAAGCAAATAATACACATTTCCATCTAAATCTGCTGAACACAGCCTGCAGTGCGTACATGTGTATATTTGTGTATTTGGCTACATGCACTTTCAAATAGATAGAAGCGTCATTATCATACTGTTCAAAGCAGATTCTTCTCAGTCACCTACTGATTTAAACACTGTAGCTGGTGCTTAGTTTATGCTGGCTGGCTGCCAAACGAGAGCAGTTATGTTCAATAATGGCAAAATTAAGAGGTGAGTGTTGCTGTTTTACAGCAGGACATGGCAAAACCCATTTCCTTCTGTCAGCTGTATCTTGATTACACACACAGTCACACAAGCACGCTATCTTACACACACACACGCACACACATTCTCCTTGTTACTTGACATTTGCTGTCTTTCCTGTGGTTTTTAACTTGAGGTAACTGAAACCAGAAAAAAAGGCAGAATATAGACCACAGTGTTTGAAAGCAAATGAGAAAAAAGCTCTCGCTTTGTGGGGAAGAAAAAATGAAAAAAGACCAAACAAAAAAGCCTACCCCAATTACTGGTCTGACTGTGATACTTTGTTTTACTTCTGCTGGCAGGTGTCCTGGTGGTAAATGTTACATGGAGGAACAAGACTTACGTGGGAACACTGCTGGACTGTACAAAGCACGACTGGGCCCCTCCTAGGTGGGAGATTGTTCTGGGTCTCTCTTTTTTCTTGGCTGTATTTTAACCCTCAGTTTGTGTCAAGACACTGCACAGAGATTAATAAAAAACAACTGCTTGTAATTAGCAACATGCACCAGTGAAAGGAGTAATTAGAATCATAGAATAGGGTTGGAAAGGACCTTAGGATCATCTAGTTCCAACCCTCCTGCAATGGGCAGGGTCACCTCACACCATGTCACCCAAGACTCTGTCCAACCTGGCCTTGAACTGCCAGGGACAGAACATTTATGGCTTCTCTGGGCAGCCTGTTCCAGTGCCTCACCACTCTCACAGTAAAGACCTTCCTTATATCTATCCTGAACTTTCCATGTTTAAGTTTGAACCAGTTGCCCCTTGCCTACATTGAAATGCGGGGTGGAAGTTTGGTTTGGTTTTTGTTTTTTTTGGTTTGTGTTTTTGCGAGGGAAGGGGAAATGCATGGGAATGAGTCAGAGGGCAGTTAATTTAAAAATGCATTTCAGTAAGCTTGGAAAAATTTTCTTTCCATTGTTCTGATTAGGTGGTCTTCTTCTTACCATTTTTGTTCTTTTTAAACTACTTTCCCGTTGAGACTGTAACATTTTAGTTTGGCAGAAGGATATCTTCCCTTTAACAAGTACAAATATTCTGTTGTGGGAAGTGGTGTTGTTTTGGTATTTATTCATTCCACAGCTGATAAAATCTGCTCTTGTTCATTCAGGTTCTGTGAGTCGCCAACAAGTGACCTAGAGATGCGTGGAGGGCGAGGCAGGGGGAAGCGCGCAAGGTCTGCTGCAGCTGTACCTGGCAACGAGGCCAGTTTTGCAGAGTCCAGAGGACTTCAGAATAAGAACCGAGGTGGTGCCAATGGGAAGGGCAGGAGGGGCAGCCTTAACTCAACTGGGCGCAGGACACCCCCAAACTGCGCCATGGATGAAGTCAAAGCCAGCCCCTCAGCCACCAGTAAGAGGAAAACTAAGCCTCCAATGGAGCTAGATTTGAACTCCAGTTCTGAGGACAATAAATCTGGAAAACGTGTTCGTACTAACTCTAGAAGCACTCCCACCACCCCACAGGGGAAACCTGAGACTACTTTATTGGACCAAGGCTGCTCTTCTCCCATGCTGATTGACTGTCCTCACCCCAACTGCAACAAAAAATACAAGCACATTAATGGACTACGATACCATCAGGCTCATGCACATTTAGACCCAGAAAACAAACTGGAGTTTGAGCCTGACAGTGAAGACAAAATTTCAGACTGCGAGGAAGCACTGACTAATGTGGCCCTTGAATGCAGTGAACCAAGCACAAATTTGCCAGGCTTTGATCCACTGAAAGCACCAACATCTCCTTCCTCCATCACTACCCCAGGGACCCCCAGGGGAAAAAGGGAACTGACCAGCAACAGCCCTGCTTCAGTTATCAGTTCCAAAACTGGCAAGAATTCTGGCAAAAAGAAAGGTCTCAACAGTGAATTGAACAGCCTTCCGGTAATTTCTAATATGGCAACCACACTGGATAATTGCTCAGTAGTTGATGGCAGCTTGCAAACCGAAATGCCGAAACTGGAGGCTGAAGGGTTAATTGACAAGAAGAGTTTGGGTGATAAAGGCAAGAAAGCAAACAATTGCAAAGTGGATAAAAACCTTTCCAAACTGAAAACAGCCAGGCCCATTGCTCCAGCACCAGCACCGACTCCTCCCCAGTTAATAGCTATACCTACTACAGCCTTTACAACCACAACCACAGGGACAATACCGGGACTGCCCTCTCTAACAACTACTATTGTTCAGGCTACACCAAAGAGCCCTCCACTAAAGCCTATTCAACCAAAGCCCACAATTATGGGAGAGCCAAGCACTGTGAACCCAGCTCTCACATCACTCAAAGACAAAAAGAAAAAGGAGAAGCGAAAGCTGAAGGACAAAGAAAGCAAAGAGATGGGAAGCCCCAAGATGGATTCTAAGCTGGGAAAGCTGGAAGATTCAAAAGGGTCTGGGAAAGACTTATCTGGACATTTTTTAAAGGACCATCTCAACAAGAATGAAGTGCTAGCTAATGGACTGTCAGAGTCTCAGGAGAGCAGGATGGCAAGTATCAAGGCTGAAGCTGATAAGGTTTACACCTTCACAGACAATGCACCCAGCCCTTCCATAGGGAGTGCCTCCAGGATGGAATGCAGCACTTTGGTGAATGGACAGTCTGCCATGGCGTCACTGCATGTGTTGACACAAAATGGTGCAGAAAGCACAGCCACTAAAACGAGCAGCCCCGCTTACTCAGATATTTCTGATGCAGCTGATGATGGTGGCTCTGACAGCAGGTCAGAGGGCATGAGGTCAAAGGCCAGCTCTCCGTTGGATATTATTTCTAATAAGGATGGTGTTGTAAAAGGACATTCTTCAACCACAGCACAATCGGCTCAAGCAAAAGAGTCCCATTCTCCCTATTACCATGGCTATGATCCTTATTATTCCCCAAGTTACCTGCACTCTGGACAGGTCAGTGCCCCAGCAGCTGGGAGCAGCAGTACCCCACAGGGACTGAAGATCAAAAAAGAGGCTGAGGAAGAGGCTGAAAAGAAAGAGAAGGCAGAAGTGTCAGATGCCAAGAAAAGTGAAAGCACTTCCTCTAATTTGCAGCCACAACATCAGTCAGTGATAACTCAAAGACACCCTGCACTTGCTCAGTCACTTTACTATGGACAGTATGCCTATGGGCTCTATATGGACCAAAAGTCCTTAATGGCCTCTAACCCTGCTTACAGGCAGCAGTATGAAAAATACTATGAGGACCAGAGACTCGCAGAACAGAAAATGGCACAAACTGGGAGGGACTGTGAAAGAAAGAATGACCCCCCCTTGAAGGAGATTGGGAAGGATGACAACAAGCAGAAGAATATTCCATCTGCCACTATTTCAAAGCCCCCTTCAAATCTGGAGTCCAGCAAAAATAACACTAAAATAGGTTCATCAGTTCCTAGTAAAGGTGAGGAGACAGGCAAATCACAGATCCTTTCCAATCACCAGCAGCAGCTTCAGGCTGACAGCTTCAAAGCCAAACAAATGGAAAACCACCAGCTTATAAAGGAGGCTGTGGAGATGAAATCTGTTATGGACTCCATGAAGCAAACGGGAGTAGATCCAACTACAAGATTTAAACAGGTGAGATTACAGGAAAGTCAACAAGAGTGTCTTGATTCATCCTTAAGTGGAGGTTTTGTCCCTGAATCTGCTATGTTCTTCTACCTTTGCCGCCAAAAAAGCTCCACCATCCTTTTTTCATAGTACTGCAGTCTCTGAATAGACCAACAGACCTTTCAGTTGAGCTGTTTGAAAAGAAAAAAAAAAATCTAGCAAGGTGGTAAAAGAACCCAGGCTGAAGACCTGAATAGACTATATTAAATTACGTGCATGAATAAAATGGAATTAGATATCTCTTTTAGATGTAAATTGTAAAGCAGTTTGCTTAGTTCAGAAATGTGAAATTTCAAGCAAAATAAGCGGCTTTCATTGTGAGGGGAGTTAAAGTAGATTTGAAAGATGTTTTGAAGTGGTTTTTTTTTTTTTTGTTAAAAAAAACAGTTGGCATTTACCAAAGATGGGTGAACACGTTCTATGAAGAGTTGGCTTGAAGCTCAGCTCTTTATCTTAACCCAAGGTGACCTTTTTGAAGCAGTTAAGTTCCCCATCTCTCCTAAACCAACCTCAAGCCCCTACAGACCTACATAATGGATGAAATCCTCTGTCCACTGAAGCAAGTGATAGTTTTGCCATTGACTTCAGTGGCACCAGAATTTCATCCAGTGGCTTCATGCTGGCTTTCCTAGATGTCACATTGCCTTCATTTGAGGCAATGCAACCACCTTCATGCTCTGAACCTGAGCCTCAGTGCTTGATACTTGCATGTTCCAGTGTACAGTACATCCCAGACTTCACCTTAGGGACATGTAAAGGAGATGGGATGGTACAGCCTCAAGTAGGAGAAGATTTCTGCTGATTCAAATGGGTATTTGAACCAGACTGCCCAAGTGTCCAGTTTTGTGCTTACGTTTCTGTTGCATATGCCATAAATCAGAGACAGTGTTTACAATTAGCTCTTGCATATTATGTATTAGAAAAAAAAAAGTCTTCCAGTTATAGCTCAGTACTGATTTGATGTAGTCTTGTAACAGAACTCACCTACTTAATTCTAGAACGTGTTTATAAACTAGTCTATGTAATATATTATGCAAAAATATGATACCCTGTACATGTTCTTTAAACCATTTGGTCCTGATCCTGTAAAAACTTACCCATGTGTAATTTTACAAACTTGGAATAAGACTGTCAGCTGAAGAAGTCTGCCTTAATATATGACTTCCACTGATTCCTGAATGTTTTTAATATCAGAGGCCGCGTTAGCATCTTTCCAGCTATATCAGTTTTTTAGGGTCATTGTTTCAGGTAATCTAAGTGCTTTGGCATATCATTAGCCAGCTTTATTTTTGTTGTTCACAGGTATTTTTTTCTCTCTAGTGGGAAAATCTCTCTGTAGGATTTAATTACAATGTTCTATGAATAGTGTGATCTCGGAACTTTGGTACATTGTGTATGTATTTATATGTAGTTAAAGACATGAAAAGGGATATAAAATGAAGCAATTTAATTAAATTTTGTTAATCTTCTCTTGCTCCTTCACTGGAACGTTTTTTTGGCTTTGAGCTCAAGGCACTCTCTAGCAAGGAAAACTTTCCTGTACGTAACAGGGATATGTTATTAAAACAGCTTATTAAAAAATATTAGCTGAAGTAGGGGAAATATCGATAATGATCTTATTGCAACATCTAAATTCAGAACAAAATTGCTTTTTCTCCTCCATATTAGGATCCAGATTCACGAACATGGCATCATTATGTCTATCAGCCCAAATACCTTGATCAGCAAAAATCTGAAGAACTTGATCGTGAGAAAAAGTTAAAAGAAGAAAGCCCTAGAAAAACACCTAACAAAGAAAGTTCCCTACCTAACCTTCCTGTCTCATTAGCAAGCATTAAAGAGGAGCCTAAAGAGGTCAAGCGTTCTGATTCTCAATCAGTGGATGAGAGCAAGATAAAAAACGATGATCGTAAGACTCCTGTAAATTGGAAGGACTCTCGGGGTGCTAGAGTAGCAGTTTCCTCACCAATGAGTCAGCATCAGTCGTATATCCAGTACTTGCATGCTTATCCTTATCCACAGATGTACGATCCCAGCCATCCAGCCTACCGTGCAGTCTCTCCTGTCCTAATGCACAGCTATCCTGGTATGTATTCTAAAATTTCCCATGCATGCTAGTTAAGATTTACACCCTCAAAATGCACTAAAGACTGCATTTTAATGTTTCTGTTAGTAGCTAGGGTAAATTAGAAGCTTCGTGGGTGACACTTGTTTTGCTTGTGCTTCCACTAGAGAAAGTTCTGTAGATGAAACTGTTTAATACAAGATGTTCCTTTTATGAACTGTCACAGTTCCCAGCTACAGTTTTCTCAGCCCTTGACAGTCTGCTATTGCTGTTAGACTGACAGATAGTTTATTGCCTATAAAAATATTCTAAGCATTTACTGTCAGAACCATTACAGTTACTATTCCTTTCACTTAAAGAGGACTCATAAATGTCTGAAGTGGCTATCAGCTCAACCCTCTTTATAGCCTCCATTCATCAGGGTAAATTAGGGTGAAGAAATAGAAGAGCAAAGATGCCATTTGATAGTCATGTGATCCATTTTTGATGTTATCCTCTATCCTGGCGTCCCCTCCTGCCACCTTGATATAACCAGTATATAAAACCAATAACTCAGTGTGGTATTGATTGTTTACTTGCAGGGGCCTATCTCTCCCCAGGATTTCATTATCCAGTTTATGGGAAGATGTCAGGGAGAGAAGAGACGGAGAAAGTCAATACCAGTCCAAGCATCAATGCAAAATCAGCCACTGAGTCCAAAGCACTGGATTTGCTCCAGCAGCATGCCAACCAATATCGCAGCAAGTCCCCTGTTGTAAGACTTCATCTGTTGTTACTGAAGAGTGGTACATATGGGAAGGGATAGAGAACATAATTTTAAGAAGCACTCAATCTGGCATCAAGCTCTGAGTGCATGATTCTTCTTTATAGTATGGCTTAAAATAAAAGCAATTTATAGTCAGGGTGCTTCTGTGGCATAAACTGGAAGTGACACATCGAACACAGTTCTGTGCTCAGAATCTTTCTATCTTGAATGGACGCATAGATTCAGAGATACCTCCTGGTGCAGTTTATTGCGGTTAAACAGGAAGCTCCTGTTTGGAAACAGATAATGAAATGACAGGTTGGGCGGTGGGATTTGGTAATATCCCCTCCATATATTTCCCAAGAAGCTGTATCTTCCACATAGCAGACTACCAGCCCCTATTTCAGAAGATTTTCTTACTGGAGTATATGCTGTTATTTTACTTTCAGATAAGCTGGTGCTAGTTTTAATTGTGAGCAAGTCACTGACTCTGATTCTGTTTTTAAAAGGGCTTTCTTGCTATGCAGGCTGGCTTGATCCCCAGAGTGCATTGGAGGGCTGAAGATTCATTTACATCAGTTTTCAGCAGCTCAGCTTGGTTGTTCCTACATTGGCAAGTCAGAGAAGCTTAAGGGAGCCCAAAACTAGAAGTCATCATGGTGGCTTCAGGCTGCAGTCTGTTTGCCTCAAAATCACTGTGCCTTGGAATATCTTTCATTAGCCAGATACACCAGCTTTAGATTAGGATCAAATGCAAATAATATAGCAGAGACAATACTTATTCAGGAAAGATCTGCTTCATCATATGAATTCATAAGGTTGATGCCAGGCAATAGCAAGTTTGGTTTGATTGTTGTTTCATCCCTTCTAAATCCTCACATCAGTTTTCTTACACTTTCTTTTACAAGCCTGTGGAAAAATCAGCAGCTGAGCGAGAACGGGAAGCAGAAAGGGAACGAGACCGTCATTCTCCTTTTAGTCAGCGGCATCTCCATACGCACCATCACACACACGTTGGAATGGGTTACCCCCTTATACCTGGACAGTATGACCCATTTCAAGGTGAGCAGATGATTTCCAGTGGTGGGATTAGCTTGCCTCATCAACTTACTACCTTGACACTGGAAATCATGACAATGTGAAGCATTTTGGATAGAGATCCCCTTGTTAATCAGAAGTGCTTTACATTTAGGAAGAAGGCTTGAAAATTCACAGCATTGACTAACATGACTGAATGAATAGCCTTATGCCTGAGAAATACCAAGCTTTATTTCCAAAACTGCGTGTTAGAGCATTATTACAGATGCACCAGTTAGGCTGTCATTCATGTGAATGTTTTGATTCCTACTTCAAACTGACATTAACTGGCTGAAAGGCAGTAAAAAAAGCAAACCAAACAACCCCCTTTCTGTATAATTAGGGTTGTGTAAGCAATGGAAGAAGTGTAGCAAAGACAAAGGCTTTTTATACTGAACATATTTTATGTACAAGGCATCGCAGTCACAAGGCTTTCAGCTTGTTACAAATTTGACCACCTGAAAGAGGACTCTTTGTATTTTGGCAAATGCAGTGCACAAAGCTGCAGTCAGAGAAGTAGCACAGTAAGATACGATTCATTCTCCCTAGGTTTTATACCAGTCTTTGACTGTTTTTCTCTAACTCTGGACTCTAGTTGAATTAAAAAGAGATTTCCTCCCATGCAGCAAAGTACATGCTATCACAATTGGTGGCTAAATGACATTAATTCATTACGTTCACTTGGTGCCCCAGCAGTTATTTTTCCTGTGTAAAAGCCTTGACATTTCTTAGTTTGATTCAGTAATTCCGTATGCCTTTTGGCATGCATAATGCTTGTTCAGTAGGAAAACTGTAAAAATGGTAAATTATTATGAAAGTATTGTATTCTGAGCAGCTGGCATGTAATTTCTATAATTCACTGTGACTTGATTCTTCTTGTTTCCTGGTACATATTATTTCTGCTGAGCTTCCTATTCAGGAACTCACACAAACCACTCAGCATCATGCAGTGCAGTACTTGGAAAGAAATACAATAAGTAGCAATGCTGTATTTTCTTATAAAATATATATCAAGGAAAATTCAGTTTACTGTATGAATGCATATTGATCATACTGGGCAAACTGTTTTTTAACGCTGTTGCCTGAAATACTTGCCATTTATGTAGTGTTAAAACCCCACCATTTTCTGATGGTGGGATTTTTTGTCCATTTGCCTTAAGAGATGTTTCTTAATACTTCCAAGCACAAAAATCCATTAAAACCAGAAGTACGTCAACATTCCTTCATTTCTTCTTTCCCTCAGGACTGACCTCTGCTGCCCTTGTTGCCACTCAGCAGGTGGCTGCGCAGGCATCTGCATCTGGTATGTTTCCTGCACAAAGAAGGTAAATAGCCGGTAAATCTTACACTATATATCTTTGCCAGATAGAGAGATGAAGAAGCAAATCATAGATTTTATAGCCTGATGGTCTGCAGTATGACACAGTTTTTAAGGGTGAAGAAAAACCCGGGACTTTGGATTAATTGTAGTTTTTTTTTCCTTAAGGTGGCACTTTGTCCCTAGTTGTAGCCTTTAACTGTAACATAGATCATTAGCAAGGGACAAGTAGTCCATCTTCTGAGATTTTCCATAGACTATGTTTTAATGATTGGTATTAAGAGAAAACAAATTATTATGAAATATAATTTAACATACATATTTTTTATTAGAGGGGTTTAAAGTTCATGTTCAGTTAGATCCATGTAGTACCAGGAAAACTTAGGATTTTATCTATCCTGCAAGTCTGCCTGGTTTGCTGATTTTGCTTTCAGAGCAGTTTGCTTGCGAGTCCACTAGAGGTGACATCATATTTAATTTACGTGCCTATTCCACACATTTACCCTTAAATTATTTATTAGCTTTTCAGTAGAATTTACTATTCCAACCAGCTGTCTTCAAGAGGAAAGCCTCTTCTGTATTACAGTGATCCCACATTGAATGAAAAAGCCAAGATAACAGAGGGCTTCTTTCATCACTGCCATGTTAAGTCTGAGTTTAATACATTCCATGGTTATGTCTGTCTTTCTAAAGCTGACTCTGAAAATAAGCAAGTGTGTGAGGCTTGTAGCTAGAATTATTTGCGTGAGAAAAGTTTGAAGCCCTGGGGGAGCTGATGGTGTCAGAACCCAGAAGATAAATTCTGGGACAAATTACTTGTTAGTGTGGTATTCCTGGCAGGGGAGGGATGAAGACATGGCTTGCTGTCTGTCCTTCTTGGGATTGAGAGTACTGTGCAGATTTCATTTTGTGGTGTATCCAAGGTGCAGAAAAAAACCTAGGAGGAAAGGATGCTGCATACTAAAACATTCTTTTTTCTCTTTTCAGAGAATGATGAGTTTGGAAATGTACATTGTCATGTGACTGGATCACATGAGGAAGCGCTTTATTACAGACATCAGTTCCATGGTGTTAATTTGAAATGCCTTAATGGCAGGCAAAAACCAGTCATTTCATTTTTGTAAATTGCAGATTTTATCACAGAGTAACAAATGTTGCTGTAATTAGACTTCTGTTTTTCTATATATATATATATATATGCATATATATATACATATATATATAAAAATATATATATTCTTTACTTTTTTTGTATCAGTACCAAGGCTCGCACACAGGGTCTGCTGCTAAGTTGCGAACCACACAGTAAAAGGAGATACGTATTTGTCATGTTTAGAAAGCATTTAGAAACCACAAAAGGCTGTTCGTTTCTTTTCTTCTTCCTTCTTTTTTTTTTCTCTTTTTTTTTTTTCCCTTTTCTTTCCAATTGTAAATAAATAATGTTATGTATCAGTGTGCCTGAACCTTGGATACCCTTCTGGTATTTCCCATAAGCTCTCAGAGAGGCTAACTGTGATGACACTTTGGTACAACGTAGACGTCTATTTGGTGGCTCCTATTAAGATGCATCAGTGTAAAATGTTACTGTATTCACTGTTTCATTGTAATTGTGTATTGTGAAAAATATAACTTTGGAAGGCATGGGGATTCTAGTACCACAAAAACTGTGTTGTATATAATGTATAGATTTTAAATGGAGATAATGAGCATCTGTGAATAATGAAATGTCATTTTTGATAATCTTGAATGGTGGATAACCTAATAGCCTGCGTACCAGAAGACACCTGTGATTGTTCTATTACTTGAATAGTCCTGCAGTCTTTTTTTTAATGTTTACAATTACCCAGTTTTAGAAGAGAGACTTTAATGCCATTGTCTGGTTACTTGTTTTATGCTGTGATCTAGTTTATTTTATGTAAAACGTATATTGAATGCTTTCATTTTTATACCTGCCTTAAACAATTTGGCAATCATAATAAATAAAAGGTTGGTTTTATACTTCCGTGGTGCCTATGGCCCACTTTGAAAGATGTGTCACAGGCAAAGACAGCAGAGGCTGCAGCTGCCACACAGGTACTAGTGTGTGTATGCCCTGAGGCCCTCCCTGGGGCTCACTTACTGGTGTGGACCTACAGCCATCCCTGCCTCCCCACCTGGGCTGGCCTCTACCAGTGGGCACAGTGGGGCCTAATCCAGATGACAATGAATGAGCCTGTTTCAGTTGACCCTGACAGGTTTCAGTAAGGCCCATAGTAACACCTTGGATGCTATTAGAAACTTTCTTAAATATCTAATGACTGGTTTAGAGCAGCTCTGTGTGCTGTAAATTACAGACAATTTTTTTCCTATTATATCTGTATTATCTAAAAACAGAGGACCTGACAATTAAAAAAAAAAAAGTCCTTTGCTGTGCTTATCCTGCATTAGCACAGAGTACGTATTTTATGTGGCTACGCCACCTGTTTTGTTATAGTGCAGTTAACACCGTTAACATGAAATCACTAATCATGATATGGAAAAAAATCAGATTTGCTGGTCAGGTTTCCAAGGCTTTAACTTCTGTCCTTTCCTTCTTATCCCTGTTATACTGATTGTCAAAATGGTTTTTTAAAGTTTTACTGTTGTGTTTGGTTTTGTGTTTGTTTTTTTGACAGGGTGAATTACTTCAAGTTAAAGCTTGTTCTTGAAGTTGGTTCCATTTCTTCCACCTTGTGAATACATAATACAGAAGGATGAATTAAAGATTCCCAACAGACAAGCACAGTTGGACTTTTTATATTACTATGATGAATCTGTCATTAATATTGCTATAATTGTTTTATTTTTATAGGCATAAAATCAGTTCCCTTAGTGACGAGTTATAAGGTTTATTGATTTTTACTACACATCATTCATCTGTGGCTTACACTTATTGTCTTGTTCTGAACACATTCGGAAGTCTCACAGTGGTGGCATACTACAAATTAGCCTCATAAAAAATGGGAACGAAGGGGTGTTTTCTTTCGAAAGGGGATATTGTGAATGCAGGGCTCTTGAAATAATAAATGCCTTATTACTTCTATAGTAAAGGCTCAGATGACTTTTGTATTGAAATGTGCCATTTACTTTCTTTGTTCCAGCCTCAACCGCTAATGCTTCTACAGCAAACAGATCTTACAAATTCACACTGTTGGTGACTTTGCTTTAGTGTTGTTTGAGTGTTGTAAGTACCTGGAATGAATTACTCTGATACAGCGTAAGCAACAGTTAAAATTGCAATTAACAGTATAGCTTTATTACATCCTTGAAGTCTGTAAGAGCAGCTAACATCCATTGCCATTTATTGCCTTCCTAAGGTTACTGTCTTCCTTTTATTGTTACAGCTTTCCTTTTGGTTTAACACTTGCCATGCAACCTCCTTAGAGACTGTGCAACAGTGAGCATGACTCCCTGGTTCAACACTCCAAAGCCAAAAGAGATCCACACATATCTCCAAGCACTGACGGGCAGCTGCCATGGTCCTTTTCAGCACTAATCATCCAAGGGGTGATGAAACTGAAGCAGTAATAAGATGGCAATTTACAAACCTGGTAACTAAGAGCTGCAGAGGCTGGTCCCTGCAAAGGGGCAGCTGAAGCAGCATGCTACAAATATATTTGCATTCTTTTCCACAGGAAGGGCTTATGCTTCTTGTTGACACCTCCAGCTGACACTTCTAACGCTGCTCTTCTAGCAGCAGTAATCTGACCCTGCTCCTGTATTTCATCCAGATGTTACTGGATATCTTGCAAAAGTGAAACAAGGCTTATACATTGCACTTACTTGAGTTTCTAGCTTGTCTGTGGAATGCAGTTACAGAAATGAAAGGTCGTTCAGCAGCAGTCTACCACACAAACCCAAAGAAACAGCCAGGGAGCTACTGCCTGTGGTGCTTGCACTGGGAAAAATTGGATGTGAACAGAGAAGGGGTTGGAGGTTTTTGTCCTGAAGCAGGACAGGGTTCTAACTGACTGAGCTGGCTAGCTACCAGAGCTGGACTAGAGCTTGGAAAATGGGGGCTAGGAGTAATATTTTTTCCAGTTTTCTAATTTTAGATTCCCTGGTGGTTTTACGGAACACCTGAGAACTCACAGAGCTAATTCTGTGCCATGTAATTGCCCCATCACTTCTGAAAGGTGCACTGATTGAGCTAGTCCCACTTGTCACTCTCACAAGTGCTGGCAGGGCAAGTGTCCCCAAAGGACATGAAATTAAGAGAGCCCCTGAATCTATCCTGAAACACATCAGAGACTGCTGATAGCACAAGCACTGACATAAGCAAAGAAAAGTACAATGCCCTCCTGCAGCTCTCCACCCTGGCTCTTCTCAGGGAACCAACAAATTAGTCAAGCAGGAAATCTGGTTCGTATTTCCTTCTGTTGTCATAGTCTTGTCACTGTCTCTATCACAACTGGCAGATGTAACTGTCCTCATCTTTCTGCCTCACAATTTCACTTTAGTGTTTGCTTGCCACACTCTCTCAGTCCTCCTTTCTTTTCTCCTCTCTGTACCCCACTTGCCCACTTAATAAGCCCTCTCATGTTCAATATCATCAAAACTCACTCTATGCAGCATATATATGCCTGCATATATTTGTGATCTCAGATTAACATCCCTGGTTTACTTTTCTTTCTCTTTCATTTTATCATGCTTCTCCTTTGACCTATGTTTTTTTTCTGTATCTTACGATGTATGTGTCCTATCTCTCTTCAGCCTGAAGTGTTTGGGACAGAGAACGTCTCACTTTAAATTCATATAGATTAGTTCATATTTATAGTTCCCTCTGAATAATAGCTATAGCGTCACATTGATGGTAGCACAAGATGCTATGAGTAGCTAAAGCAAACCATTATTAACAGGAGCTTAAGGTAAATGATAAAAAACTGTTACAGTTTTAAAAGGTGTTTTGAAACCACCTAATACATCAAAAAATAGGAATGATACCAAGCCCACACAGGAAGTCTGAAGCTGTATGTCCTTGTATCAGAAGAACCTGGAGACGTGCAGTCTTTAATTAACAGACCAGCTTTGTTCTCCTTCAGAAAGAGAGCTCTGTTTTCTTCGTTTCCATTTTAGCTCTTCACCTAGTTTTGTGTACTAAACGCTCTAACGTAACTCAAGGTGAATTACAGGTCTCCTTGATGTAGGGGTTTTATTTGGGTGGGTTTTTTTGGGGGGATGGTTTGGGGTTTTCTTTCCCCTTCATAGCTTCAGTCTTTTCTGTAAGTTTTCTTTTAGGGAATGTTATTATTACCAAGACATGCTAGAGGTTTTCATTCATGAGAGGGGACATCAGCTGATGTTATGCATGTTGTGGTGGTGGGAAGGCAGACACCATTAAAATCCTCACTGAATTACTGGCTGCTAGTAATTTTTGTGCAGCATGTGCTAAATAAAATGTGCAAAAATGTGCTTTTCAACCTCAGGAGTAACTCTGAAACTTCTTGACTGGACTGATAAATTAGCAAACTTAAGGATTTAACAAAGGTAATTCTTACTTGCAGCTTGACAATATTTACCATGCAGAGAGCTTGTTATTCTCCACTATAATATTGTAGAGAGGTGCTCTGGGGGCTTTGAAAGCAGATTTTGTTGCAGACAAATGAACTCCTACAGACCAAGCTAGTACCTGTAGAGTTCAGTTCCAGTACCTTCATGGTCATTTCAGCAGCGTTCTGCAGCCATTTTGGATGGTATAATGGTGGTGCATGGTAATTACATGATTTCCATCATTTGAGTTTGCTGATGGTGGAATAGTGCTTATTGCTTTGAGCATAATGCTCCAGGATTTCTTAATGAAGCTGAATGGTATAGCAATACCTGCTTAAAAAAAAAAAAAAAATAAAAGCACTAAATCAGGAAGCAAAGGTTCTCTGAAAGCCTGTTTAAACCCTTAATCCAGGAGACTAATTTTAAATTATGCTTCTTGACAGGAAGAGTAAATGACTGCAGTTCTCTTAATTGTTCTCAGGGCCCTGAGGGCACTACTAAGCCTTTTCGGCCCTGCCCAGACTCCCGTGGAGCCTCCTCAACCCCAGCTCAAGGGTCTAGGACCCTGTTTCAGCTCAGCCCATGGCTGCCCATCTACCCTCAGGGCCACCTGATGCCTTGGGCTGGGGCTGTACTCCAGCTGCCTTGCTCCCTGGCTGCAGTTGGTAGGATGGGATTTGCCAGCCCCTAGCAGTCCCCAGCCCTGGTGGTGCCCTTATGGTTGTGAAGAAGGATGTGCAGTTTCTACTCTTGGTTTGTTTCTAATAGAATAGTATGTGGGGAACGGGCTTTAGTAAGACCCTTACTGATATCTTCTTAATTAGACATATGAAAGGCAAAAGAGGAATTTTGTCTTTATGTTTCAAAGCAAATGCTACCAGAATAGTGGAAATGAGATGCATAAAAAGCCCTGGACTTGACTGATTGAAAAACCTCTTGCAGAGTTAACAAGCTGCCATAAAAACAAAAACCAAAAAAAAAACCTGTCCTTTTTTTCCATATTTTCCCCCCCTTTATTCTCAGTAGTATAAACTGCTGTTTGAGACTACAAATGGCAGTGACACTAGAAATAACTTGAGGGGAGGGAGGAATTTTTAGTTCTTTACATCCTGTATGGGTGACTGAAAGGGAGGAGATTTGCAATTAGCTTTAAAAGGAGTTGGCCGTTAATACATATGCTCAAAGTAAGCACCTTCCTTACACAGAACATGTTTGTCCTTGGTAAGGTCCTTATTCAACAGTGGTCTTCTCAGATGCCTGCTTCAGAAACATGCCTCAGCCTCCTTCCTTTCGGGCTCTGTTCCCCAGAAAAGAGTGGGAAGAATCAGATCAAGGGGTGGGTGAACAGCAGGGACATTTGAAGTTTCTACTTTCCCATTGCTTACACATGCCAGAGCAAGACTTTTACAATCTCATTTTGTCCACACCTTTTCCCAGCTCTGTCACTAAGTCAGTTTAAGTGTTTGTTGGTATGAGTCTCATCAAGCCACTGAGTTTTTAAACAGAGCTCCGGACAGAAAAGGTCATTAAAATGTCAATGACACAGTATGTCTCCCCATGCTATGCACTAAACATAGCAATTTAATACTAAGCTTTGCCACAAGTATCTTATGTGCTAATTCATGATCTTTCTGCTTGGAAAGAAGCTGGCTTCCTTTAACAGAGAATCTGCCAAATCCTCAGCCTCTGTAAAAGGTCTGTGGCTTTGCTAACACCAGCTGACCACTTTCCTTTTTATCTGCCAAAATTCTGTCCCCATTTCAGGACTTACTTCCCTGAAGAACTAAGGTGCAGAAGAAACTGCTATAGAAAGAAATCACTAAAAGTAGCAAAACAGAATCCACTTCTTTTTTTTTTTTTTTTTTTTTTTTTTGGTGCTGGAACACTTCTCATTAGGCTTGGGTGTTTCTGCAACTCAGGTAAGAAGTCCCTTGAGGCTGAGCAGTAATTGCTGTTCAGCATAGCTCCTTATTTCTTCTGTGAGTACATGCACAGAGAAGTCTCTCTCTGATGTTCATGTACCCACTCTCTCCTTTGTTAGAGGTTCACGCATAAATGCTGTATGAATGATTTCATACTAATTTGGTTAGGGGGTTGTTTTGTAACCCACTGGCGATAAAATAGCTATTTGGGTACTAATGACAGCTTAGATTTTCAATTTTATCTCTGCACCTGACACTTTGGTCACAAGCTTTTAAAACCCATCCCACTTGTAAAAGGGTTATTTCTCCTAAGTTGTGGATATGCTAAAAGAGCAGTATGTATATGGGCCTGGCAAATCATTCAAGATTTATACAGAAAGGTGAGGGAATGATAAAAGCTGGCCCTGATGGCTAGGGAGGACAGGAGGCTTTGACATAAAAGTGACCTAGCTCAAAACATCCGAGTCTGCTCTAAAAACCCCAGGGATGAGCTCAGTACTGAGCATTTGGAGATTCATAGGTCCGGCAAGGTCACACAAGCAGAACAAGGAGCAGTGGCATCTCATAAGTCACTGTGCAAGTGCAGGTGAGTCCCCAAGCACTGACACTGGGGGCTGCAATGGCTCCTGGTAAATAAAGCTCCAGCACTGGACAGGCAGATTTTCTTTACACATCTAACATGGAATATATGTCCTGGGAGCAAGTCTGGCTGTCCTAAAGCACTTGAGTGCTCGCTACAGGCTCACATGCTGCCAGCTTATGAGCTGCCATCTCGGCATGCTCTGCTTTCTTCAGTGGCACAGGTCTGCATCATCAAGAGATGGGTGTTCATGATCCAAAGGGTAGTGAGAGGTATTACATCTGAGCAATTTACAGAAGATGAGACAGGAGAAAGCATGTAAGTCCAAGCAATAAAGTCCAAGCATGGCCGTGACAACTTTTTTCTGTAGAAGCCATTATAACTGCCCTACTACTCACATTCAGCTCTGCTGCCCCAAGGGGAAATGATTTCACTAGCTTCCAACTGCTGTACACTAAGAGCCAGTCTTTTCTGTATGCATGTGAAGACAGGAGTAAAGAGGAGTCCCTATATACAGAGAAAGGGAACTTTATTGCGGTGTAGAAAATTATCAGCCAGGAGACTGTATGCAGCAAACCAGAAGTGTGTGACTCCATTTGCACTTCCTCTCATGTCAGCAAGTTGAAACCTTTGGTCCTGTTCTCTATCATTGTTTGCTGTCATTAATTAGATCAATTCCTACATTCTTTCCAGGCCCATTTCATGGTGGTATTAGATTACTAGCCACCAGCCATAACTCCTAATTAATTGTTCAATACATGTTTAAGAAACCATCTTGAATATTTTCCTCTGTGAGGAGGATATTTCTATCATGGGACATGTTAGTTCTGTCCTTTCTAGATGCTTTTCCTTCAACAGCCATATTTTCAGACATTATACTTCAGCAGGCAGCTTAGATGAGCTCTCATCTGAATCTTCAGGAGGCAGTATTTCATATGTTCCTAAGTTTAAAAGTTGTTACTAGACTTTCATACTGTCCTGGTTTCAGCAGTAGCAGTCATTTTTCTCCTTGGTAGCTGGTGCAGTGCTGTGGTTTTGACTTTCAGCCTGGGAACAGCGCTGATAACACCGATGATTTTAGTTACTGCTCAGTAATGTTTACTCTGACCAAGGACTTTCTGAGTCTCATGCTCTGCCAGGGAGGAGGGGAAGCCAGGAGGAAGCAGAGGCAGGACACCTGACCCAAAGTAACCAAAGAGGTATTCCATACCACAGCACATCATGCCCAGTATATAAACTGGGGGCAGTTACCCAGAAGGACTAGATCACTGCTCTGGTCAGGTTGGTTATTGGTCAGCAGGTGGTGATTGTATTCTCTCCCCTTGCTATTTCCCTTATCATTATTATTATTGGTGGTAGCAGCAGTGGTTTTGTGTTATACCTTAGTTACTGAACTGTTCTTATCTCAACCTGTGGGAGTTAAATTCTTTCGATTCTCCTCCCCATCCCCCTGGGAGCTGGGGGAAGGAAGGGGGGGAGTGCGCAAGTGGCTGTGTGGTTCTGATTTACGGCTGGGCTTAAACCACGACACGTATTAAGTGCTATATATATTTAGTAACATTCTGGGAGTGGGGGTTGGTGTTTAATATTTTTTTTTTTTTTTTTTTCCCCCAAATACTGCTCATTTTAAAGGGAAAAATAAGCTTCCAGGAATTCAACTTTGACAGCTTTGGTTTTTTTTTATTGTTGTTGTTTGCTTTTTGTTTTGTTTTGTTTTTGTTTTTTGGTTTGTTTGTTTGTTGTGGGTTTTTTTTTTTCCTATTTCTTTAAAACAACAAAATTCATTCAGAGATCATTCAGATTCTTGGCAGCATCTGGTAGCAGATCCAAAAGAAAACAAATTTCACAACAAGTCATTGATTTAATGGAGACAATATTTATCAACAATATGATTACCCCTCTAACTCACACTAAAGCTCATTTGACTAGTTTACAGTGATCAGTAGGAAGAGAATAAAAAATCTCTATATGAAATCTGTAAAGCAAACACATGACACTGGTTTCAGGAGAAGGTTTTGTCAGGGCAGTGAGGGACAGAGACCACTTCACCACTGTCCTTTCACACACACACACCCCTTTTCAGATTATACTTTGCACCTGGCTTGCTTCTTACTTTACTGTGTTATGTTACTATCCGTTAGTCCTCAGTGATAGCATCAAGGTTGGATGCTCTACTTAAATCAACAGCTGAATTACCCCTATCTTCTGACACTGTCAAAACCAAATTGGTAGCTAATCACCAAGGAAGAGAGACTTGAAGAACAGCAAATACTTCTGTGACCAGCGTAGCCAATAAAGACCAATTTTCAATGGCTTTCTTGCCTGTTTAGACTCTCAGATGTTCCATAAAGTTTGAAGTTCTTATTTTTTTCCTACATGAGGCCACTAACAGGCTGTCTCTCCTTTGCCTGCTTACCAATACTTGTGAAATTACAGTGTTTTTGGAGTATCTGGTTTAATTGCAACTAGTCAATGGACTCAGATGTTATGTGCAAGACAAAGATTATATGTATGGTGTGTGATCTGCAAGAATCTCCTCTGCATGGCCCTATTGCTTGTGTACCCAGAGCAGTCAAAAACCTTAAAGATGGCAGTGAGCCGAACAGTATCTTTTCCTCTCACAAAGATGGAGTGAGAGGCATGGGCCCTCTTTCTGAAATTAGTCTAGTCTCTTGTACCATGCTCTGCACTATAAGTAAGACCCAGAACATTTCTGGCATTGTAGCTGTTATAAAGAATAGCAAGTAACTGGTCATAATTTGTTTGGGTTTAGGGTAAACCTATGAACAAGGAAAACTCAAATAAGCTTAGCTCATGGCTTTTCATTCCTCAATCCATCAATAATCACAAGAATGTAAAACTTTGAAGCAGTCCATTATATTTATGTATTTAGCTGTAGGATTTACGTGTCCCTATTACATACACATAGGCGAAAAAGGAGCCTGGATATAAGAAAAGCTATGGCCATAGTTTTTTTTTAAATGCTTTTGGGTGCCAACAAACAACAATGATTTCTTTCTACCTTTTATAAATAAGCTAGTTAAGATACAAAAAAGAACAAAGAGTCATTTTTGAAAGATTTGGGTAGTAACAACATAATGGCTTCATTATCTAAAGTTCAGCCACAACAAGGACAAAAAAAAATAATCCCACTTGTGTATGCTGAAGAGCTTTTCAGTTTCATAAAAAATCAATACCATATTCACACTAACGTTTGCTTACATAAAATATTGACTGTAGTCACACTGGCGGTTTTACACAAAGACTTAAAAGCAATCTTGATTGTCTGAAAGGGTCTAATTGTTTTTCCTCTTTCCTGAAAGAGTAATGAAAGGACAGCTGGAAAGCAGAACTATATAGTTATTTTATAACTGGCGCTAACAAATTTCACCAGTTACAGAGTCCATTCTGTAAGCAATGAATGTGTGGCTCCCAATTAATCTACTGTTCCTCCAGGCAAGGTCTAAATCAGCTGGATACAGCTAAAGCAATTTGCACACAGCTAAAACAAATTGGAAAATAAGTGTTCCATGCTACTGCCTGTCTTTCCAAGCCAAATATACAATCAGTATTTTGGCAGCAGCCCTCTGTCATGTTATTTGCAGCTATCAATTTTAATTATAACAATTATTGATTGGTTGGGAAAGTGAATAATGTTCAAATGAGGTTGGTGTGGTTGCTGAGGATCTTTTTTCCTTTTCATGCACATATACATTTAGTGTTAGGAAATATCAAGCACCACAGTACTGAGCTCAGAAAACCACCGCTGAAGTTGCGGTGGTGATTTTGTTTGTTACAACAAACATCCAGTTTAAGAATTCAGCAGTCTGCTGTGTAGAAAGGTCAGTATGAATTGGATTAGGGCATGAGAGGACTCAGTTGAAGAACTTTCAAGCTTGGGCCCCTAAAGTCAGACTCCTATTTTCTTACTTATGCACCCAAATGAATGAACTATGGCGCGAGTGCTACTGTTGCCCATTGACACCAGCTATTTTGCTAGCCTACTTTCAGACACAAGCTGTTTCTTCTTTTAGAACAATGCTTCTCTTGGAAAAGAGAAAAAGGAAATATCCAGCCAGCTCTGCACTAACAAGCTTTATGTGTTTCAGCTATATAAATAGCTGGGGGAAGAGTACAACCTGACTTGAGCTGGGTCAAGTCAAGCCACAAAGACTGAACACAAACATTCTGAATCTGAGTATTTGGTACAGGCTGATCTGCACCGCTAGTCAAGTGCCCTTTGTAGTGTCTCTGAAAAAATTTTGTTTCCATTTGAAGTGATCAAGTAAACACTCAGCTAATAACTACTGTATCCCAAAGTAGCCTTGAAAGAGTGCTGCAGACTGCATCTGGCTGGGAGAGCAACAGGAGAGTTTCCTCCACACCTTCTGCTCCTCCTGAGCTGTAACCTCAGGAGGCAGAGGGAAGAGCTTTGGCAAACTTAATTCCAGGGCTTTAGGATGCTGTTGCCGCGTGTGCCCAGCTTGCTCCATGGCTGAATACACTCATTGTGCTGAGGACAGGCTCTGCGGCATGGCACAGAGTTGCCCTGGGCTGCATTGACACCAGCCCCAGCAAAGGAAATGAGGGCACAGCCGTACTGCCTGCCTGGCTGCTTCTCACAAGGGCAAAAAGGTAAGGAGGGCATCTGGCTACCACTGAGGCAGATGTGCAGGATCAGACCTAAGGTCACAGCATAACTCATTTATCTGCTTTTGAGTTTAAAGTTGTGTTCTAAGTACAGGGAGGGGAAAAAAATGGGCAGTTTCGCAAGTAATGGCCACTGGATAACTGACATGGCAGGTGGCGCATTGTGTTGATGCCTGGAGACTGGATGGATGAGACACTGGGAAAGAAGGTCAGCTGCTGCAGTTAGTTTTATCAAGACAATTATTTCAAGGACCTGCACAAGGAGTTAGCTATGCACCTCCCACTGTCTTTGCAAAGCCTGGGACAGCTGATCACCTGCTTTGAAAATGCAAGCGAATGCATCCTTGAATTGGACAAGAGTATCTCTCCTTCATCAGAAGGCAAAACAATTGGGCTTACAGTACCTCACACTGCAATGGAAAAAACAGAGGAAAAAGATAGCAAGGACATGGGAAGGAATCTTGAATGTGCCAAATGTGGAAATGCCTGTGTCTGATAACAATATTTCTATCTGAGAGGAAAACAATAGTGGAACGCTTAAATATATATGTATGCATGTGAGATCTTCTGGTGATCAGATATACCTTCAGCACATGCACACACACTGAGGGCAATACTGTTGTCTAACATGCCTCCTGCTCTGTCTTTTGTCTTTCTGAGCTCTTTTGTTTGGAGTTTAAATTATTTTACTCTGCTCATCAAAAATTCTAGCCTGCTCAGCTTGATGCTGCACAAAAACAGAGAGATGTGTCTCCCTATACTTTGCCTTCTTCCTTTCTTTCTCTTTTATTGTGCTGAGGAACACACCTCCCCCCCCCCCCCCAGCAATTTCCTGTTTAATAGTACTTAGCACTAGAGTATAGTTGTAATAAAGAAACATGAAAAATTATAGATTGGAGTCCTTTAATCTGGCATATAACAGTGTGATTCATATTTTGTTAGGCCATAAATTGGTAATCTCACAGTTTCTCTGTTATTTAAAACGTAGTATTAGTATGAAAATTGCTGTGTCTTTCCATAACTTTGGGATCAGAAATGTACCTCAAAGGACCCTGCTCCATCTGCAATAAGTGCTTTACACTTCTGATTAGTATATATTCATTTGCCCTGTCAGCTTATGCAGATGGAGCAGGACTCAAACCACACAGGGTCAAGTAAGAGACCAATTAGGCAAAATTATTTTTAAGCTCTGGAGGACATGGGGTCAGCACACTAGGGAGATTTAAGCACCTAAAGATGTATCACAGTATCACAGTATGCTAGAGATTGGAAGGGACCTCAAAAGATCATCTAGTCCAATCCCCCTGCCGGAGCAGGAGCACCTAGATAATGTTACACAGGAATGTGTCCAGGCGAGTTTTGAATGTCTCCAGGGAAGGAGACTCCACAACCTCCCTGGGCAGCCTGTTCCAGTGTTCCGTCACCCTCACTGAGAAGAAGTTTCTTCTCAAGTTTAAGTGGAACCTCTTGTGTTCCAGTTTGTACCCATTACCCCTTGTCCTATCATTGTTTGCCACTGAGTAGAGCCTGGCTCCATCCTCGTGACACTCCCCCTTTATATATTTATAGACATTTATAAGGTCACCCCTCAGTCTCCTCTTCTCTAAACTATAGAGACCCAGCTCCCTCAGTCTTTCCTCATAAGGGAGATGCTCCACTCCCTTAATCATCTTCGTTGCCCTGCGCTGGAGTCTCTCCAGCAGGTCCCTGTCCTTCTTGAACTGAGGGGGCCAGAACTGGACACAATATTCCAGATGCGGTCTCATCAGGGCAGAGTAGAGGGGAAGGAGGACCTCTCTCGACCTACTAACCACCCCCCTTCTAATACACCCCAGGATGCCATTGGCCTTCTTGGCCACAAGGGCACAGTGTTGGCTCATAGTCATCCTATCGTCCACTAGTACCCCCAGGTCCCTCTCCCCTACACTGCTCTCTAACAGGTCTTTCCCCAACCTATACTGGAACCTGGGGTTGTTCCTGCCCAGATGCAGGACTCTACACTTTCCCTTGTTAGATTTCATCAAGTTATTCCCTGCCCAACTCTCCAGCCTGTCCAGGTCTCGCTGGATGGCAGCACAGCCTTCTGGCGTGTCAGCCACTCCTCCCAGCTTAGTGTCATCAGCAAACTTGCTGATAGTACACTCAATTCCCTCATCTAAATCGTTGATGAATATATTAAATAATACTGGTCCCAGTACTGACCCTTGAGGCGCTCCACTAGTTACAGGCCTCCAACTAGACTCCGCCCCATAGACTACAACTCTCTGGCTTCTCTCCTTCAGCCAGTTCACAGTCCACCTCACTACCTGATCACCCAGACCACATTTCCTCAATTTAGCTGTGAGGATGCTGTGGGAGACTATGTCAAATGCTTTGCTGAAGTCAAGGTAGACCACATCCACTGCTCTGCCATCATCCATCCACCGTGTTATTTCCTCATAAAAGGCTATGAGATTGGTCAAGCATGATTTCCCCTTGGTGAAGCTATGTTGACTGCCCCTCATAACCCTCTTATCCTTGATATGCCTTAAGATGGCACCAAGGATAAGGTGTTCCATCACTTTCCCAGGGATGTAGATATGTTTCTTATGTATTTTCAGAAGTGCTATCACACTGCAGCCAAGGGGAGTTAAGCATCTGAAAGCTATCTTGTGAAACACATTTTAAGCTTCCTGCAAAGTTTTCCCAAGCACTCTTGGAAATCCAGCTGCTCCTGCCATAGGAGAGTTCAGGCCACATAGCAGAGGCCCCAGGTAGTTTCACATTCCCACCCATGCTATCTCAAGTCTGTTGAGATTTAGCTTCATGGCCAGGATTCATGCAGCAGCCTTCAGATGTGCTTATGTTGCCCAGGAGGACATGTACATTGTCAATCCTGGGAGTTCAAAGTGCCAGGGAATTGATCAGGAGCCAGGAAAGCCAGTGGCCATGGGTGAGCAAGCTGCACTCAGGCATAGTGTGGAGATCTACTCATTCAACACTCTTCTCTGTGTCCTGCATAAAGGTCAAAGAACATAAACCCAACCACTTTCCAGCTAGCTCACCCATCAGCAGTAGCCACAAGCAACTGCCTAGAGAACAGCAAGAGCGGGAACATACTTATGCTAATCCTCCCCCATCTTCTGACAATGTTCATCTAAGGAATTTTCTGTCATGTTTTTAGTATGCAATCATTTACACACTTTTTTTTTCCCAAAGTGCTTGTTCAATCTCCTCTTGAATTCATTATAAACATTTTGTATCCACAATGTCCTCCCGTACTAGGGAATCTTCCACATGCATTGTTCATTCCATTAAGACCCTCTGCGTGTCCTGGATTCAGTCCCTCTTTATTTGATGACTCTGGCTTCTTGTACTGGGTGCAACAACAACCAATTTCTTCCCTAGTCATCTTTCCCCTATAACTCTCACGATTTTATAGGCTTTAACATATTCCACTGTAAGTAATCTTTTTTCCATACTAAAGAAAGACTCCCAGCCTATTTTTTTTTCTTTTTCCTGTATGGAACCTATTAATTATCCTTGTCATTTTTCTCTGAACCTTTTCTATTTCTAGAGTGTTGTTGAGACTCATAGCTAGCTTTCCATTGTACAACAGCTCTTTTATTCCTTCCTTAAACTTCCTGGATTTTAGCCAGTGATTTTTCTATATTTGTTTTTATGCTGGTGAGATTCTTTAAAAGGCATGGTGAAGTTCCCTGTCAAAAGCCTTTTGGAAAGCCAAGCAGACAATACCACAGGAGCAATCTGGTTCAATCACCCTTTTCTCACTGATCTCCTGATTGTCAAGAGGTTTGTAACAGGACTTCCCTTGCCAGGAAAGGCACACAGAAGCCAAGCCTGGAAATGCGTTTTGTGTTTGTATCCAGCATGAAGAGGAAGTAAAGTCATTTAGAATTACGGGCACTTTGACATATTAATCTAGTTCTGTGTATTGTCTTGTGTATTATCTTCTGCTGGAATTGACCTGCTGAGGTCTGAACTCCAACATCCAGCTCTAAGAAGGTTTGATTAAATAAGGTTGATTAGGGCTGAAGGTATTTGTCTTCAAGGATGGAAATCCCACACCTCCCTAGGCCTCTGTTCCAGTATTTCACCACCTTCACGGTGAAAATTGTCTTTATTATACCTAGTTGAAATTTCCCATGTTTCAGCTTGTATACTTTTGTCTTTTCTCTTACCCCTGTCTAGCTTTGAAAGGGTCTGGTTCCACTTTCTCTACCTCCTTTCATTAGGTAGCCATAGCAGTCAAATTTCCCATCAGCCTTCCTTTCTCACACCTCTGGAAACCCAGCTCTTTTTAACCAAAAAAGAAGTGATGCATTGGTTTCACAGCAGCAGCAGCATGTTTCGGTTCTTGTTTTTAGTAATTAATGGGACAGGGACAAGATGTGACTGTTTTCCATAGTATTGGAAGAAATCCTTAACAAGTTTTTAATTAAGTTAATCAAAAATAGGTGGTTATATTTAAAGAACTTCACTAGAAGTCAGTGACTAATTAATTCCTGAAGCATTGCTGAATGATGTAACATATACAATATACACCAGGGTAGAGACCATGTGCACAACAAAGTTCAGTACTAATAGAATAATGACCCCAGAGGGGGCATCAAAAGCTAGTAGAAATTAAAGCAATTCAGGATGCTCTGACTTAGACTGAAGTGATTTCAATACCAACATCCATCAGAGTGGATCTGCAAAGACTTGCTAGGTTTTAATGGCTGGTTTGCACACTTGAGGTCTTACAGACTCCAGCAGATGTGTGTTGCTCTTGATATTCCTGTGGTTCCCAGCAGAAGGGATGTGGTTTCTCATGAGGGAGGCAGAGAGAACCTTCTCCAAGGCACTGGGTATTTGCTCCTCTGTCTGCCAGTGTAGGCACTATACCACACAGTTCTCTGCCATTTCGCTCTTTCAGATATATAGACCTACCAGTGAGTAAAGTGGGAAGGTGAGATGAGTCTTTTCAGTCTGCTGGTGATACACAGATTCATCTCTTAATCACTACACAGAGCACACTGAAGTGTACATTACCCAGAGTCTGAGTATGGTGCAAGGTAGATAAAGGCAAATCAGCTGAAATAATAGTGGAGAACAGTAAAAAAAAACCAAACAAACAAAAAAAAACCCACCAAAAAAGAAAACCCAGCCAACAATACAAACAAACAAATCAACCCCAAAAAACCCAGGCCCTCTTGAGAACAGCTGCTTTCATAAAATTACTGGTATTTTAACAGGAAATAAAATTGGCAGCTCACATGAGACTTTGGCCACAGCAAGTAGAACTCTGTTTAGATTGCAATCCAGATCTGAAATCTAAAACATTCAGAGCCAAGAATTTGAATCCAGATTGTGTGTCCTCACATCTACAGTACTGAAATTTATTGCACTTCTCTACCATTTCCAAAAAGTGAGTTTAGTGAGTGCTGCAGTTCCATCTTTTCTTTCAGACAGTTAAATGACAGCAATTCAGAACACACAGCTAACTCCAGACAACACTGCCTGAACATATACTGATGTCATCTGCAGGAAAAGCGAGTGAGTTGTTTGGCAGACAGTTGGCAACTCATGTTGTTTGGCAGACAGTTCAGTGGCCTTTACACCTGTAGGTGTAGGTGCTATCTTCCTGTTTTGGCTTGTTCACAAATTCATTTTAGCTGCTATAGGAGTTCTGTAAGGCTCTTGTCCAGGTAAGTATCCAGAAATCTCCTTTAAAAGTATATTAGTATTGCTTGCACGTGTGTGTGTAAGAAATAGTTCTGCACAAAGAGACCAACTGCAATCTGATCCACCGTATAATTCCAATGTTGAATATAGTATTTTTTTCAAAATGCTTACATTTCACATATGCCTTTGTTCATATGGTTTTCAGAGACAATATTAGGACTCTCATATAATACTTCATCTTGGCTTTCAGAGACAACAGTGCTAAAAATGCAAAACAATATCAAGCAAATCTGGAAAATGTGAAAAATAAATAATTAAAAAAAGAGCAGCTGAGGGTTTTTTTTGACAACATTACTGCTGAACATGACCTAAACTGAGTAATGCATCCATTTAATGAGAATCTAAGTCTCTTACAGTGGGTTTGTAATGTGATAGAATGTCTGTAAGGTGTCTTTTGAAAAGGAGAAAATTGGACCTGATGCAAAATTTAATGGAATAAAGGCTCATTAAAAAGCTTATAGTTAGACCTAATTTTACTTGAGAGGGAACAATGGAGGCCACAAGGATGATCCCGAGTCTGGATCATCTCTTGTATGAGGAAAGATTGCAGGAGCTGGGCCTGCAATCTACAATTAGTCTAGAGAAGAGAGACTGAGAAAGGATCTCATTAATGCAGATCAATATCTCAAAAGTGGGTGCCAAGAGGATGGTGCCAGACTCTTTCAGTGGCACCCAGTAACAGGACAAGGAGGAATGGCCATAAACTAAAACAAGAAGTTTCACCTCAACATGGGGAAGAACTTTATGTTGAGGATGGCAGAGCACTAGAACAGGCTGCACAGGGGGGCTGTGGAGTCTCCCTCCCTGGAGAAATTCAAAAACCCACCTGGACACGTTTCTGTGTAACCTGCTCTGGGTGACCCTGCTTTATCAGGGTGATTGGGGTATCCAGAGGTCCCTTCCAACACTAAAGATGCTGTGATGTATATGTAAGTATGTGTATACATGCGCATATATGTGTAAAACTACATTACAGATTTTCAGACAATTAAATACACATTTTATTTCTCAAAGGCATAAGTAAAATAATCAGTTTACCATTCTGTAAGTGCAGAAAACTAAGTAAAGGCTATTTTTTAACTAAGCCATTGAGGATTCAGGAGTCTCATCAACATATGCAGATACTGTGGATGTAGAAGTGGCAAGCTGCTGTTGACCGCTGTTCAAGAGTGCACCCCAGGACCAGCTGATGCCTGTGTCAGGTTTTCCTTCTTGCACCAGAAGCAATAAATTGCACCACTGTCATCAGAGCAGTGAGACAAACCATCTTCCCTGGCATACAAGGAGAAGGAGAGCATCAGGTGGAGAGCTCTGGGGTGGCTCTTTAGTTGGTTGAAGGACATTTACAGATTTTGGGGAGTGTGTTTGGTTCTTCTCATTCCTAGCTATTTCTAATTTGTTTTAAAATATTTTAATGTGTGTAGGATAACCTGCTGGCTTTCAGCACATATTTAGCCAATACTCCAGAGAGGTTCTGCCACTTTTCTTCCCCAAGCAGTGTTATTTGGCCTGAGGCAACGCCAGCTAAGGGCAGGCTTCAGGGTGGCAGGGGTGGGATTTTCTTTTGTATGCTCAGCAGCTTTGGGCACTTTATCTCCCACATCCCAGCCTCTCATCACATCCATTGAGTGTATGAATCTGTTAATGAAGCGTACATTTTGAGAAAGTAGGAGCTCCCACCACCAGCAAGGTTCAGTGAAATGATAAAAATGTTATGGTAGCCAAGTTTATTTTGTTGGTATGTCCTTCTTCTGGTTTTTGTTTTGTTTTTTTTTTTTTTTTTTGCTACTTCAGTTCCATTCCCTTCTCAGCAGGTGAATTATACAGATTTACATTCTCTGTGTCAGAGATGCTGACCTCCCTAATTAATTCAAATTCACAGTGATGTCAAGGGCATAGAGGTAATTTGGCCCAGTGGATCAAACACAGAGTAAAAAATGTACTATTTCCACAGAAATTAATGGAATTTGTTTTCACTTAATGCAGGGCTGACTGTGGTTCAGTGACACTGAATTTCACAGATTTGTACTGATTTGCTAATGAGAAATTTACACCACCATTTACTTGCTTCTAAATTTGACCCTTTCACTTCAGCTTGAATTGATGATTACTGTGGGAACAGAAGAAACTGGATTCAGTTCTCTGGAGTGTACACAATTCTGTGAGCAAATTATAGAAAAAAAAAAGGAGGGCAAAGTAATCCAAGGATTAAGAAAGAGCCACTGAACAAACAGCAGCAGAAAGAGCATCTGTTTGTTAGCTTATCACTGTCCCTAGCATGTGATCATCAGCACTCAATTGTAAATGCTGGGGAGCTTCCATATGAAAATTTAATGTGCTATTGATGAGAGCTGGGCATACACAAATCTGATTTTAATAAGCTCCTGAAAGGTGGTCTAAACCCCAGCCAGTGTCCCTGGCTCTTCTGCGGAGGGCTTCGCTGAAGGGATCCCTCTGGGAGCCGTCTGTGGAGTGATGGACCCTTGCACACTGGCTGCAGCACAGGAAAAGTCTGCACAAATCACATCCTTTGGACCTGAGCTGCAGTGCAGACACCAGGGGTTTGGAAGCAGTTCACAATGTGCCGCTGAACCTTGCTGCATGGCTAACCTGCTTTAACTAAAGGAAAGAAAACCCACACTAACATATGAGAAAAGGAAGTCAAAATGATCCCATTCATAGAGCTTTCTCCCATTTATGTAAGGGGTGTTGAACCCCACAGAATAGCATGTTTTTCTCTGGGCCACACAGGGCTGTCTGTGTAATTTTTTTTGTTCCTAACCTTTGACTCTCTGTGGGACCGAAGTGCAAGACAAAGCCGGGACTCTGCATTCTTCCCTTATATCTTAGCTACAATAGTGAAGAGGTGTCAGGGTTAAAAATGTTTGCACACTCATGGGACAGCTTGAATGTACAGAGCTGTTCTGGGTTTGCTGTCTGTGATCTGCAAGGACTGACTGACTTGAGAATATGCGTGTCCACAAGTCTGTATGTAGCAGGCAGTCACAGCCACCTAAGCTTAAGTTGTTGAGTTTAAATTAATGATAAAAATTAGCTTTTAAATAATAAAGTCCCCAAAGCAAAACTTGCATCTAGTACTATTAATTGCCTTTGAATTAGTTCTTCTGTGTAATCCTATGTTAGTGCAGCAGCACATTAATTGTTGAGCAACATTTACATCATTCTGAAGTAATTAATACATTCATTTGCCACCTCCTTTAGATAGGAAATATCTCTTCTAGTATGTTACACTTTAAAAATCTTCATTATTTAAAATAACATCTTTTGTTTGTTCTTCTGCTAGTTGTGAATTTTTATGAAGACAATGCTACAACTGATCTGCAGGTTCAGAAGAAAAGTATCTTGTTTTCAATCTAATAACTAAAGTTTTTTAAAGTTATACCTCTTAGCAAAGTGTATGCCTGCTATTCTATTGCTGTATTGTTGGACAACTTAGTAAACTGCTTTTTAAAGGAGTCTACCTGGATTGAATTAATTAATTATGATACTAATAAACTAAGTATTCATAAAACAATATTGATTGTGCCAACATGTGTCTTGAATCTGTCTCTCTGTTGAACAGCTAATATATTCCTCTGAAAAAGAATGCAGCCTTTCTCTCACTTTATGTGTTTTATATATATGGTGTAAAAGATTAAATTACCTTGCCTCAATCTAAAGGTAGGGATTTACTACAGTAGAAATATATGAGCGACAACTTCATTCCTTCACTGTTTTATTATTCTACAAAACCTATTTCTTCTTTTAGCAAAGGTTTTGGTATTTTGTAAGACCTCTTTTGCTTTGCCCTATAAGAAATGTATTAAAGTATGTATTCGGTTGAATTTATCAAACAAATATTCCCCTTATCTCCTGGCGTTTTAGGGTGTTCAGGCAAGAGATACAGCTCATCAGCAGAGAGATCTTAAGGTGCAAATCAAAACATCATGGCTACATAAATAAACACTCACACACAGCTGAACATATTCACAAACAAAACCTCCAAGGAATATATGTATGTTCACCTTCAAGGGCAGGCTGGTGAAGGTATTGGCAATACAGTCACGCAGGATGTCACTGTGCTCAGATTCTGTATGCATGTGTGTGTAGGCAATATTATTGGACACATATGGGGTCACTGGGAAAATGGAAGAGGTTTGGTACTTGCTCTGACACATGTAATGATGACATTCTTCAAAATCTAGATAAGTTTCTTCTTATCTTTTTCCCTTCCAGTTGTTTCATGAGCTATACTATAGGATGTTCTAAGACCCAAATGAACCTCCAAAGAGCTGCTTAGGGACAAAATAAGTTATTGGAGCATCTACCTCTACTGTACCATTTTGCATGACCTGCCCTTAAGTGCTATACGCAGACTTTGGAGGCACTTCCACTTATGGTGTTAAACTAAAACACTTAACTTATGGTGTTAAACTAAAACCAGTTACAGGAAGTCACAATTAGATCAAAACAGGTACAAATTCAGGATGCTACAAGTTTTAAGACTGTCCTTGGCAAAATTGTAGTGCAGGTCCTCTTGTAAGCTATTACACCCAGGCATGAGGTGGATAAGAATTTGAATAGGAAAAGCCAACACAGATGTACCAAGGATAAACGGTGCATGACTAATCTGGTCACCTTCCATGGTGAAACAACTTGCTAGTGATGACTGGAGAGCTGAGAACATCACTTAGCTTGATTTTAGAAGGGTGTTTGACACAACCTCCCACAATGTCCTTGCTGACAAGCTATTGAGATATGGACTAGACACTTGGATCACAAGATGTATGGAAAATTGTCTGAACTGAGTACGGTGGTTAGTGGCTCAAAGTCAAACTGTTTACGACTCACAAGAAGAGTTCCTCTGAGTGAATACAGGGACCAGTGGTACCCAATATCCCAATATCCTTATAACTGACCAAGATGATAGGACTGAATGCACTTGCTCCAAGTCTGTGTATAACACCAAAATGGGAAGACCTATACATATACAGGAAGGGATGACCACTGTATAGAGACCCATTGACACACGGAAAGATTGGGTTGTAAAGAACTGCGTGAGGTTTAACAAACGCAAACATGAATTCCTGCTCTTGGGACACAGTAACTAAAAGCAAAGGCACAGGCTGGGGTCTGACTAGAAGGGCCCTGAGGTTCCTGGTGGGCAGCAAGGTAAGCATGAACTAGTGGCAAGCTTGGCAAGGCAGGCCAGTCCTGGGCCAAATTTTATACTAGCCTTGAAATTTTGATAGCCAGACTCATATACCATGTCTGATAAGCCCTATTTCTTCATTATTAGATTTCTCCTTTCTAGTCACTTTCTCCATTCTGGCGCCTCTGATGTTTCTATTCCAATTCTGACTCTCATCCATTCTGCCTTCCTCTGGATTCCTTACTTCATGATCTTTGCATCTAGTTGTATGAAAACCTTTTTTTTTTTTTTTTCACTGAGTGAAATGATATTTTCTCACATAAACTTCTGACATTTAAATCTTCAGGACAATATTCCCTTTGTGAGAAAATCCTTTAACTCTATAACCTCAGCCTTTACTAACATTTGTATTCATGTTGGAACTATGCCCTTTTCCCCAAGCTGTAAATTTCTCCAGGTGACTAACAACTGCAGAATGTTCAAGTATTTGATGGATTATGAAATTGTGTAGCTGACCCTCTTGTACATCAGGATTGCAGGGAACATATGGAGGGAAATCAAACATTGTGTCTAATTTGTGATCCTTCCATGAATTTGTTAGTCTCCTTATCAAAACTGATGGAAGGTACCATAATATTGCATAAACATAAAAGCGCTCAGCAGAAATTTCTAAGTGTAAGACTCCATGGAATAATGCCGTTTTGTTTTGACGGATGACCCCAGAAAGTAGACAGAAGAATTCTTCCAAAACAGACCTTATAATATTGAAGGATACAGCCTTCTTTTCACAATACTGAGACGATATCATGTACGGAAGACTCCAAGATGGACATATCTTTGTAAGCACAGAGGATCAGAGTGCAATTTTAGAAATTCCTAAAATCTATCTTTAGATAAATTCTAGATTTAATGATTTTCTAATGATGCTCACACTCTTCAGCAACAGAAAGTATTTCTGTGTAATTACTTTTAGATATCTTTGCAAAACTTTGAAATCATTGTTTTCAGTTGGAGACTATGGACAACAAGCTGCACTTGACACTTAAAGGAATCCTTATACCAAACTGTATTTGATGAGTCAATATATAGAAAAAAAGGATGGCTGATTTTAATTCTATTTATTTGTTAGTCTATATTTAATAGTCTTTCTTCAAGAGCTGTATCTTCCTGTATTTTAGTAGCTACCTATAGACTATTGTTCAATATTTATTGCATTTCATGATTATATTGCTCGTGGAAAAGTGACACACCCCCACACCCCCCTTATTTTTTCTAATTATTCTTTCAGAGTGGAATTAAGTTTAATTTTATGTCTTTTAATTAAGAGGTCAGAAAAGAGCTCACTTCTTTTTGAATCACACTTTTTTCTTATAAGCCCCTTGTTTACAGCCCATCTGAAATCTGAGGGTCTCATGCATCATAGCAAAATCAGCAGCTTATGTTTATTTTGTTTCTTTTCTGAGTCTCTTGCTAGTGTACTTAGCAGAGAATGATTAAAACCTGTGCTCTGTTAGAACTGTTGCAGTGTTTAAACAAGGAAGTCTGTGTTTATTTAAGAGAATGGGGAAATGGTTATCTTGACAGATTAGACTGAAAAAACAGGACAGCTGCAGTCTGGCACAGATGTCCAGATTTGCCACTCAGCTGTTTGTTTGAGCTCCTCTAAATAAAACTTGTTTGTGTGTTTGTGCCTTTGCTCTGTTTGACACCTGACTGAGGAATGTGACTGAGCACTACTGCCAGGGATTACATGTCTCCCTTGGGCAAGTGTTCACAGAGCTGAAATTTCTTCATGTCTGTCTGTGTCATAGGTTGCTAAGGGAATACAGGAGAAACATCTCAAAAATTGCAAAAAGGTTGGTTTGTAATGAAAGGGCTGTTTTGGACAGAAAACCAGTGAACTTTTTTAGAGTTGAGTTTTCTAGTGTCTCCATTCACTTAGACATGTGGAAGTGAGAAACTTACAAGCCATTTGCAAGACGCACTGCAGCCTCCTAAATGTAAAGCACATCTCAACAGAGAGAAATGTTACATCCCTAATCAGTGTCAGATGATCATTTTCTAAAACATTTAAGATGCATGCTTCACTTGATAAATCCATATGTCTACTCACTTTATCAATTTCCATTAACGTTATCATCTTAAATTAGCTGTCCTCACATTACTTCCATAATAGAAAAGGCACTTGTAAAGCCACTGCCATTTTCTTATCTTTAAAAACCTGCTTATCTGTAAATAAAGTAGTGTTCTATTCTGATATGAGGTACCTTATAAATACATTATAAATATGAAAATTAGACTACTTTGGGGCTCAGGTTTCCACACAGCCCCATAAAAAATTGAATTTTAAAACCTGTTTTTTTGTCCTAGAACTTTTATGAGATGCTCTATTACCTGCTCAGCTAACAGTTTAACTTATATCAGCATTTGCTGACTATCATGGCATTATTTGAAGCAGTTATGAAACTGAAGCCATAGTCAAGCTTTACTTGAAACTTAACAGGTGTTTCAGCATTTTTGGGGGGAGTTGTTTGAATTGTCTGTTTGACATTAGAAGAAGCATGAGAAGGCCAAGGACCTTATGGGAGAAGGTGTTTATGGCAGGAGACTTGTATTTAGTTGCTGATAGGCTTTTACCTATTTCTTATATTATCACTTGCTTTTTTTTATTTTCTTCCCAAGCCTTTGAGTTGAAAATTATAATGTTTCAGAGATCATATGCAAAATGTGCTGTAAGAGGAGAGATGAGCAAACTGCTTATGGTTGAAGTTGTTGGCTTGAAACTGCTGACTGCCACAAGGTGCTTAAAGATCTCTGAGTTTTTAGAGTATGTCTGTGTTCAAAAAGTGATTCTGTGCCTAAGCAGTTGGACCAGTTAGATTTGTTTTGTGCATCACAGTGCAGAAATAACTCCACCAGCTTTGCAAGGGGGAGAAAATAGGAATTCAGGGTTAGTGCAGCTTGTTATCTGAAGTTATGAGGCCAACTTATCTTCAACTTCACAGAATAATACTACAACAAATGATAAACTCTGTACTCACTTGGAACAAGGAGTTGAGTAACTGTCAAGAAAACATGAACAAACCACAACAAATCAACTGAATTTCCTTCTCTGATAGGACATTAGGGGAGTAACACCAGATGTTACCTATCTTGACTTACTTTAATGTAATTTTGACTGTGCACTACACGATGTTCCCAAGTACTAGTGAGGGAGGTGTGGCATTGATTAAGCTGTTGTGAAGTAGGAACAAAAGTGACTGGTAGACTGTTTGGAGAATAGCTATCAAAAATTCTTGGTCAAACTTTGAATTTGTACTGAGAGGGGATTCCCATTCAGCTGCACTGAGGCACTCTTCAGTATATTAGTACCTTACACAATCAAATAGAGTTATATGCCCTTTTAAAATATACGATTTGTACCAAACTGGAATGGGCTATGTCCTGGGTTCAGCAGCAGCAGTCATGTTTTTTTTTCTTTGTGTTAACTGGTGCAGTGCTGTGTTTTGACTTCTAGCTTGAGAACAGTGTTGGTGAAGCCGATGTTTTCGGTTGTTGCTAAGTGATGTTTACCCTGACCAAGGACTCTGTGAGGCTCATGGTCTGCCAGGGAGGAGGGGAAGCTGTGAGGAAGCAGAGACGGGGCGCCTGACCCGGGCTAGTTGGGGAGGTATTCCATACCACAGCACGTCATGCCCGGGGTGGGGGGTAACTGGGAGTTACCCGGAAGGACAGGGGCTTCCAGGTGGAACTCGCTTTCTTGGCCGGTGGTATCGTATTCTCTTCCCTTGTTATTTTCCCTTATCATTGTTTTAGCTGATAGTAGCGGTGGTGATTTGTTGCTGGACTGTTCTTGTCTCAACCCGTAGGAGTTGCACTCTCTCGATCCTCCTCCCCGTTCCTCCGGGAGCGGGGAAGGGGAGAGCCCCGGTGCGGGGGGGGGGGAGACGGACACAGACCTCGATTGTTGTCAGCTCGGCACCACTCACTGGAAGTGAGCGAACGAGTTACCTGACTGGGTTTAAACCACGACAGTTCTTTTTGGCGCCCAACGTGGGGCACGAGGGGTTGAGATAAGAACAGATCTGACTGGATTGATAGTCACTCGTCACAATGCTGATTTATTGGCTCTCAAGGATTTTCCTCTTGATCTCACAGTTTCAGTATATCATATCTTACGTAGAGCCGGTATTCGCTGTGTTAGTGTTTATTAAGTGTGGGGCTTGGGCTAAGGTTTTTATCCCATTGTACTTTATGGTAATGACTTGTAATACAATAGAATCATTGATCATGAAACTGATCTGGCTTATGTTCCCAGTGTGGTCACCACCTTTATACTTTGGGAGGTATATGATGGAGGTGCTTAGCAATTACACATCTTTTTTCTCCTTCTCAGGTGCTCAACCTGTGAAGGAGACATCCTTTTACCCTCCTAGTCGTCCCCCCAGACCATTTACATTTGAGAGTTTTGAATTTTTTGAATGGCCTTTTAATGCTGTTGAGACTTGTTTGCTGATGGTGATGGGAATCACCATGCTAACACGCATACAGAGTGTGTTTTGCCCACTACTGATTTCAAGAGTTAAGCAGATTCAGGTTTGGGTCTTGTCTGGGGTCAAACGACGATGTAGGAGGACCGAGAGATTTTCCCTGAGGCTGGACAGCCATGAGTGGCAGGGTGTGTGGGATAGTATGGGCAAGTATCTAGGTCAGTGGGCCCCTCCAGTATTTTGGAATTTCACTACCGAACAACTGCAAAATCCAGAAGAATTAGTAAAACACTTAAATGAGGTGTGTGGTCATTCTGGCCATACCAGAGATGGACAAATCACGGCAACGTGCTGGGGCTTGGCCTATGCTTACAGGGCCTTGTTCAACACTATCCAGCACCTTCAAAAGGAAAAGAATGTCGGCGGATTTGAGGGCAAAGTGACAGTCGCTACTCAAACTTTGGCTGCAATGAACTGCGCAGCTACCCCAGTGGCAAGTACAGCAGCTGCTCAAACTTCAACTGCAACAGACAGCGCGGTTACCCCAGCTCCAAGCACGGTAGCTACACCACCCCCAGCAACAAGTACAGTCGCTACTCAAACCACAGTGATAATCACTGCAGCCAAACCAGAGGACCAATTCGTACCAATATCAGTTGCCCCTGTACGCAAGAGAACAAGCAAAAAGGAGGCAAAAAGGGTGAAGCGAGATGAAGAACCAATGAATTCACCACCCGGTCCAGAATCTGATCAGGAGTCATCATCACATGACGAAGAAGAAGAAGAAGAAGAGGTAACTTCTCGACCTCGGACCTCAACCGAGCTGCGGAATATGCGAAAGATTTTACCCGTCAACCAGGGGAGCACATCATCACCTGGTTACTCCGATGCTGGGACAATGGGGCCGATGGTCACGAACTAGAAGGTACAGAAGCCAAGCAGCTGGGATCACTTGCTAGAGAAGGGGGAATTGACAAAGCAATTGCAAGAGAGAAAAAGTCCCTCAGCCTTTGGAGGAGGCTCTTGGCAGCTGTGAAAGAAAGGTTTCCGTACAAGGACGATGTTACGAGTCGTTCGGCCAAGTGGACTACTATAGACAAAGGCATCCAGTCTCTGAGGGAATCGGCCATCGTAGAGATGATCTATCACATCAAGCCGAATAACGGGGATACACCTATAGATCCAGATGAAGTTGAATGTACACGACCCATGTGGCGAAAACTTACACGGAATGCACCGTCATCATATGCCCATTCATTGGCAACAGTGACCTGGAATGACATAGTACCACTAACAGTGGATGAAATGGTTCATAAACTCCGAGAGTTCGAAGACAATCTCACTCCTTCCATCATCTCAGCTGTGAAAAAACTGTCCCAGGACCTCGACAAATTGAGGGACGATGTATCTGATTTATCCAGCTCCTCACGTGTACCAACACACGTCTCAGCTATTAACAAAAGACGTCCTATTATTTAAGAGAGGAGATACAGAAGGTATACGCCACGGGGTACCCTATGGTTTTACCTGCTGGATCACGGAGAAGACATGACAAAGTGGGATGGAAAACCTACTTCAGCTTTGGAGGAACGGGTGAGTGAACTGAAGAGGGGAGCAAGGGCCAAGACTGATCGTCCCATGAGAGCTACGGCTTCAGTCTCTGGTGAGCAGTTTCCCAGATGGAGTGGAAGAGCTGATTTTACTCCAGCTCCTGTGATAATGAAGAATAATCCCTTTCAACACGACTTAAGTATCCAATGCTGTGACGACCATTAGAGGGGCCCTGCCTCCAGCCAGGTGGAGGTAGGGGACAATCGGATTTACTGGACTGTGTGGATCAGATGGCCTGGCACATCAGTCCCACAGAAGTATAAGGCTCTAGTAGATACCGGTGCACAGTGTACCCTGATGCCATCAAGCTGTCAAGGGGTGGAACCCATCTACATTTCTGGAGTAACAGGAGGATCCCAAGAGTTGACTGTGCTGGAGGCTGAAATCAGCCTGACTGGGAGGGAGTGGCAAAAGCACCCTATTGTGACTGGTCCAGAGGCTCCATGCATCCTCGGCATAGACTACCTCAAGAGAGGGTACTTCAAAGACCCAAAAGGGTACCGGTGGGCTTTTGGTATTGCTGCTTTGGAGACTGAGGAAATTGAGCAGCTGTCCACCTTGCCTGGTCTCTCAGAAGATCTCTCTGCTGTGGGGTTGCTGAAAGTTGAAGAACAGCAAGTGCCAATTGCGACCACAACAGTGCACCGGCGGCAATATCGCACCAACCAAGACTCCCTGATTCCCATCCATCAGCTGATCCGTAGACTGGAGAGTCAGGGGGTGATCAGCAGGACCTGCTCACCCTTCAATAGCCCCATATGGCCAGTGCGAAAGTCTAATGGAGAATGGAGACTAACAGTAGACTATCGTGGCCTGAATGAAGTCACACCACCATTGAGTGCTGCCGTACCGGACATGCTAGAACTTCAGTATGAACTGGAGTCAAAGGCAGCCAAGTGGTATGCCACGATTGATATTGCCAATGCATTTTTCTCAATTCCTTTGGCAGCAGAGTGCAGGCCACAGTTTGCTTTTACTTGGAGGGGTGTCCAGTTCACTTGGAACCGACTGCCCCAGGGGTGGAAACACAGCCCTACCATTTGCCATGGACTGATCCAGACTGCACTGGAACAGGGGCAAGCTCCAGAACAGCTGCAATACATTGATGACATTATTGTGTGGGGCGATACAGCGGAAGAAGTCTTTGAGAAAGGGAGGAAAATAATCCAAATCCTGCTCAAAGCTGGTTTTGCCATAAAACAGAGTAAGGTCAAGGGACCTGCACAGGAGATTCAATTTTTGGGAATAAAATGGCAAGATGGACGTAGACAGATCCCCACAGATGTGATCAACAAGATAACAGCAATGTCTCCATCAACTAATAAGAAAGAAACGCAAGCTTTCTTGGGTGCAGTGGGGTTCTGGAGAATGCACATCCCAAATTACAGTTCGATTGTAAGACCTCTCTATCATGTGACCTGGAAGAAGAATGATTTTAAATGGGGCCCTGAGCAGCAACAAGCCTTTGAGCAAATTAAACGCGAGATAGTTCATGCAGTAGCCCTTGGACCAGTCCGGACCGGGCCAGATGTAAAAAATGTGCTGTACACTGCAGCTGGGGAGAACGGTCCTACCTGGAGCCTCTGGCAGAAAGCTCCAGGGGAGACTCGAGGTCGACCCCTCGGCTTTTGGAGTCGGGGATACAAAGGATCTGAGGCCAGCTATACCCCAACTGAGAAAGAGATACTGGCAGCCTATGAAGGGGTTCGAGCTGCTTTGGAAGTGATTGGCACTGAAGCACAGCTCCTCCTGGCACCCCGGCTGCCCGTGCTGGGCTGGATGTTCAAAGGCAGGGTCTCCTCTACACATCATGCAACTGATGCTACATGGAGTAAATGGGCTGCACTAATTACACAACGAACTCGAATAGGAAATCCCAGTCGTCCAGGCATTCTAGAAGTCATCATGGACTGGCCAGAGGGCAAAGATTTCGGAATGTCACCAGAGGAGGAGGTGGTGCGTGCTGAAGAGGCCCCACCATATAATAAACTGTCAGAAAGTGAAAAGCAGTATGCCTTGTTTACTGATGGCTCTTGCCGTATTGTGGGAAAGCATCGGAGATGGAAGGCAGCTGTATGGAGTCCTGGACGACAAGTTGCAGAAACTGCTGAAGGAGAGGGTGAATCGAGTCAATTTGCCGAGGTGAAAGCCATCCAGCTGGCCCTGGACATTGCTGAACGAGAAAAGTGGCCAGTACTTTATCTCTATACTGACTCATGGATGGTGGCAAATGCCCTGTGGGGGTGGTTGAAGCAATGGAAGCAGAGCAACTGGCAACGCAGAGGTAAACCCATCTGGGCTGCTGCACTGTGGAAAGATATTGATGCCAGGGTGCAGAACCTGGTGGTGAAGGTACGTCATGTAGATGCCCATGTACCCAAGAGTCGGGCCACTGAGGAACACCAGAACAACCAACAAGTGGATAAAGTGGCTAAGATTGAAGTGGCTCAGATGGACTTAGATTGGCAACATAAAGGTGAATTATTTTTGGCCCGGTGGGCCCATGACACTTCAGGCCATCAGGGCAGAGATGCAACATATAGATGGGCCCGTGACCGAGGGGTGGACTTAACTATGGACACTATTGCCCAGGTTATTCATGAGTGTGAAACATGTGCTGCAATTAAACAAGCCAAGCGGTTAAAGCCTCTTTGGTATGGAGGACGATGGTTGAAGTATAAATATGGGGAGGCCTGGCAGATTGACTATATCACACTGCCACCAACCCGCCAAGGCAAGCGCCATGTGCTTACCATGGTGGAAGCAACCACCGGGTGGCTGGAAACATACGCTGTGCCCCATGCCACTGCCCGGAACACCATCCTGGGCCTTGAGAAACAGATTTTGTGGCGACACGGCACCCCAGAGAGAATTGAGTCAGACAATGGGACTCATTTCCGGAATAACCTTATAGATATTTGGGCCAAAGAGCATGGCATTGAGTGGGTATATCACATCCCCTACCATGCACCAGCCTCTGGAAAAATCGAACGGTACAATGGGCTGTTAAAAACTACACTGAGAGCAATGGGTGGGGGAACTTTCAAACATTGGGATACACATTTACCAAAGGCCACCTGGTTGGTCAACACCAGAGGATCTGCCAACAGGGCTGGCCCAGCCCAGTCAGAACTTTTACATATTGTAGAGGGGGACAAAGTTCCCGTGGTGCATATGAAGAATTTGCTGGGGAAGACAGTCTGGGTTATTCCTGCTTCAGGTAAAGGCAAACCCACTCGTGGGATTGCTTTTGCTCAGGGACCTGGATATACTTGGTGGGTAATGCGGGAAGATGGGGAAGTCCGATGTATACCTCAAGGGGATTTGATTTTAGGGGAAAACAGCCAGTGAACTCAATTGTATGCCGTTGCCTGCTGTGTAATGCTTTTATAGCCCATCAACTAGTTGTCTCCAGGTCACCAGCGACTGGCCCTGACTTCCCTCCAGCCATCATCCCAACAGAGAATGAACTTGGAACATCATGGACCGAATGGACTCGGCAGCATTATAGGGATTGGTCCATGCACTAAGAAAATGATTTTTTCGTCTTGGTCTGTATGTATATGGATGTATATATGTGGGAGAGCGATGGTGTATTGAAAATGTGGGATCTGAGCACGACGTGAATGGTATGGAATAAGGGGTGGATAATGTCCTGGGTTCAGCAGTAGCAGTCATGTTTTTTTTTTCTTTGTGTTAACTGGTGCAGTGCTGTGTTTTGACTTCTAGTTTGAGAACAGTGTTGGTGAAGCCAATGTTTTCGGTTGTTGCTAAGTGATGTTTACCCTGACCAAGGACTCTGTGAGGCTCATGCTCTGCCAGGGAGGAGGGGAAGCTGTGAGGAAGCAGAGACGGGGCGCCTGACCCGGGCTAGCCGGGGAGGTATTCCATACCACAGCATGTCATGCCCGGGGTGGGGGGTAACTGGGAGTTACCCAGAAGGACAGGGGCTTCCGGGTGGAACTCGTTTTCTTGGCCGGTGGTATCGTATTCTCTTCCCTTGTTATTTTCCCTTATCATTGTTTTAGCTGATAGTAGCGGTGGTGATTTGTTGCTGGACTGTTCTTGTCTCAACCCGTAGGAGTTGCACTCTCTCGATCCTCCTCCCTGTTCCTCCGGGAGCGGGGAAGGGGAGAGCCCCGGTGCGGGGGGGGGGGGCGGGGGAGAAGGACACACGACCTCGATTGTTGTCAGCTCGGCACCACTCACTGGAAGTGAGCGAACGAGTTACCTGACTGGGTTTAAACCACGACAGGTTAGAAGTACATTAAAGATGGGACTGGAGTGCTAAATAACCTTCATAAGCTTGAAAAATTCTGTGCAAACCATACACAAAACCTGATGCATAGGTAAAGAAAATAAACTGTTCAAGTAGCGGTTAGGTAGTGACTCTGTAGGGGTTTATCATTGATCAAAGTGAACAATGTCACCAATGTCATTTTATTGTGAAAGCATCAACACATCATGCTGGGGTTTGGAACAGCATGAAACACAAGAAGTAACAATCCCTTTCTACTGAGCACTAGGACGAATTCAGCTCCTTGCCTCATCTGTCTTTTGGCCATTACATCTCTAGATGTGGTTGAGCAGAGTGAGTATGAATGAGAATGAGAATGGTAAGAAATGAGGGATTTCAGTTTTGAGAAAAATCTGATCAGAGGTGAAAGTCTTAAAACTGTGTAAAATTAAGAACAGAAAAAGGAAAGTGACTTCACTTCTTGGCTATTGTGGATAGACTGAGAAATGAAGGAAGGAGGTTCCAGCAAGGGAGATTTAAACAGCCCATCGGAAAAGCATAAAAGACTGTTAAGGGCTTTCCTATAATGTCCTACTAAAAGTTCTTGTAGACCAAAAAAATAGCCATCTAGGCCATTGTTTATAGCTGATTTTTGAAACGTTGATAAGGTATGAGCTCTGAAGGCTAACAATTGATGCTGAGATTCAGCCAGTATCCAATATCGATTTAATTTTATTTTTTCATTTTATTCTATTCTATTCTTAGTTTTAAATTTTGTGGTGATATCCAAATATTCCTAAAAGGGCTTTTTAGCTTTGCATCTTTGTTTTTTAGTACACTAAATGATGATCCTCTGTCACTGGGAGAGGTGTTTATGAGAATGTTATAGATGCACTTGCTGCTTCCACCATATTTTTTTGTTATGTCTGCTGGTTTCTGGAACTGCATGGGATGGATAGGGCAGTTCCCCTTTAGCTTCTATCGGGAAAACATTTTTGTTTTTTCCAGTTATTTTCTGTTGTTTTGCTTTAGTTTTACAATTATCTGTCATGAAGATTTTCTCATGCTGAGTTCCATGGGGTTTTGTTTGCAGTGCTTAATCACAAACTGGGTTTTTCAACTCTTACAAAGCTGGATGATCTCTTAGGAAAAATATTTTACTGTTGACTTGCCCAGTGGTGTCTTGTAGTACTAATTAATCAAGCTTTGCTAACTTTCTGTAGCATTTAGTGCTCATTGTTTTACCATAGATATAATCCTCTTGTCATCTTGGCTCTGGACACAAACAGCCCTCCACAGAGTCAGGTCAGCTATCTGAGCTGTTTGTTTTATTCTTATCCTTTTTAAACCTGAGAAAAAATACAATTTGCAGGAACAGAATAAGGCCGTGAAAGGAATATGCTACTTGAGCTGGAAAATTGTATGAAAATGATTGGACTTGCTCACATGCTTCTGTGGTGACTACTGACTTTTCTTTAAGAGGAAGAGGAAAGGAAAAAAGTGAAAGGAAAAGGCAAATGTCCTGTGCTGGTCATCAGTCAGCTGAACATTAGCCAGCTTGTGCCTAGGCAGCCGAGAAGGCCAACATCATCCTGCCCTGTATCAGCAATAGTGTCGCCAGCAGGGCCAGGGCAGGATCATCCCCCTGTACTCAGTACTGGTGAGGCTGCACCTTGAATTCTGTGTTCATTTCTGGGCCCCTCACTGCAAGAGAGATATGGAAGTGCTGGAGCACGTCCAGAGGAGGGCAATGAAGCTGGTGAAGGGCCTGGAGCACAAGTCTGATGAGGAACGGCTGAGGGAACTGGGGGTGTTTAGTCTGGAGAAGAGAAGGCTCAGGGGAGACCTTGTTGCTCTCTATAACTACCTAAAAGGAGGTTGTAGTGAGGTGAGTGTTGGTCTCTTCTCCCAGGTAAGAAGTAATAGGAGAAAATGTAATGGCCTCAAATTGTACAGGATGGGTTTGGATATTAGGAAAGACCTCTTCACCAAAAGGGTTGTAAAGCACAGGCACAGGCTTTCCAGGGAAGTGGTAGGGCCACCATTCCTGGAGGTATTATAAGACTTGTAGATTGGCATTTAGGGATTCCTTCCCTCTTATATTTTCTTTAAATTTTCTAAGGAAAATGAACACAGAATGGGTAGATTTACTCCCCAGAAAGAGTGAGAAACACCAGAAGATGCACCCCCCCCCGCTATTTCCGTTAAAATAGAAATATGCTGTTAAATTAAGGAAAGCTGGGGAGCAGTGCGGTGCACTAGGCTTGACCATCCACACTGACACAATTCAAGGGCTGCCTCAGCCCAGTTTTATCCCACACCATCTGCTGGGTGCGGGGTGTGATTGTACCCAGATTGTAGGTTTGTCTTTCAACACCTTCTTTTGAACAGTAGAATAATTCAAAGGAAAGGATGTATGCTGTTCTTTGTAGGTTGGCTTCATTGCTGGAGAATGGCTGTCATTGCATTGAATTTACTACCATGTCTTAGGCCATCTGTTCTGGGCAGACAGGAAGACATTCATGTTTTACCTCTTGCAGAGAAGTTTACACCTCACAGCTGAGGTCAGTGCAAGGTCATGGTGAAAAGTCTTGGCCTCTAATTGTTTATATAGTGACTACCCTTCCGGTTTGTACAAAATCCACAAGCTTCCAATGTAAGCAGTACTTCTGCTGTTGAGAGCAAAATACTCGCCATTGATACTTACAGGAAAAAAACATGGAGCTCCTCATTCAGTCCCCTTTTACAAAGCCAGCTTTTATCTATAGTACAGTATCCATTTTTGGATGGCACTAAAGACAAAGGCTGGAAAACCATAGTTGATTTTATTTCTCAGTAACTATTAGTATGCCAAAACATAGACAGAATAATCTCAGCCTTAGCCAGGGTTTTACAGCCCAAACATTCTAATAAACTGTAAGCATGTTGTAAGTGATGACCATTATGCAACCACTATCCCCCAGAAAAAACAGCTGTTACTGTTATGCTGTTTTTTTTTCCTGATTAGACATTCTCAGAAACATTGACATCTCATGGAAAGAATAATGCATTCCCCTGGAGATCCAGGATTTAACCTTGAAAGAATCTACTGTGACTGAGCAGAAATCTGTCTGCATGTCTCTCTGGGTAAATGCAAAGGAGAAAAAAAAGTGCCTGAAAATAAAAATTTGACTTATTTCGCTACAAAAATGTCAATTCACGCACTGGCTCCAAGAAAGGTTCAAAGTGCTTGCTGACAGAACCTTTACCTAGAGATTTACTTTATGGCAACAAGTATGCTATTCGTAGTCAATAAAGCTGCAAGGAATTAAGTTGCCAAAATTCGAATGGGCTTTCAGGGTAACATCAATCAGTTATGCTTTGCATAATGTTCCTGGGCTGATAAAAACAAATACAATATTGTATTGTATTGTAAAATTTTATTTAGCAGCCTGCAAAAAATGCATGATGTAAACCTGTGAAAACTGTGACTGCTAGGCAGCCTTTGGTTTCCTTTGGCAGCTACACTCTTAACGGTAGCTTTGGGCTGTCTCTTCTCTCAACCCTAACCTTAATGCTAGCGGTGGGCTGAGCCCCACAAAAGGCTGCCATCTTCTAACAGGCATCAGCATAACTTTTGTTTGAGTTTTGCAAAGAATGTATATTTTGATCTATTAGGGAGTACTTGTTGGTTGGGCTGAGTGCTGGTTTAGGGGTGCCAGGCTGCTGTTGCTGGGGAGCCCCAGCATAAGATGCTGGGCACCGTCAATGCTCCTACAGACCCAATGGGACACCTAGGCTTGGAGCATCAATGGTGCTAAGAAAGCAACTGAAACACCTGGTCCTACATCGGCAGCCTGGTGATTGTCCCTGAGCCAGGGCAGCTCCAAGGATGGCTGTGGGGCTGGGGTGTTCCAAGCGACCGGGGAGCTCAGGTGAAGGAGCTGTACGTGTAGGCTGGCACCCTCTGCCACATATGAGCAGGATCTTCACAGGAAGCCCACAGAACAAAGTGCCTAAAGCCCTCTTGCATGGAAGGAGGGATGGCTGGTGGCTCTGGTCCAGCATCATGTGCTTGTAGCTCCTGAGGTGGTGAAGGCTGGAAATCTGTGCTTAGTGTCCCCTTCCCTGATGGCAGCTGAGTGCTTGCAGAATATGAGCAGTGCTCTGGTATCAAAGAGGTCTGCTGGTGAAACAAGATATCAGGGGTGTCTGAGCCAAAGCCAGCAGCACCAGGCCACTGGGTCTATTCCCTGCTCCTGCACCCCAGGGAGATCACAAATGGCAGCAACCATGCAACTATAGGGCAATAGAAGAAAGCAAAAAGGTTGGGGAAAAGAGAAGGGAAGAGCTGGCTGGTGCTGTGAGGGCTGCACATGCACCCTACCCAGGAAGCTTTCATAGCCAGGTCTGAATAATTTTTGGAAGTGCAAATCTTTTTGCTCAAGGCTATTGGGTTCCAAAGTGCACCTTAAAATCCATGCTGTGTGTTTATCTGAGTTCATAGCTCTATCAAAACGAGCAGGAAGAGAGGGAAAGAGGTGTCCACTGAAAGAGAGGAAGGGAAAGCAAGCACAATGACCTGTGTATAGAAGAATGGACATATAGAAGGACTAGAGGAAAATGATAGGAAAATAAAAAAATTTCTCTATATAATTAATGCTCCATTAATTCTAAATTCTTAAATAAATACAATTCATGTTGCTCATGTCTGTTAGAGCTCTGCTTCACACTGTGTTAGCACACAGGCTGCTTCATATTCCAGTAAAGAAAACCTAAACCATATGAAAATACTTAAATGGCTGTACACTTTGGTATGTTATTGCCTTTTTTTTGATTGACGATGTGAGAGTGCACACCTCATTGCAAAGTAATGCTTTTAACTTAAATCAATTCGAAGTGAACATGTTTTATGCATTTATGCTTATAGTTTGAGAAAAGTGTTTCCTAAAAACAGTACTGGCTTTTAAGTATCCATTGAACAAGTCACTGGAGATGCCTGCATGTCTCTTCCATTGAGCATTTACTTGTCTTGAAACTGCTACAAGTTTAGGGCTCACAGAGCTGCTGGAGCCTTAATGAAGCAGTTAATGATGTGTGAATTATAGATCCTGACAGCCCCTTAATAAAATCAACAAGACTGCTTCCACAGTCTACCCTAGCTGCTAAATAATAACAATACTGTCTGCTTAACATAATACAGTATCTTTAAGTAAAGTACCATTCTTGCATTCTTTTACTGAAAAAATCTCGTCAACACAAATTGGAATGTGAGCAATGAAGAACAAGCTGATACACATGACACTTCATTTCCTTCAGTTTGCAAAATAAATGTACTAGCCACAGGGAATTCACAAATGAAGCATCGTGTAAACCAATATGGTTTTCATGGTTATTATAAAAGCATTTGTATGAGATCCTTCATTGAACTAAAAAACAAGATAACGCATAATGGACATCAGCAGTCAAAAGTTTGCAGGGATTTTTTTTTTTGTTTTGGTTGTTAGTTTGTTGGGTTTGTTTTTTTTTTTGTTGTTGTTGTTTTAATGTATATGAACTCTATCCTTCCAAAAGCTTTCAATGAACAGTTGCCTTCACAGCAGAGCTAGCTGGAATGTAATAATACTGAATGGCACTTGTGAGGAAGTCAGTACTGTATGTATGTATGTTGAGAGATTTTTCTATACACCTAGCTAATACAAAAAGAATGATTGTTGTAAGAATGAAAGGGCTCTTTTTTTTTGTATTGCTTTTGGTGATCAGTCTCACAGACAGCTAACGATTCAAAGAAGATTTTATGCATGCCTTGTGTATGTATTCCTTAAATAATCTTTATTATTTGATAGAATGAAACTAAACACTAAGGGCTCTGGAAGAATCCAAAGCTACTTTACTGTGTGTGTTTGCTTTTGTTTGTGTGGTTTTTTTTTTTTCCTGAATTTCATGCAGCTGTCTTTCTTTCACTTGCCTAGCAGATACTGAAGCAAAGAAATGGAAAGAACCAAACCACATTCACTAGCTCATGTAATCACTTTATTTGCTGTCATGGTTCAGGCAATATCAGAGCAACAAAACACTGAAACACTCTAACATAACTGACATGCAAAAGAAAACACCATTAAGACCCAGCTACAAGAGAAGGAATTACCCAGACTGTGTATGAACTTGTGAATATATTCAAGATACATTAAACCTGCCCTTCTTGGCTGAATTTACCCAAGGAAAATTTTCTTTGCCACTAAAGGGACTACTCGCTGTAAAGCCTATTGCAATTATCATGTACAAACAAAGCAGAATGGCTTACTGAGGGAAGCACAGCCAAATCATTCAATTAGTTCCCAGAAGCTCAAAATCTGTTTACCTGCATTACTGAAGCAGTGTTTGTACAAGAAACATTCGCTGCTGCTGTTCTCCTAAGCAAAAAGACTTGGAGGTGCTCCCTGCAATTTGTATCTTTCCGCTCCTCTTTCCTTTCTTTCCTTTGGCTCCTTCCTCAAACCTTTGTGAGCAGATGTGCGCACACATTCATGCAAGCACAGGTGTTTATGTCTCCTTTCCTGTTTGGATCTCTTAGTTCCAGCATTTCATGTCCCTTGTCTCTTCCACTAATATTTGTTCCACCCCTTCTAGTTAATACCTTGCTCAGCCCAACCCCAAGTTCTCTCTTCTCAGATCCAGTCAGTAACTACAGGGTAAAACATAACTGTATTTTCCTGCCTTTCTCATCTCGTATAAACCAAAGACCCCTTCACTCCTGGCAGTGGATCTGTTTTTCCTCCCTGGGCCACGCTGAACACACAGGGCTGGATTTCTGCATGGAGCAGAGGCTGGAGGAAAGACAGTGAAAAGAAGGGCAGACCAGCTGTTGACACATTGGGGATGAGGGGAGGCGTCTCAATCATGCCTCTCTTTCAAAGCAAACCCAATTTTGTGTGGAGAAATCCAATGTGGAGAAGGTGGCTGAACCTCCTGAGGATAAAAAATACGCATCTAGTGCTTTGGGTAAAGATATAATATGGTTCAAGCCATATACATGGAAAACTTAGCTTCCTAATACCACTCTGTTTTTTCTACCATTGCAGTAAGGAAAACCCCAATAATTAATACCCTTAGTAGTCAAAATCTCAGACTACTAGCTACCATATTGCTTCTGTTGCTTGTCTCACCATTACCATCGGTGGCAACAAATCCTCAAAAAGCAGCAGTAATAAAACTGCCATCTCAGTGAGGCTGTGAATGTGTGCTGCTTGGGAGCACCTGGAATGAAAACTAAAACAGATTAAATTTCCCTTCAGTACAATGTGCTATTCAATTCAGGTGCGCTGAGTGGTGCCATATGCTGCCAATAATCCTGTTCATGTCAGTCACTTCCTTGGAGAATAAAGCATGACAGCCCCTGTGAAATATGGGGAGGACACAGGTCTTGAGTGGATAGTCCCCAGTGCAGGGAAATCACTAACAAATGTGAAAAAGCTGAATCCATGCACAAGATTGAAGCCAGCTTTATCTGTCTTTTTGGTGAGAAAGCAAGAAGCATGGTTAACCATTTACTTATTTAAGGTTTTTGAATTTTACTTATTTAAGATAAATATCACAAGCAGTATTGGTTTTCTTTTATTTTAGACGACCTACCTACAAAAGAGATCCAGTCACATAATGATCCTCTGCTTCATTACCACACGAAAGAGGTTTAGAAAAGCTTAGGATAAGCAATGGGATTTGTGAACATGTTTCTGAGTCAAACCTTAGAGATTTCTGAGGTTTGCTTAAAATCCCTTGCCTTTTTCAGCAATCAGCCATTAGAGGACCTTAGAGAAAGATAGGTCATTAAATGATTAAGGTCTAATCTATAATGGTTTCTATTGATATCAGCAAAACCTGTGTTTTCTATAAATCATATGGCTAAGCAATATTCTCTAACTAGAAAAATACCGGATTATTCTGATTTTCAAGGGTGATTTTTTTACCCTGATCCTTTTAATTTTCTTTTGTTTCTCAGTAGCATGTTTTCTTCTACTGCAACATTCAAGGGGGATTCATTGTGGAAGTCTGAAAATCACATTAACCACTTCAGATCTAGCAGTGACACATACCTGATTACAAAGATGTCAATATTTTATGATCTTAACAGAATGACCTAAATGGCAAAAACATGTCACATGCAATGAGCTCTGAAAATGAGGTAAGTGTTTTCATTACTATTAGTCTTTTTCAGGGGTCAGGGGAAGCCAAGCAGGTTTCATATGGTTCAGGGACTTTTAAAGTAGCATCTTGGTGGGTTGCAGTGTTGCTTTTGTTTATGCATAAACTTCATCAAGTCTGGTGGTGTAGTGAGTTTAAACTGACACAGCACCACCAAAATGAAAGCAAATCTGCTGATTTTTGTATTGAGGGGCTTGTCCTTGGATAATGCAAACTCAGTTCATGTCCTATATTGACAAGGTCATGCACCACATAGAACTACTTTCAGATTTGCTTTGAGTAAGCTCAGATGAAGAAAAACATGTATCAAAATTTGAAAAAAAAGAGTCACTGAAAGGTCTGGATGAGTCATTCTGTCTCACCTGAGATTACATGTAGATAAAAGAGCATAGCTTTAATGGAGGCACTAGTGAATTGGTTATGTTTTCATAGTAACTTCTTTACATTATTGAATACAATGGGAACGCTAAGGCCAACTGCAATAACAGTTTCTCATGAAAAATTAACAAGAATTTATGGAAATGTAGCAAAAGTCCCAAAGCAATTAGCTTAGATTTCTCTAGAGTCTAAGAAAAGCCTGGATAATTGCAGACAGAAACTACATAAATTGGCTATTTTCATTATCACAGGATACAGAAAGTCCATTTTCATCACAATGGGATATAATGATGTTAAAGGTAACATAAAGATATGTTTAAAGAGATTGAGGCACAGTTTACAGAATGGTTTGATTTACATGGCATTCAGATCCATATTAAAGATTCTTCTCATAGCAATGAGGAGTTTTTACCTGGTGTCTTCAAAACCTTCTGCAAAGTATGAGAGCAAAAGAGATTGCAGTCTCAGGAAGCTAATTGTACATTACCAGTAGGATGCACAAGAATGAGTTTAATTTGTCTTGAATGGAGAAGAGAGAAATTGTGATACAAATTGGCACATGACTATACATTTGAAAGTACCTATTATATGTATGTTTATAAGAGTACTTACAATGCTGGTGCTCTGTAGTTTGGAAAGTGCAAAGCTGTGGCAGGCTAAGATCATATGAGAATCATAAGATTATTACTGAAAGCACCTGTAACATGTCCTTAGTCCTAATTTTTGGTGGTTGTTTTTTTTTTTTATATGAGATTTGCTGATGCATTTTATTTCACTACTCTGCACATGGTGCCCTCTCACCTATCTAATTACTTCTCACATGAATTAGAAAGTCATATTCTGGTTCAATTCCCACGGTCAAATGATTTATATTACACAACACAAGCAGCCTCTCACAATCACAGATGTCCTTTGCAATGTCACATGCTTTGATCTGCAGAGTGTTTCTACCAAAGACCTCAATAAATGGCTGCAGGTAAAAATTTTCTATTGTAGCACAGAATAAATCTACACTATTACAGTACATCTCTGTGGTCATTATGCAAGTAAAACTAGCATTGGTCTCCAAGGGGGTTTTAACTGTACAGTCAGGCCTTATATGTTCTCACAGCTGAGTAACACAAAAAACATTCAGTCTAGCTGTTAGGCATGATTATAATCTTGTTCATATAATTGTAAATCAAAGCAGCTTTGCCAATATTTCAGACCAGTGCAAGTCTCAAGTACAGATGGGCTAGCCATTTTCTCCTCTAGTTTGTCAGTTTTTCTGTCTCTGAACACCAATATATATTGGTATCATTGTAACAGTGGCTAATTTAGATCCATTTTACAATGGTTTAAACATGATTAATTTACACTAATGAGTGACCCTTTTTCCCCCATGGATTTTCTGATAATCTTTGTTTCATACCAGAGGAGGAAGGATAGACAATTTCAGTGTTTTAATTAGCATGGAGTTAATGTAGTAAATCAGAACTCGGGTAACTGCTTATCATCAGCATAAGCACAAACAAATGTACCTACATATCCCTATTACCCATTTTATCTGTTTGTATACTTTTACTGTTTTAAAAGTAAACAGGATTTTTAAGTTATATATGTTCTCCTATCACATGGTTGCAATAACTGTTAGATATTTAGTAATAAACAATATTAAAAAGCAATGATTAAGTCTTTCAGATGCTTGTGAGATTTTTTCAACTTTTTTTTTTCAAAAGACTGATTTAAAAAGTGAAAGAATGGGAGAAAAAAAACACAGAGAAAGAAAAAAGAAGGAAATGAAAAGAAAAAGGAAAAGAAAAAGAAAAGGAAAAGGAAAGGAAAAGAAAAATGAAAAGGAAAAGGAAAGAAAAAAAGAAAAAGGAAAGAAAAAGAAAAAAAAAAGGAAAAAAAGGGAAAAGAATAAAGAAAAAGAAAAAAAAAAGAGAAGGAAAAGGAAAAAGCCCAATCCACAAAAATGTTTCTATTAAACTGCAATGACCAAGAAATTATTTGATTCAGTGAACCAAAGGCTTAGTTGAAACTCTGCTGAATATGAAACACTGACAGTAAACACCCTTGGATCTGAAACTTCTGAATGGTTTAGATACCAGTAGGTCAAATGAAGTTACTGCTCAAGGGCTAGTTTAAAACTACTTGTAACATGTTTTTGATTATCAAATCATCTGAAGCAGCAGAGGAATTTATTCAGGGAACTGCATAAACAAATGCATACAATTGTACTGCAGATTAACCTAAAGTGACACATTTATTTAAAAAATCTGCCTACTACTTGTCCTCATTGATCAAATGCCCTTAAAAAAGTGAGTCTGATGAAATAGAAGCCATTAAGCTACAGCACACCTCCTCCACTCCTTTTGATGGTTGACGCGTTCACTGGAGTGGGTGATTGGATGGCTGATAAACTAACATTGAATTATAAACACTTTGTGCAATGTCACTGGCAAATGAAAGATCTACTGTTTTGCTTGCAGAGCAACAGCGCAGCTTAACAGCATAAAAATGTACATGGTGAAGAATTATTTCATCATCTGTGCTAAGAATATAAATGAATGTATGCATATGAATTTATGTACATCATGTGTACATTTTTATCATAGAATCATAGAATAGTTAGGGTTGGAAATGACCTTAAGATCATCAAGTTCCAACCCCCCTGCCATGGGCAGGGACACATCACGCTAAACCATATCACCCAAGGCTTCCTCCACCGTGGTCTTGAACACTGCAAGGGATGGAGCATTCACAACCTCCCTAGGCAACCTATTACAGTGCCTCACCACCCTAACAGGAAAGAATTTCCTTCTTATATCCAATCTAAACTTTCCCTGTTTAAGTTTGAACCCGTTACCCCTTGTCCTATCACTACAGTCCCTAATGAAGAGTCCCTCCTCAGCATCCCTATAGACCCCCTTCACATACTGGAAGGCTGCTATGAGGTGTCCACGCAGCCTTCTCTTCTCCAGGCTCAACAGCCCCAACTTTCTCAGCCTATTTTCATACAGGAGGTGCTCCAGTCCCCTGATCATCCTCGTGGCCCTTCTCTGGACTTGTTCCAACAGTTCCATGTCCTTTTTTTTGCTGTGGACACCAGAACTGTACACAATAATCCAAGGGAGGTCTCACAAGAGCAGAATAGAGGGCCAGGATCACCTCCTTTGACCTGCTGGTCATGCTCCTTTTGATGCAGCCCAGGATACGGTTGGCTTTCTGGGCTGCGAGCGCACACTGAAGCCGGCTCATGTTCATTTTCTCATCAACCAGCATCCCCAAGTCCTTCTCCACAGGGCTGCTCTGAATCTCTTCTTTGCCCAATGTGCAGGTGTGCCTGGGATAGCTCTGTCCCAGGTGTAGGACCCTGCACTTCTCATGGTTAAACTTCATGAGGTTGGCATCAGCCCATGTCACAAGCATGTCAAGGTCCCTCTGGATGGCATTCCTTCCCTCCAGGGTATCAACCAAACCACACGGCTTGATGTCATCGGCAAACTTGCTGCGGGCGTACTCAATCCCACTGTCCACGTTACTGACGAAGATGTTAAACAAGACTGGTCCCAACAACGATCCCTGAGGGACACCACTCATTACTGGTCTCCAGCTGGACATTAAGCCATTGACCACAGCTCTGTGTGTGGCCATCCAGCCAGTTCCTTATCCACCGAGTGGTCCATCCATCAAATTGATGTCTCTCCAATTTAGAGACAAGGATGTCATGTGGGACAGTGTTGAACACTTTACACAAGTCCAGGTAGATGACATCAACTGCTCTACCCCTGTCCATCAGTTCTGTAGCCCCATCAGAGAAGGCCACCAAATTGGTCAGGCAGGATTTCCCCTTAGTGAAGCCATGCTGGCTGTCACCAAGCATCTTGTTGATTTTCATGTGCCTTAGCATGCCTTCCAGGAGAATCTCCTCCAGGATTTTGCCAGGCACAGAGGTGAGACTGACTGGTCTGTAATTCCCCAGGTCATCCATTTTCCCCTTCTTGAAAATGGGGTTATATTTCCCTTTTTCGGGTCACCAGGAACTTCACCTGACTGCCACGATTTCTCAAATATGATGGCCAGCAGCTTAGCAACTTCATTTGCCAGCTCCTTCAGGACCCGCGGATGGGTTTCATCAGGTCCCACGGACTTGTGCACGTTCAGATTTTTAAGATGGTCTTGAACCAGATCCTCTCCTACAGTGGGCGCAAGGTCTTCATTCTCACAGTCCCTGCATCTGCCTTCCAAGACTTGGGTGGTGCAGTCAGAGCCTTTGCCAGTGAAGACCAAGGCAAAGAAGTCATTAAGAACCTCAGCCTTCTCCAAATCCTGTGTAGCCAGTTCTCCCGAGAGATTCCTGAGGAGGCCTACGTTTTCTCTAGTCTGTTTTTTATTTGCTATGTACCTGTAGAATCCCTTCCTGTTATCCTTAATATCCCTAGCCAAGTTTAATTCTAACTGGGCCTTAGCTTTCCTAACCTGGTCCCTAGCTTCTTGGACAACATCCCTGTACTCTTCCCAGGCTGCCTGTCCTTGCTTCCACATTTTAGAAGCCTCTTTTTTCATTTGAATTTTCTTCAGCAGCTCCTTATCCATCTTGGCCCTCCTGCTGCACTTCTTTCCAGTTGGGATGCAACACTCCTGAGCTTGTATCAGGTGATCCTTGAATATCAACTAAGAGTCTTGGGCCCCCCTGCCCTCTAGGTCTATATCGCATGGAACCTTACTGAGCAGGTTCCCGAAGAGGCCAAAGCCTGCTCTTTTGAAGTCCAGGGCAGTGAGCTTGCTGCACGCTCTTCTCACCGTCCTGAGGATCTCAAATTCGACCATCTCATGATCACTGCATCTAAGGCTGCCCTGGAGTGTCACATTTCCAACTAGCCGTTTCCTGTTGGTGAGCACGAGGTCAAGTATAGCACATTTCCTTGTCAGCTCCTCTATTACTTGCAGAAGGAAGTTGTCTTCCACACAATCAAGGAACCTCCTGGATTGTTTGGGCTGGGCCTGTACTATCATTTCAACAGATGTCAGAGTGGTTGAAGCCACCCATGAGAACAAGGGCCTGTGAGAGTGAGGCTTTTCCTATCTGTCTGTGGAGTGCTTCATCCGCAGGTTCTCCTTGATCAGGCGGTCTGTAACAGATCCCCACAGTAATGTCTCCCATAGCTATATTCCCTTTAACCCTGACCCACAAACTCTCTGTTAACGGATCACCTGTCCCCAGACAGAGTTCCATACTCTCCAGCCTATCCCTAACATAAAGGGCAACTCCCCCTCCCTGCCTGCCTAGCCTGTCTTTTCTAAAAAGCCTGTAATCTTCCATTCCAGCACTCCAGTCATAGGAGCCATCCCACCATGTTTCTGTGATGCCTATTATATCATACCCCTATAGATGTGCCCACATCTCTAATTCCTCTTGTTTGTTCCCCATGCTATGGGCATTTGTATAGAGGCATCTGAACCGAGCTCCAAATAAAGCCGGCTCATTGGCTGGAGTCGCTGGAATATCTCTGCATTGCTCCAAGCATTTATTATAGGTGCTGGCAACTGACTGGGTGTGTTGGGATGGAATGATGCCGCCCTCCCCCAACACATCTCGTTTAAAGCATCCCCCACCAGTCTGGCAAGCCTTCTACCAAAACCGCCCTTAGACCAGCTCCACCAGCCCCCACTAGACCTGGCCCACTAACTTGGGTCCCGTGTTCAAGATACCCAAACCCCTGACTATGACACCACCCTTTTAACCAGTTATTAACCTGGCTAATCCTCCTAGGTTTTTTAGGTCCTCCTCTGTATCCTGGAGAATTGACGAAAAGACCACCTGAGCTCCAGAGCCCCTAACCACCTCTCCCAGGGCTCTGTAGTCCTTCTTTATGTTCCCCAGGCTACTACTATCTATGTCCCTAGCACCCACATGGATCACCAGAAGTGGTTAATAGTCCATGGGACTTACTAGAGCAGTCAGCCTCTCTGCAACATCCTTGTCCTTTTCCTCCTTTTTTTGTTGTGGTTTTTTTTTTTTTTTTTTTTGTCACTGATTCCCAGCTTCCTGGGTTAACGGCCTCCTTCTTTCCTTCATGAGCTAGAGGGGAAGCTTGACGCCCATGCACAGTTTGGGCCGGGAGCAAGCATTCCTGCTTCCTCTCAGCTTCCCTGACATCTCGCAGCCTATTAACAGCATCCCGCAGCTCAGCACCTGCTGCAGGAGTTCCTCCACCAGGGAGCACCGAGTGCAGCCCTGCCCATTGTGCACCCTCCCCTCACCAGACCAGTGCAGGCACTCTCTACACCCCGAGCTCTGCGCTGCAGCCTCCCCTCTCATCGGCTCTGCCTGGGTGCCTACGCTGGCCACCGCCGGGGCAGCCAGAGCAGAGCTCCCAGACCGGGCCCTGGTCATACGACGAGTGCTCACCATCCCGCCCGCATGACCTGCCTCAACCCGCCCTGATCACCCGCACCCCTGCTCGCCCGCGCTCCCTGGGTCAGGTTTTCACCCGCTCAGGGCTGGTGCCGCTCCTCCTGGCTCCGCCCCCTGTGAGTCAGCTGCTCGCTCTCGTCAGCTGAGCTGCCGGCTCCTGGGCAGGTCCTGTGGAGGACTTGAGGCTCCCTCGGTGGCTCTCGCCGCTTTGAGTTGAGGCTCCTGGACGCTGATCTCAGCCCCCGCTCCGGTGTTGAAGGCGTCCTCTCTCGAGCTACTCACCTCAGCAATTGCAAATTACAAATTTATGGCAGACCAACTCATAGTGCAATACACCTTGTTTGGAGGTGCAGTACCACTGATAAGGAAAACAGAGCATGTTGGACTGTTTTGTTGTCAGAAAACCAAACAAGCATGCTGTGCTGTATCCACTGTGTGTACCATGGGATGATTCTTCTAAAGCCAAATCAAGGAACAGAGAAATGGGAAGACAAAAGTCTTAACCCTCAGCTACACTGGTCTTGAAATTTGGATGGACAGGGTGAAAACTGTTTTGAGGTTATTTAAAAATTATGTTTGGCATCTGGCACATTCTACATAAACCTCTTAGGCTTGTTGGAAACCATTCCTGCTATTTAAAAAACCTTCCACAAAAGGTGATGACAACCCCAGTGGATTTTGGTAACCCAAATGGTCAAACAGCAGAAACTAAAGCTACGACCTCACAACGTCTTCAGTAGCAATGAAGTAATTGGAAGCTGAGTTTTCTTCCCCTTTTACTCATTTCAGTGTCATCACAGGAGACTACAGGTGTGCAAGGCGTACATGTCCTGCGCTAAATGGAATCAGGTGGATCCTGCCAGCAAACACAAAAGTACAGTCTCCAGTTTTTTACACACCTATAGCAACCAGCCCTAGTTGGTTGATCTCTAAATGGTCTTAGCTTGCTGTAGAACCAAGAATCACTTGCATTTTAATTGCAGGCAGCTAATTGTGGGGTCTAACACCTGCTGTCAGCCCCTATGTTGATACCATATTTTCTCTTGTCACTGATTATTCAGTTTGATGTTCTGCATATCTGTGGTGCAGAACCAGTTTTGACAGCTCCAGATCAGCTATCAAATCCAGCTCACCAACTCATCTGGGTTATTTTTGGGCTCCAAATCAGTCACGCTGTGCTAAACAGTAGACATAATTTTTGCTTTAGCAGATGTTCTTAATAACTGTGAAGGTCCTGCTGCATGGCAAGCTCTGCCCTTAAAAACATCAATCTACATTGGCAGGAAGAGGTAGGACTAGAGGTGAAGACATTTAGACAAATAGAGTAATTAAGTCACATATTATTGTTAGTACCATGAACCTGCTGGTAGGTTGCTACTGCTGTTTTAAAAAATATTATCCTCACTGAACAGAAGTAATGAAATGAGGTTTTCTACTGAGCAGCATGCTTCATCCTGCACAGCACCATCCATCTCATTAGCGCTGCATTGCTGTAGTTGTCCCAGGCCCACTGCAGGCAGGGACAAACTGTTCTGGAACCCTGGCTCTGCAGTTACTGGCCAGCCATCTGCCGTCAGACAGCACTTGTTATGGCTGAGTATGGCCACTCTCCCCCTTTGCAGAGGCACTGAGAATATTTCTGTCCTCTACCTAGCTGCCAATGCTCACACAAGTTCTAGGAAATTTATTATCCTACATTCCTAGTCTGCTTTTAAATTCAATCGAATTGGCAGAATTACAGCATTACATTAAATGTCCTTTCCTCCTTGTTACTCTAACTGCAAATTTACTTTCTTAGTTGCCACCTGGCAGTTTTATGTCTCAAAAATATAAGAAGAAAAACTCAACGCACTCCCCCCATACCCTGTGCTACTTACAGCTATTTGGCATAGCTGCAACCCAGGACTACAAGTCATGACATTTTGGTGTTGATGACAGGGAGGGAGGGAGTAGCTATCAGACAAATAAAGAATGGATTGTTTCAGAAAGATGGCATGGTAAAAAGCACCTGGTAAACAGAGTGGGTGGCCAGATGTGTGCCACAGCATGACTTTTTCGAGGCCATCACCTTTGCCTTGAAAGAGACAGGTAAAATTGTTAGGGCAGTTCCTGACATGCAGCAACTAAGCATCTCCTACAGAGGTTCTCTACAATCAGGCACTGATGCTAGTGTCATTTGAAACACCTTTGAGCCAATTATCAGCTGCCACTCCAGAAAGCCAGAGGCTTCCTGAGCATCACCTTCCTGGGTATCACCTATGCACAATGCTGGCAGGTATCTCAGCCACATGAAAGTCTAGGAATGGCCATCTTTTAAGAGTGCGGTGGTCTTATATGTAGATAATGGAGTTGAGTCCTCAGATTTGTGAGTTGTTGCATCTGGGTAGGAGGAGAAAGACATGGATTTTGAGATGCTGAGTAACTGGCTGAGCTGTGGGGTTTCATTTGTGAGAGTGGAGTCCTATTTTGGTTCCCCGGTGAAGAACAGATATGGGCACAGTGGAGCAAATTCAAAGAAGGGCCACAGTGGAGCAAATTCAAAGGAGGGCTACCAAGGTGGAGCACTTGGCATGACAGGAGAGGGTGAGGGAACTGAGTCAAAACTTGCATGGTCATAGCTCTAAGCAACCTGACCTAACAGGAACATGTCTGAGAAGCAGGTAGGCCCAGATGAGCTCCCCATACCTCTTCCCCACTATGCAAGTTCATGATTCAGAGCTATTGCACCTCCAGGCTGGGCCTACTCCCCTTCGTGTAGGCCAGGAGTAGAGCAATCAGAAGGTTTTGCACCATGAGCAGACTCAGAGACACATGTATGGGCTGCTGAGCATTCCTCATTGCAGTCATGCAGTCTCTGGGCTCCCAGAACATGCTATTGGACCTCTGGCATGGAAACATTTGGCTGTCCTGACACTACATATCTGCTGTGACTTGGCACACAGAGTTTGAAAGGCAGTCTTTTCCTTACACTTTTTCATTGTAAGATCTTGGATTGGAGCATAATAACAAAGAAGAACTTGTAAGAAGCATCTCTAATTCCTTAGCAGTTAGTTGCTAAACATTTGGGGCTGGGGCTCCTGGCACTTGGACCATTCCTTATTTAACAGCTGTTAAACAGATGCTATTGCTCTTTTAAAAAATCCATGTTAACTCTGTCTACATCTTAAGGATTTCTGAAAGGCACTGGGATACAATGTCAACTGTATAATTATGTCTTTTCCATAAAGACAGCTGCACACAGCACAAGAAGAGCAGCACATAGGAGACTGTATGAGTCCACATGGTAAGTTTACGTGATGTACTTGACTGATCCCAGAAAACCAGACATATATGTGAAAAAATATATCAACCAAAAGAAGCCATTAGTGTACAATGACAAAACTTTTAAGAGTACAAAAATCTCTAAACATGCATCTCTAAAGATCCTTTTTATTGAGATGCACACTGCTCAGTTCATGATATTGATCCAAATGGTCTTTTAACACAATAACAAGTTTCAATCTGTTGAAGCCCTTGCAGATAATGACAGACAGAAAAAAAGGCCAAATATGATTTGATTTCTTCTTATTTCACTATATCCTTGATAATCTATAGATGCAGATGAGAATGTATATTTTCAGAGAATAGGTATGTGTAAGCACATACTTATTTGTTTTAGAAACACAATAACAAATCCTGTTTATGAATTTTTAATGAATCAATATAGTACTTCTTTATTTATCATCATTAATTTCTTTAGAATGTTTAGCATTCAGAAATTATGCATTGTGACTTATAGCTTTGATAACTGAATCCAGGAAAAAAATGTAAGAAATTTTAAAAAGTCTTACTTATTTAACCAGTTTCATCATTCAAGTTGAAAGTCCTTTGAAATAAAGCAAAACCCAGAGTGAAAAAAAATAAAATTGACCTACTTGCTTTCGCACCTTTAGAGAGGAGCAAAGTCTTCCAGAATGTTCATTATGTTCTCGGAAAACTGCCTAGGATTCTTCATTAGTAGAGTATTTAATCTCATTAATATATGTTCCTCTCTACCTGTGAGAGTTCCTTTTTTAAATCAATTAAGTCTAACTATGAAACATATAGGCATGGAGTCTCTGTATTTATTGTACAAACACTTGTGCCAAATTTATGTCACTCGACCCATACTGATAATTTTAGTGGACACAAACTAATTCATCTGGAGCTGGATCCATGAAATGAAGGCTTGATTGAACTATACCTCTTCCTTTTGGCTTAGGGTGCCTTGATTGTTAGTATAGGCTAGATAAAAATATATTTTTCAAAATATTAAATACTTCAATACTACACTGCTATATGCTTTCTTTGCATCTAAGTCTGTAGGGATGACAAACCTGTCCAGTTTCCCAGCATACAGTCCTAAATAAGTCAATGCTTCTGCTGTCTAATTATTCACAAGTATTTAGCACTGCTTTGGTGAAAAATTTTTTTATTTAGTTTATTTCAGGTACATGTGTTCACAGCAAACTGTATAAAGTAGTTGTACTTTACTTACTTGTTCTACTTACTGCAGATTTTTTGCAGCTTTGAAATAAAAAATGAATAAATCTATATTGTAACATTTTAAAATAAACCTGACCTCAGATTATTCAGATTCTAGCATACTATAATCTGACTATATACACATCAGGGTGTATTGTGTTATTTATACTAATATCTGAAAATTGTGAAAGAACTATTAGAAAATCTGACTAAAGACATAACTGTTAAACATATGTGGGTTCAGTAGAAAGGACTTTAAGGCATATTGCTTAAAAAAAGAAAAAGGGGAGCATTCTTTAGGAACTGAATATAAGTTGATATAAATATAAAAATTAAGAATGTTTAAATTAATCAGATATTCAAAATTAGCCACATGTGTTTAACCACACTAGCCATTAATTAACACTAGCCATGTGGGATTTTTAGTGTAAATTCAAAGGTGCATGCAGAGCTAATGTTTGACCTCACCTGAAGCTGGAGGGGGTCATATAACTTCCCTACGTATGTATTTCAGGAAAATACAGGCAAGAGTCACAGGGAGTGTGCATACTGTTATAATCATGTAGCTCAGAAAATAATGCATCAAAATTACCTTGACAAAGATTGTCCTGATATTAATGAGGTGCCTTCCACCAGTATGTATTTCCATAAACGCATATTATTATTTTAAAATGCCAGCTATGATTGAAAGAAAGTATTTTCTGTTTGCTTAAACTTCAGATTGTTTCAAAATGCATATTTAAAATGCAGGGCTGAAGAATGGCTGCTACAGAGAGGTGGAAATGGATTAGAAAATATTTCTACTAAAAAAACCCAACCAAAATGTGTTTATAGGATAGTATTTGGAAGGAGGATCTTTCAAGAAGAAACAATCTAGTCAGAAAGATAAAATAGTATTTGAAATGGCATTTGAATTGTCTTTTCAGTTGTGATATGTTATTGATCTCTGGCATTGCATTTCTTGCCTAAACTGAGATTATCAAGAAAAGACCAATCCATGAAAGACACTAAACATCTCATATGTATTTAGTGAAGCTTTAACTGTCTCTGAAATCAATGGCAGCCTCTGTAATCACACTTTTGAACATCACACAGCCTGATTTGGGAGCCTACCTTCACTGAAAATCTGTGACACTGTGTATTCTCCCTATAATTTAATAGATCATGAAAAAGAGAAACTCTTATGTAGTTTAAATGAATAAATATCCTGATGGATTTACTGCAAGTGGTATGAAGCTAGATAAGTGTGGCAATTTTTCCTCCTTTCATCTTTTATCTACCTTTTAGTTTTAATCTTCTTCTCTGTCATCAGCTTTTATTATATCTATCCCTTAGAGGATTTGATTCAAAAGCTACTGATCTGATGTCAATGGCAAACTCTTACTGATTTCAAAGGGTTTTGGATCAACCCCCAAATCACTTACTTTAAGCATTTGTGCTGCATATTGCTCTTTTGTTTTGGGCAAAATTATTTCCTAAACAAAAAGAAATCAGATTCTTTAGTATAATCAGAAGGAGTAAATTCCCGTCAATTAATTTGCATTAATATCAATTAGTACATTCTAACTGTGCAAAGGCTACTCTATGTATTAACACTGTGAGTGTTGTGGGTATTAATCCCACAGCAGTTTTTGCTGTGAAAAAACCCTGCTGTACTTCCCCTTCAATCCCTCCATAATTTGGTTTTTGTGGCTTATCATTATGATAGGATTTTAATTACAGTTGCTGTTGAAGCAGCATTACCTAATATTTTACTCTTGCATGCAATGACAATCTTGAAAGCACAAGAAAACCAGGACCACATATTATGTTAGATTAACTGTGGGTTAAACTGTTTCAGATGGATGTCACTGGCATGAGTTTAGTGCATTCTGGCATAAATCAAAGAGCATCTGCTCTGAGTAATGGTGGATAATACAGTGAAAAAAAAGTCTGTGAGACAACACTACTTCTGCCATTGCTACTTGGTCAGCAGTGGGACATCTCCCTAAAATTTGACAATCATTTTGCCTTAGCTTCACATATTTTGGTAAGATATGCTAGAAGCTTGAAAGCATAACAAAGCTAGTTTTACTTGCAGTTTATTCAGTGCATGGTTTATTCACAAACCAAATCTGAAATCTGCTTAACAGCCTGGAATTTCTTAGGCATTTCTCTCTAGGCCGATACTTCTGGAAAAGATGCTGCATGAAGGCATATTATACCCTCACATGCTGTATTAGCCAACATTTCTCCACAGCTCATGGTATCTAGTTTAAAAGCATGTGACAGTACAAATGGGTTCAACATGTGCTAATAAGAGATCATGAATAGATATTATGTCAATTTGCAAAAATTACACTGGTTTTTCTCTTACAGCTATAAACACTGCCAAGCGGAAGCAATATACTGCACTGCAGAGTTGTTAGGGTAAATTCATACACTGTAAACAATTCAAATTAGTAACATGAAAAACTGTGCAGCCAGGCAGGAGTTAAACAATGTGTCTTTCATGTTGGAAATGATTGATAAGACTGGCAAATGTGTATGGCAAAAATCTGAGATTCCAGATAAACCATGTCCTGCAATTAATTATAACCTAGATGTCAGTGTATGCTAGTAACCTATTCAAAAGAAAGACATACTCAGCTTTATTGAAGAAAACCAGGAAATACATCAAGCATTTTTTATCCTCAACTGACTAATGAATATCCAATTACATTTCTGCATTATTATTTGAATTTTGTTTTCATGCTCTGCTTTTGAAAGTAGTACTTTAAAAATTTTTTCTGTTCCAAAATTAATCGCAAAATTCTTAATAGTCTGCACATCACCTGTTACATTTATTTCCTTTCTTATCTAGGCTACCTGTTAGAGAGACCTAATTTAGTGCAACTTTATTTTCACTTGACTCTTTAGGTTTCTTTTTTTCCCTTGTGGACTCCATCTGGTGATTACTTAACTGTATGCTTTCAGGTCAAGCAACACAAGAGAGTGAAAGACACCTAAAACTAAGTGAACTGACAGAATTAACAGAGGTTTGGGCTAGCAAGAAGTTGCAGAATCCCTATTTCCAAGCTTGTGGTGGCACTAATACTAAAAATACCAAACCCCACCCTCCTCTTCCCATTAAAAAATAGTATTTTAAAAATATTCTTTTCACAATTGAAAAGTAAAGTTGCAAAGCAGGCAGTTAAAAAGATATAATTCAAAAAATTAATATAAACTATATATATATATAAATATAAATACTATCAGCTCTGATAAGTCAATATGGAAATAAAGCAGCTACAAAATATTCTGAAGAACAAGTTATTAAAAGTAAAAGGACTTAAATTATATTTAAGTGCCTCAGAACCAGAAACCTGGCTGGAGAGCTAGTGAAACTAGCATATGATTGAGAAGCAAAAGAAAGATAAAAACCATAGCAGAAAAGCAAAACAGATTATTTTCAATCTTTCACTCAGGAGGAAATTCTAAATGTTCTCTTGTCAGGGCCATTCAGCATGACATCAACCTACAAAACCACTTGGGTCAAATCATCAATAAAATCACTTTTAGCAAATCAAGAGGGGAAATGACAAAATTACCAAGCTGAACTGCCTTGAAATAGTCTAGATCCAGGATGTTTCTTGCTTTCTGCGCCTGATTTTCACTCTGCTTCTAGCTCCTTCCACCTGTTTCCATTTATCCCATGATTACAGACTTGCAGCCCCATTGTGGATTTGTTCTACAGAAGTCTTTATTGACACTGTGATTTGGGGAGTGCTCCCAGCAGTTGATGGATCTCAGGTGCTCAGATGCTCCATCTCTGAAGTGTCAGGAAGGTGAACACTTCTTTCATGCAATCATCTCCCTTTGCTGTAGCCTTGTTGCCAGCATTAACTCAAGACTTCCTAAAGAAATCAGATATGATGAATATGATAAACCACCAGCCAGGCAAAAGGGACAATTACCATATGAAGAACCAGGAGCAAAATAAAGACTATGTTATATTATGCTACTGTGTAAATCATTAACTACGCCTAAAAACACTAATCTTGATTCCCAGTATAGAACTACTCATCTTATCTGAGGCGGTTTTGCAGGAAAATATATGAAGGGACACGATAAATGCTCAGACATATGGGATGATTTTCAGACAAAGAAATTAAATTGGTTTGGAAGGCTCCGTAGGATAAGAGACACCTCTGGAGAAACATAATGGGCAGACATATTTAAGATAATAAGCACTACCAAGAAGGTGAAAAGGAAATATTTGTCTGCTCTCCTTCTTGGAATACCAGGAACAGGGAGCATTTAATGGAAATCCCAGGCAGTAAATTTTAAAGAAAACAAAAATACATTTCTTTCTCCATAGCACATACAATTAGCATTATACTGTTAATTGATACAGAATATTGTGAAGTGCAAGTAGATTTAAGACTAGATTTGACAAATTCACAGATTTAGGCTACTCAGTGGTTATTAACAATGAAGTTCTTGAAGTATCTTCCAACTCAGATAATCTGGCCATGAATTCCCAGAAATTTTGTAGGTCCACAGTGCTACAGTATGCTGTATTCCAAAGCACCTCGCACCGGCTGCTGCTTGTTACTGTGCTGGACAGATGCTTGATTTGACCTGTCACAGTGCTTATTTCATTACATGACTAAAGGGAGAACATGGAGCTAATCTGGTGGTTTTTTTGGAACACAGTGACTTACACAGGACAAAAAGTGTCCACAACTTCAGCCTTGCTACATACAGTTTCTGAAAGGAAGAAACTAGCTTTATTCTAAACTAAAAAAACAGAGGAACAGTGTATATAATAATTGTGCTATTTATAGTGAATAACTTTTTTTTCCATGTTTCAATTGGAACAAATTGGCAAGCAGCTACTCACAGATTCACAGATAATAATCACAGAATTCACAGTGTTCCAAACATTTCTGACAGCATGTTTATTATCTTTCACCATTTTAATATACAAAAAAAAAATCCCTACAGTTAATTATACTATTAATACCAAATCAGTATTAATGTAGAACTAATATTGCTATGGACTGGATAAAAAAAAAAAAAGGAAATATAAAGTCAAATATATTTTCTATAAATGAAAGTTAATCAAACAATAATAAAGTAGATCAAGAGAGGAGGATATCAGAAAGCAGATAAGAATGTCTAACACAGGGGATGAAAATGGCTTCATATTCCCAGTTTCTCAAAGATTAACATCTGCTTTTGGGGGAACTGCTGAGACCACCTTCATCTTGATATAAATCTGTGAATAACAGTGACAATTCAGTTTCTTTATCTGCAAAATAGCTTAGAGACAATTACAAGGAAACAGGTCAAAATGTCCTCAGACAGAACAGTGACAGAGTGCAATTAAAATGAATAGAAACCTCACCTAATTTACATTTCCTAAGCAGACCCAAGGCATTCAGTCACCAAAGTCACATAGATTTTTTTTTTTTTTCCTCTGTGGAGGGAGAGTATTAATTTGCATGCAGTTGAGGCTAATACACTCTTTCCTTATCTCCCCATGTGAGTTAATGATGGAGAGGCAGAGCAGGAGATTAAAATGTCCCAAAGGCAACAGAGTACTATGGACAGTGATTTTCAGGGCAATGAAGGAGCTGAGGAGCAGGACCTTTTAAGTGAATCATGGCTGTACTGCAGAAAACAGGTGTGGAGGTAGCTCACAGCAGGGCTGAAATTCCTGTCCACCCATCTTAGCCACACAAAGCATAGGACAGCTGGTCTGTCAAGTCCCGTACATGTCTGGGTGTTTTCAGCTTCAAGTTTGGAAAAGTTGCACAATGATGTACGTTGTGTAAAGTTGAGGGTACGCAGTGTTCACAAGATCTTCTTAAAGCTTTCTCCAGTAAAAAGTCCCCTTTCCCAAGTTCTGTTCTAAACACGAGAAGTTGAAGATTTGTACATCTCTTGGTCTGTTCATACAGCTTAAGAGAATTGAAAAGCAAACAATGCAGACCTATTTCTTCCCCACTTTGCACAGTTCCTGCAAAACCTCTGTCTGAAGTTAAGAGTACAGGATTTATAACTACTTAGCAGTTTAATAACCGTACTGTGAAGCCATGGAGGTAAATTCCGTCTTACATTGGTCCACATTATTTTCTGGGGAGCAAGTCTGACAGAGAGACACCAAACTGAGGGCTATTGGCTTAATACATTAATTGTTCCCATGAAATTGGAGAACTGATGGTCCAAGCTAAATATGACTATACAATGCTCCATTCCTGGCAGCATTCAAGGCCAGGTTGGACAGAGTCTTAGGCAACATGGTCTATTGTGAGGCATCCCTGCTCATGGCAGGGGGGTTGGAATCTTAAGGTCCTTTCCAGCCCTAAGTATGCTATGACTCCTCCATACCATAAGGAGACATATCAGCTGCATATATGCTATATGATTTGAAACTATAAGGCACTCCCACAAGACCACACTTCCATGCAGTTTACAAAACATATACTATTTTAAAATACACCTGTATAAAGTGTAGCCTTCAAATTCATGGGGCTCACCAGCACACCCACCTCATGGCAGAATAAGAAATAGTACCGTAATAAATAATGAAAAGTCAATAGAGGAAAAAGCATCAAAACATGGAAATGTAGTGGTTCTGACCATCCTCAGCTGAAGTCCCATATGCATTGCAAAGGGGTTCCTTTGTGAAAGGGGATTTGTACTTCCCTCAATTTTATTATATGTAACTGAATTTGTCCCTTTGCCAAGAATCCAGCTAAGGAGGTCTTTTTAGCAGAAAAGAAAGGGAGCATAACTTTAAAAGCAAACTTTTAAAGATATACGCAGCTTGCTTGGCATCATTTGATTTCCCTGGATAAACTTTGTTTTCACTATAAATTACCCCTGTGACTTCACAAATGGTGACTATCACAGAGTGGAGGGGAATTGAGGAATTATGCACACCCAGCTGCTATGTTAATTGTGTGCTGTTTATTCAATGGCAGCATTAGGAATATAAGCCCCTCCTCACTAGTTCTATAAAAGCCTTTAAAATAATAACACTTATGTAAAACTTCAGGTCTGAGTATTCTGTGTTTATGAGTAACTGGATATTGTCACATTAAAATCATTACTAACCCAGTGCCTGAATATTTGTTCTGAATCCTGTCAATACTCTAATGTCAGTAGTCTTGGAAACTACACAACTGCCACAGGATTAATTGCACACATAAAACATTGTCATTATCCTACTTCTCCTATGAGGTAGAGAGGCTGCTGGAATGATTAATAGTTCTGTATGACCTATGAAGGAATAAATGTAAATGTTACCCAACTGATAGAAAGATCTGCTCCTGACTCATATTAGAATTTGTTGAAGGACCTTCCTGTGCAATAATATTCTTTACGGTCTGCAAGCAATGTTAAAAAAGAAACTAACCTACAAAATCTGCCAAAATTGCTGTAAAATTGAGAAGATTCCTATCTTTCATGGCATTTTGAATTATTTTGGGCATGGAGGGTATATGTGTGTTCACAGGTATATGGACATATTAAACAGGTTCCACACTCGGTGAGCCACCTTTCCTGCTGTACACAGTGGTGGTGCTTCTCTGGTCAATGTTAGGTCTAGGATATTAGAAACTTCTGAATTTTGGCTTAGCGTCTGTCTTCAAGCACAACAGGGGGAAAATATTTCCTTCTTATAATACGTTAAGGAGGCATAGGTTCAGTTGTGACAAAAAAGAAGGAAAACTGAAGGAAATATTTCAAAGACAATCCATTGTTTGCAATTAAAATTAACAGAGCAAAGTGTGACATGCCAGTATGCAATTAAGACCATGGGCAGACCCAAGCAAGCAATTAGGTGAGAATTATAACAAATGAAAACTAGAGCTAATTTATTGATCATGTCACTTCTTCATGGTTTATTATTTCTTTAGACATCCCTTAATAAAGACCCTAAGTGGTACTCTTTTGTCACTGGAATCTGAAATACTAGATTACAAAGGCTGAGCTCTTTGTTCATCCCAAACCATTTGTTTCTGTTCCATCTACTTCACACTTCTTTCCTTTGGAGGTTCGAATCATACATGTGGGATTGAGGGCTGCAGCTAGTCATTGACACTACAAAGATGTTTCCCTTTGGCCATCTTAGTGCATGAAACTTTCCTGTTTTTTTTTTCTTCTTTTTTTTTTCTTCTTTTTTTTTTTTTTTTTTAACTAGAAAGAGGGAGATTCAGGCTGAATGTGGGAAAGAAATTTTTTACAATTAGGGTGGTAAAATACTAGCACAGATTGTCCAGCGGAGTGGTGGAGCAGTGGTGGATGTGCCATTCTTGGAGGCATTCAAGCCCAGGCTGGATGTGGTTATGGGCAACCTAGTCTAGTTGAAGATGTCCCTGCTCATTGCAGGGCAGTTGGACTAGATGACCTTTGAAGGTCATCCCTTCCAGCCCAAACTATTCTATGATTCTATGATGCTATGGTTCTATGATTCTATGAACATGTCCATCAGTCAGTTAAATCTCAGACTGATTTTGTAATGTACACCCACATTGATAGAAAATTATATGCCCTTATTCCCAAGTGGGACACAACCTGTGTGTAAGACAGCAAGCAGGAGTCTGAAGGGTGGACATCACAGAGGTAATTTTAGTGAAAATAGAGGCAAATGAGACTGACTGATGACATGGCAGAAGTAGGAGCTAAACATTACTTGTGAGTGGATGCTGTGATGCCATAACTTGAGGCATTGCCCACTTTGTGAATTAAGGCAAAACATCAGTAGGGTTGCCAGTGATCATTTCCATTAAAGTATGCGGCAAATGTTGCATAGGCTATCTGCCATTTCAGATGGGGACACAAGGGAAAGAGAAGGTGGAAGACATAGTGTCCTAGCTTGATATAATGCAAAAGAGATCATTGGGGATAGTAAATTAAGACTCAATGACCCCCTGGTATCCTGCAGAACCCCTTGAATACTGCACTGATGCCTCAATACTTATTTACCCGCAGCTACCTGTAATATTATGGTGTCCTCCTGGACTCCTTTTTCATTTTTTTCATTGAGATGTGTAAATAAGCAGTGTGCATTGCTCTTTTATATTTAAATGCTCAAATTCTATCTCCATGTATTTTTGGTGGTCAAGTAGCCAGTGGAAACCTGAGCATGATCTAAGTTACTTGGTCTCCCAGCACCTCAAGGCAGTGGACAAAGCCCTGCAACAAAGGGGTATGCTATATTCACTTTCCATGCTTTTTTAGTCCATAGGCAAATGTTTACAGATGTCAGAGTTTTGATGTCAGAGTTTTAATGTCAGAGGTTTACACCCTGATACAAGAAGTTGAAGCCCTGGATTTAATTTGCTTGCTTTTCCCAGAGGTTGTGTTGCCACAGAGATGTTACCACCAGGCTACAGAGTTGTTTTCTCCCAGCTGTGCCCTGTCATGGGCAGTTTTTGAATGAGTTTCGGCTTTGCTTTTTCTCCTCTTGACCTTCTACATCTGATATTATTTTTACATAAGAACCCTACTTTATAAGAAGAAGGTATCCTAGGTTATCACGTAGTATGTCTCATCACATTTCTCATTTATGAGGCTTTTGTTGCTCTTCCAGAATGTCTGTCTCCGAACATGTGAAGTGTATGAAGAGACAAAATGCACAGGTCAGAATACAGACCTTTGCAAACAGACTCATGTTTAACTATGTTTAACTTTCCCTTTTGACTGCATCTGGACTTTCAGCATCTCTCAATTTACCCACTTCACAGATAACGTGTTATAGCTCAGATGTCTGACAGTAACAACTCACCATATGTGGTGTTGCACTACAACTATGGGTGACATGGTTTAGTGTGAGGTGTCCCTGGCCATGGCAGGGGGGTTGGAACATCTTCATGTCCTTTCCAACCCTAACTGTTTTTTGATTCTATGATTCTGGGACTGAGCCATGTCTTAAAGTATCTAAATATGTTTCAACATAGGGCCCTATTCTCCAATTATTTCTGCCATCCTCAAAGGTATTACAATGGTGGCCACAGAAAATGAGACCAATACAAGTCCTGCCACCCACCTTAGAATCATAGAATCATAGAATAGTTAGGGTTGTAAAGGACCTTAGGATCATCCAACACCCCTGGACACCTCACACTAAACCATGTCACCCAAGGGTCTATCCAAACCAGCCTTGAACACTGCCAGGGATGGAACATTCACAGCTTTCTTGGGCAACCTATTCCAGTGCCTCACCACCCTAACAGTAAAGAACTTCCTCCTCATATCCAATATAAACTTCCCATTTCAGTTTAACCCATTACCCCTTATCCTATCACTACACTCCCTAATGAAAAGTCCCTCCCCAGCATTCTTATAGGTCCTCTTCAGATACTGGAAAGCTGCTATGAGGTCTCCACGCAGCCTTCTCCTCTCCAGGCTGAACAGCCCAAACTTTCTCAGCCTATCTTCATATGGGAGGTGCTCCAGTCCCCTGATCATCCTCGTGGCCCTCCTCTGGACTTGTTACGACAGCTCCATGTTCTTTTTATGTTGAGGACACCAGAACTACACACAATACTCCAAGTGAGGACTCACGAGAGCATAGTAGAGGGGCAGGATCACCTCCTTTGACCTGCTGGTCAAGCTCCTTTAGATGCAGTCCAGGATACGGTTGGCTTTCTGGGCTGCAACCGCACACTGCCGGCTCATGTTAAGTTTATCATCCAACAACCCCAAGTGCTTCTCTGTAGGGCTGCTTTGAATCTCTCCTCTGCTAAACCTGTAGGTGTGCCTGGGACTGCTCTGACCCAGGTGTAGGACCTTGCACTTGGCATGGTTAAACTTCATGAGGCTGGCATCAGCCCACATCACAAGCATGTGGAGGTCCCTCTGGATGGCATTCCTTCCCTCCAGCATATCAACAGAACCACACAGCTTGGGGTCATTGGCAAACTTGCTGAGGGCGCACTCAATCCCACTGTCCATGTCACCGACAAAGATGTTGAACCAGACTGGTCCCAACACTGATCCCTGAGAGACACCACACATTACTGGTCTCCAGCTGGACATTGAGCCATTGACTACAACTCCTTGCATGCAGCCATCCAGCCAGTTCTTTATCCAAGGAGTGGTCCACCTATCAAATTGATGTCTCTCCAATTTAGAGACAAGGACTGTGTCAAATGCTATGCAGAAGTCCAGGTAGATGACATCAACAGCTCTACCCCTGTCCATCAGTTCTGTAGCCCCATCATAGAAGGCCACCAAATTGGTCAGGCAGGATTTCCCCTTAGTGAAGCCATGCTGGCTGTCACCAAGCACCTTGTTGTTTCTCGTGTGCCTTAGCATGCCTTCCAGGAGAATCTGCTCCAAGATTTTGCCAGGCACAGAGGTGAGACTGACTGGTCTGCAGTTCCCTGGGTCATCCATTTTCCCCTTCTTGAAAACTGGGGTTATATTTCCCCTTTTCCAGTCATCGGGAACTTCACCTGACTGCCATGATTTTTCAAATATAATGGACAGTGGCTTAGCAACTTCATTCGCCAGCTCCTTCAGGACTTGTGGATGGATTTCATCAGGTCCCATGGACTTGTGCACGTTCAGGTTCTTAATATGGTCTTGAACCAGATCTTCTTCTACTGTGGGCCCAAGGTCTCCATTCTCACAGTCCCTTAGTCTGCCTTCCAACCTGTCAAAAAACAAAGCAAGCAAACCTCTTAGCCAAATGTCAACATTGTGGACACTTAATTCACTCAAATCTGAAGCCCAATGTATTTTGGTCACCAAGCTCCTAGAATCTACATCAGAAAAATGGTTAGATTGAACAACAGAAATGTTCATATGAATGCACCTATCTGAGGAACATGTAATGATATTGTAGTAGTGATGAGGTGTAGAGAGTGTAAATTGAATTTGCAACTAATAACAGGAGAGATTACCAAATTAAGATAAATACAAACTTTGAGATAAGCTCCATAGTGCTAGCAATGTACAATATAAACAAGAAATCTTATGATGATAGTGTATAATGTCCAGTATTATCCTAATCAGCACAATTGCACTCATAGTTAAAATTTAATTAAGTTTTTCTCTTTGCTCTGTGTAATTCCTAGAGAAGCTTCTGGTGAAGCCTAATTGCCCTATCATAAATTAACAGCAAAAGGAAAGCCCTTTTGTGCAACAAAGAACTTTTCTTTTAAAAGTAAAAATACTACAATGAATTTTCAGAAAGAATTCAGTATCTGAAAGGTATAATTAAGGTGCTGGAAATGGAGGAACAGCTACTGTAGGCTTAACAGATTCTGTGCAAGTTCTACTTTTTTTTCTGTTTTCTTCTTCCTTCTTGTCAGGAAAAGCATAAAGGGAAGGACTCACCATTAGAAATGGGAGACACCTTAACTTTCACGACTCTCAGAGAACACATACACTACACTAGGTCAACAAGGAGACAAAGCAGATCTGCCCCACTCCCTTCTATACATCTGGGTGTGTATGCATCTCCCTTACATCCCACCAAATAAGACACAGCTCAGGCTTTAGATAAAAAAGACACAACTACTTAGAGTTTGCCAGGGTTGAGTTTAACATTATTTACAATATTAACATTAGTTTTAGTCAGCTGAGAGATTATTTTTATTCGTTTTTTTTTTAATTTTAGAGTGAAGTAAAAGTAGCATACAACAGTTATCTTTCTATGAAAACTTAAAGCAGAAGGATATTAATGTGCTAAATTACCACTGCTTTTAGTCCATAGTCATTTTATTGCTACCCTTTGATGCTTTTCCACACTACATTTTTACAGGAAAGCACTTTTATTTCACAATGGTAAACAACAGATCTTTGTTTTGTGAAAAAAAATCTTAAGAAATTATTTTGGTTAATGATGTGGATGCCTTGTTGTTGTTATTCTAAAGTCCAGAATTATACATTGTCCTGCACTTATGGTCTTGCAGAACATATGGTGTAGTTTAATAAGTGTTTTGTCTGCAAGAAATGCTGAGTTGAAGTCCAGCAGTAGCTGTTTCCCAAAATGACTTCCACTTTTTTTGCTCCCCAAAACAGTCTGATCCTGTAAGTGCAATTCCCCTTAAGAGATGCGTTAGATCACACAATTTGGATAATTAATGTAATTTAATTCTGTTAATTTTTAAAGTGGTAGATAAAACTATAAAGACCTCACTGGCTATTGTTCTGGAGACTCCAGGATGAAGTATATTTGCATTCTTCCCTGAAATCATCAGAAATTAACATTGTTCCTTTTTATTAATAATCAGTAAAGTGTAATCCTTACAAACTAATTACATTTACATAAAGCCCTTTGGCATCTCTTCTTGCATTAAATGGTGCTTCAAAATCTGTTCAGCATTGAAAGTGTATTTAAAATTGAAGTTATCAAACAATGTAAAGCAAAGTTATAAGTCTTTGTTCTGTTTTTTTTTTTTTGGAGGAGGAAATACTGCCTAATGGAAAACTCTTGATCTTAGGATGCCTTGTAAATGAGCTATATACATTAATCTACAGTATGAAAACAATGAAATAATTATTCTTCATCAGATTGTCTGATGTAACAGTCCAAGGAGTTAAAAAAAAAGGATGTGCATTGTAGTTATTGTGCTTTAATATTCTCTGTGCCTAAATTTAAAACTCAGCATGTTCAGGGAGTTAAAAAATGGAATGGACTGAGTGCTGAAAGGCACTCAGCAGCATACCCTTCCCCATAAAACACGTAAGTTATATATAGGTCCCACTGATTTACATCCTACAGATTCCAAGTAAGTACATCTTAAATTGCCTGCTGAAATCCCATTAAGTCAGTCACAAATAAGCAGTACTTACAGTTGACCTCTCTCAATTTTTGGCTTGTCTATACTTAAGCCTGTCTTTAAATCTTTGCTGAGCTTTGACAAGCAAAGATTTTTTTCCCCGTTTGGCTATCATCTGATGCAGCAAGAAAAAACAAGGCTCCCTCAGAGATAAGATTGAGCTTAAATTTTGCAAAAGCACGACAACTGCACTTGGAAAGCTTGTAAGTTTGATGAAAACTGAAGTTCTACAAGAAAGGGTCCAAAACATAGGACATATTTTGTCTCAGACAGAAGACAATGTCCAGAAGGAAGAACCACATGGCTTTCTTTGCTTGGCAGACTCTGATAGTTGTTCTACTAACAACTCGAACCTGGGGAAAACATAGAATCATAGAATACTTAGGGTTGGAAAGGACCTTAAGATCATCTAGTTCCAGCCCCCCTGTCATGGGCAGGGACACCTCACACTAAAGCATATCACCCAAGGCCTCGTCCCTGGTCTTGAACACTGCCAAGGATGGAGCAATTCACAACCTCCCTGGGCAACCTATTCCAGTGCCTCACCACCCTAACAGGAAAGAATTTCCTCCTTATATCCAATATAAACTTCCCCTGTTTAAGTTTTAACCTGTTACCCCTTGTCCTATCACTACAGTCCCTAATGAAGAGTCCCTCCCCAGCATCCCTATAGGCCCCCTTCAGAGGTCTCCATGCAGCCTTCTCTTCTCCAGGCTGAACAGCCCCAATTTCCTCAGCCTGTCTTCATACGGGAGGTGCTCCAGTCCCCTGATCATCCTTGTGGCCCTCCTCTGGGCTTGTTCCAACAGTTCCATGTCCTTTTTATGTTGAGGACACCAGAACTGCACACAATACTCCAGGTGAGGTCTCACAAGAGCAGAGTAAAGGGGCAGGATCACCTCCTTTGACCTGCTGGTCAAGCTCCTTTTGGTGCAGCCCAGGATACGGTTGGCTTTCTGGGCTGCGAGCACACACTGCCGGCTCATGTTAAGTTTATCATCCAACAACCCCAAGTGCTTCTCTGTAGGGCTGCTTTGAATCTCTCCTCTGTTAAACCTGTAGCTATGCCTGGGATTGCTCCAACTCAGGTGTAGGACCTTGCAGTTGTTATGGTTAAACTTCATGAGGCTGGGATCAGCCCACGTCACAAGCATGTCAAGGTCCCTCTGGATGGCATTCCTTCCCTCCAGCGTATCAACAGAACCACACAGCTTGGTGTCATCGGCAAACTTGCTGAGGGCACGCTCAATCCCACTGTCCATGTCAGCAACGAAGATGTTAAACAAGACTGGTCCCAACACCGATCCCTGAGGGACACCACTCATTACTGGTCTCCAGCCGGACATTGAGCCATTGACGACAACTCTTTGTGTGCGGCCATCCAGACAGTTCTTTATCCACCGAGTAGTCCATCCATTAATTGATGTCTCTGCAATTTAGAGACAAGGATGTCGTGTGGGACAGTGTCGAACACACTTAGTCTTAACCAACTGTTATTCTTAGGTGTATAACTTTTGCATAGTGAGGACATCAATGTTTATGTCTGGGAGGAGGCAGGGAGAGTACCAGGTGCTATGTATATAGATGCCAACCATATGATTAGACAGGAAAATTAAGGTTTCTGAATGAACAATTTGAAGTATACTGTTGTAATTTGAGAAATGAAAACTCTGTGCAATAACATAATTACAAATTGCCCATCTTTCAACCAAATCACTTTAGGCCAAGTTTTATAACATATTCATAGATAAAAAGATTTAAAATAAGATTTATTTTTCAGCTATGAAAATATTAGCTGGTCTGCTTTATAAAAAATTGTCTATAAAGTCTCATTAACGTTAAAGACATGCATTGCTGTTTTACACACATTAGTATCAACTGTGTACAGCTGTGAGGGTATACATGTATGGGTGAAGAAACTGGAGATATTGAAATCAGTCTGGCAGAGAAAGTAGTTGCAATATATATATTTCAACACCCAAGGAGCCTAGTCTAACTAGCCTTCCTCTACTAAATGTAACCCTCTTGATTAATTTTTTTATTTGCACCTCATTATTTTTATAGATATCATTATTTTTATAGCTGTTAAATAGTAAAAATGTTAGACATGACAGACCATGATAGTGCTTTCCAAGCCACTTTCCCAAGATAAACTCACTATATTATTTTTCTCTGACATTTTTCTCCCTGCTTTATGTTTCATAATAATCTGCTTTTCAGGTAAGCTAAATACAAGAAATTACATGAACATGTAGAGCTGTAAAAATAAGCATTTCAAGCTCTCTGAAATGTGAAAATATTGAGCTACATCACTGGATACTAAGAAAAGTATAAAGGACATAATCAGAGATGAGAACTTCTGTATGAATAGACCCAGAGTAGGCTGAGAAGAACTAGAATTTGTTACCGCAAAAGGGAATGACTGACTGTGAAATATGACAGAAGTCTCTGAAATGCTGAATGACATCGTGACTGTGGGTATGAAGTGATGATTCACAGTTAATGCAACATAAAAACTAGCTACACCCCAAAAAAAACCTGTCAGGCAGAAGGCTTAAAGCTAAAAATAAAGGTGCAAAGAACAGGGGAACCTATCACTACTTATAAGCAGTAAGAACTTGTTACAGTTCTTACTACTTATTTGAAATGATAAAAATACTAATCTATGCCATATGAACATGAAAAAATTAAACACGTTCCTGTAATATTTACCAGGGTACACATACATAATTGATTACACACAATGGTCCATGTATCTGCATCAGCAAGCTGACAGTAAATGGAAGGAGGAAGAACTAACATAACTTTGCTTCTCATACTCCTTCCCTTAGCAGGTGTAACAGAAAACAGAGCTAAAAAGAGACAGATGGCACTATCATATTCTCCTAATTGAAGAACTCTGATATATTAATTTTTTGGACAATGTATTAAAAGAGTTGCCAATGAAGCTAAGAATTACAGTGTATTGTAAAAACAGATTAAGGTCTGTTAACATCTACAAAAATTTTAATACAATTAGAAAGTACTGTACATTGCTGTCAAAACATACAAGTAACAGAGGCATTAAATATATGACTTTTCAGTGTATATGACTATCCTTCTGGACACTGGGTTTTACACTTTTCACATTCTTCCAAAATCCTTTCAGTTCTCCTATATGAGTACTTTTTTTTCCACAACATCTATTAAAAACACAAGTCCACCTGCATCCCTCTTTTATTACAGAATGTTTTTGTATTAGCTGTGCAGGCATACAAGCCCAAAAGAACGGTCAGCTGAAAAAGAGTGATCCCTAACTCACCCAAACTGAAAATACAAAGATGTCTTACACCTTATTATAGGGAAGATAAATCTTTGATCCTGAGTGTTATTTTATTAAAGTAATTCTTAAGTCATAGTGTGGCTTATTATTTATTATGTTTTCATGGTTTCTAACACAATGATTCTCTAACTCGTTTGATGCCTCTGGTAAAAAATGCTCAAATACAATACAATATAATAATATATTGGTCATTCTTTGTTAGTGTCATGAAACATAACATCTTCAAAAAAAAAAGGCTATATGCTAATCCTTATTAGCACTAATGTTTTTAAAAAATCAAAGATATCAACACCCAGCCTTTAAAATTACATTTTCAAGTCCCAGATATACCTGCAAGAGAAATTTACTTTTCTGAATACACACATGCAAATTTGTATTTTAAATCAAATTATAACCTAATTGAATATGCTATAAACTTCATATCTCTTGATTAAAAAAACCCAGCCTATTGACTTTGAAATGACTGTGTACCTACGTTGTAGACAGGTTGTGCAGACGATTTTAGAGTGACATGAGAGTGACATGAAATCTAAAAGCAAAAAAAAAAACAACAGGAAAATCAGCTAAAATGTCCCTTCTAGGTCTCTGCTCACATAGCCTTATCTGCAGAAAAATAAAATTACTACATTGAAATAAAATTTAGAAATCAATGGTTGTTTACTACCTTATGATATGTTAGAAGTCTTACATGCATATATCAAGCATATCTGAATACAAATGGTTTAGAAAAATATAAGCTTTTCAATGGAAAACATGGATGACAAGTGTGAAGATTTGTCAGAATTTAATAACCCTTCTCTTTAGGGTTACCGAAGAAATAAGCAGAAAATACTTCAGACCCACATAAGAATGAAGCTGGAAGGCTTGTCAGGCATGCCACTAGGCAGCTGAAAGAATACGCAAGGATGACTCATTAAAATAATTTCTCTCCTGTTAAGCAGTTTGCAGAAAGGCTGAATTTAAGAGGCGTTATGGCAATAGGGACATTTAAGGACTGGTCCAATACCGAAAATACTGAAAAGAGAGGTGAAGGATCCATATTTCGATACTGTAAGATTGCTTACCTTGAAATATAAACATCTGTGTGGTATCATCCATATAATTAATTTAGATGCTATGAAAACAGTAAGTTAGGATGTAATTCTGCTGCAGTAGGATTATATTTCAATTCTTTCCATTCAATTCTCACACAGCATTATGCAACAGCACAAATGAAAAATTTTGCTTTTTTTCTGCATGTAGTGTGTCATAGTAGGTATGGCATCCAAGCTGAAGCAAACTCCAAGTAAAAAAGCCTGAGCCAAGTGATTTTGGTGTAATGATATGATTGTGCTTTTGAATTAAAAAAAAAAAAAAAAAAAAAAAAAAAAAAAAAAAAATAAAACAACAAAAAACCACAACCAAAAACAAACCCACAGAGTAAATTTTGTATGGAAGAAAATGCCAAAAAAAAGCTAATACAAGCACACAGACATGTTACAGGTATGCCAGTTGGGTCTTTGACTGTTCCATTCTAACATTAACCTTGGCCAAAAAGATCCATACTCATGTAAAGTTTGCCTGGATGGAACACTCAAAAGCTGAAGTTGTCACTGTTGCCCTGCTGGTTTTTAATGACTATTCTGCAAGAATTTTACAAGCTTGCATTGCTATCCTGATTGTGCTACACGTTGGTAAGATAATATTCTATGATTCTATTCTATGATTCTGTAATAGCTAATGGAAATTAAATCCTATTTGCACCAACAGAACAGAAGAGAAAGCTCTTCATCACAGCTCAAATATTGCTCAGGGCCACACACTTACAAAGTTTTTCCATGTAAATAATATAGTAAAATAGTGCCAATGGCTAATGTAAAATACTGCATGGCAATTATATGACAATGCATGCTAATGTTGCCATATAATTACATGATAACTGAACCATTAACATATCCTTATAGAAAATGGATGTTTTACTGAATTTTCAGTCTTCATGAACTGTATCACAATTTTTTAAAGAAGGACTTTATATTTGGATCATTTCTATAGACTCTAAGCCCTTTCTGAATTTCTATCAGAAATTCATATAGTAACTTTATTAAGGCAAGATACAAGAGAAGACTTGTATAATATAGGCTAGTCTAATACAGTTCAGTGCTTTTCTGTCCTTTTGCATCTCAGGTATTAATGTTTTTGTACATTTGTATATAATGGTGTTTATAGCATTCTCCTCTGGCTTTTAATGAAAAATCAGTTGCAGCAAGTACTGTAGCATAAGGGATATCACCTTATGTCTGACGTAATCCTGGCTACATACCTGGTCCTTGTGGCCCATGTTAGCAGAGAGGTTGCCAGGTGCCCTGAACATGGGAGAATAGCTAGCTGTTAGAAAAAACAAACCAAAAGAACCCCCAAAAGCTTTACGGAAAGCTGAAAAAAACCTTCCATTTGGAATCTTTGTTTGCATAGATGTGTGTGTGTGTGGTTTTCCTCTGTTGACCTTCAAGGTAAGCAGAGGTGAGCCCAAACTGACAGTACAGTTTTGTTTGAACTAAACCAGCTGCTTTTTAACTTTAGCATGCATTTGACAGAGAGAAATTTGCTTCATGTACTTACATCTCAGTGGGTTGCTGAACTGCAGAATCCTCATAAAACAAATACCCCAAGACATGAACACATAATGGAGCTGGAGAACTGTTAGCCCAGCTAATATCAGTAAGCACACACCCAAGCCATATTATTTTTCACTCACACAGCTCTCTAGCTGCCATCTGCTCAATAAAGGGTGTGTTAACACTATCTCTGGATCAGCACTGAAAAAAAAAAAGAAAAAATGCAATGTTAAAGTGAAATTGTAACACTGTGAATCGCAATTCATTAATTTGAGTGGTTAGGATTGTGAAAATTTATTGGCACCACTAGCTGAGCTCTGATGAGGAGAGAGGATGTGTCTGCTACTGACGACAAATACAACTGTTACATTTTTTTTTCTTTGACTATATCTTATCAGAGAAAATTTGTTTTCCAAAAGATCTATCAAAAATTAAGACTGCTGCTAAGTAACTGATAAAAAAACCCTGTTAGCTCCAAAAGTAAACACAGACTTTCAGGTAGCCAGTCCAATTGACATCACTGCTGAAAACTGGAAATTTTACTGGCATGATACCTCCTTTATATATATATGTATATGTAAAACCATTTAAAAGAAAGTCAAGTACTATTTCAAAATGCCACAGACCTCACCTGAGCATAATTATGCTTCCATTAAGAAACCCGGTGCTATTATGTACATTTCCTTGCTTATTTGCTCAGTCCAAAACTGACAAGAATATATTTTCTCTCATAGTCTCTCTCAAAGGCTAGTGACAAAACTCTCTTTTACTTCAGTGACAGCAATATATCCATAGGCATGAATTTTTACAATTAATATATTGCTTATATAAGCTCATACGTTAGGACTTGCAGTAGACTGTCACGGTGGTGTATACTGAGTAAAAGATCTATACCATTATCATGTATTTTACAAACTCCATTGAATTGTAATGTAAATTCTATTTAAAAAGTAAGAATGATCCATTTTATATCAAAGGAGTCCTATCATTTTTTTTTCTTTTGCATTTTATTATTGCCCATAGAGAGTCTAACAGAAGACTTACAGAGTCCACTGTACGATGGGACATGGCTTTTTACCTCCTTGGCACCATACTTGGTGAAGCCATTAAAAATCTTTGAAAAATGGTTCTTTATTAACTCTCATTGGAACTGAGTATTTTGCTGTGAACTAGGACACACAGTAACAGAGAACTTGTCTGAATTAGTGTTGTCAGTTTGAGGTGGGTGGAGTACATGAAGTTGACATTTTTGCGTAGGAAGAGTATGTCACGTCTCCAGTACTTCGAAATGTTGCTTCACAAAGTAAATCTGGTTCCCAAAATAGTATTGTTATTCTCTGATGAACTTTTTGTGAAAGTTCATCCTTTGACCTGTAACATTAAGGATGTTTCTGCAAACCTCTGTAAATCTGAAATCTGAAAAAGCCCAGCATGGTTGCTCATGAAATCATCGGATGGGTTGTTACAGAAAGTAGAGTAACTAACTTAGGGTCAAATCCGTACAATAGTTCAAGTTGTTTGCATGTCCAGGAACTGGCTGTGTTTCATGCACATAGCACAGAAGTCAGCTGCCTGTAGGTGACAAGGTCAAAAGGTGACCTTTCTGTTTCATAGGAAATTCTAGATCTGGGAGGAGAGCAGGAGAGGAGAAGGAATTGTCCCACCCTGAAACACAAAGGATACGTTTGAGGCTTTCCCAAAGAAGGGAAAAATAATCCTTTAAAAATACAGAATTTCAAGCTGAACTTAACTCTGGAAACACAAGTCCAAGGGTCCCAACAATCCCTTTGGCAGATTTGTGAGAAACCCAGAGTGCAGAAACCTTTCCTGTCTTTGTCAGACTGAAACTTTTGGCACTGGACAGCAGGAGTGTTTCCAGGATCTTAGACCCATTGCAGGACTGCCAAGGCTTGCAGAGCAACATAATTCACCTGGAATATCTGGTTAAATTCAGGTAGATTTTTTGGGAGCATTTAGGGGTTTGTTTCAAACCATATGATCAAAATTGGTTTTAGTGGTACCATTTGTGATTTTGCAACCAGTTACATGTAAAGTCAATTAATTACATCTGAGATATTTAATTTTAAGTTTATTATGTTTATTTACATATGTGTTGTGTTTTGGATTACCTTTTACACAGTCTAGTAGTGTCTTATCAGTTCACTGTACAACTATTCCACACCACCATGGCAAGAAATAGATTGTAAAGGGAATGTATACATATCGGCGCCAATAGTGCCATCAGTGTATGCTACAAGATTACTTCTACTTCATTAGAAGACAGAAAGGAGACTGGTCAAAACAATTGAACAAATACTGCTGGTGTATCACACAATTGGGATTCATTTAGTTGAAGACACTTTTTCCAGATTTTGCAGAATTTTCTTCATTTACGTTCATGTGGGGTTGATGACGCACACACACAAGCTACACTCGGAACCAAAAATTCCTTCAGTCTGCTGAAGGATGACAAAATGGACAAGATCTTTTTAATGTGGATTGTTAGCAGAAAAACATTTCTAAATATGAATCAAATTAAACATAAATTACTATATATTTATTTGATATACTGTATTCAAGTGTTTACCCAGTCAGACAACAATATCAACATCGTGTGATTTATTTGATCAGTTGTAGCCAGACAGCACGCATAAAGGAAATGTTGAGTGCCAAGTATACAGAAGCTTTCATGGGGTACATTTTCAGAATAAATTAGTATAATGAATACGTTAAAGGAGATCATGATCTGCTCATCAATATTCCATAGTAAGGAAAAGAGGCTAAATTCATCTGCTAAATTATTCATTGCAAATTATTCACTTAATTCTAATTGTGTTGATTAGTACTTATCTGATCTAAAAGAAGAACAGTAAAAAGCCAAGGCATTAGACAACAAAGGTGGATAAAAGCAATATTATCTCTATATTTTTGATTCACAGTACATGTCTATCACCTGAAGGCCTTGATGTACCTTTTGTACACTCTTTGCAGAAGGAGGGCATCAACTGCCTGTAATCAGTAAGGGATTTTGCTACAACCAGCAAGGGAAAAAATAATCTCACTGCAGACAGTCATATTTGACAATTTCCAAGGCTTGCCCTAGGCTGGAATTTTTATTTTGCCTCATCCTCCTCCCTGTCCTACATGAAAATCATTTTGATTATTAATGTTTTTTGATTTTCCTCTCTCTTCTCAGGCTTCAAGCTTGAGACAAAGGATCCCCTCTACTACTACTACTACCCCTGGCCAGAAGGGAATAAAAAAATCTCTGGAGCTGTCTTTCCATGTCTGAGAAGAAGTGAAAGTTTTTAGAACCTGTAAAGTTCCTGAAGATCCACTAACTTCTACAGAATAAAGACCAGCTCAAACTTAATTAATGGAGGGAGGATGCCTGAAAAAGAGTCATGCTTGAACTGATGAATGGAGAGACAGATACATTCTCGGTCTCCTGTCTAGAGTTGCTTGTTTATTTTCCGTTCTACCTTCCTCCTCTGTCCACTATGCAAGGGAATAAATCTCTTACATTGGTTTCATTTTAACTCTTAATCTAAAAAATTACCTTCTCCTTCCCATATTTTTTCCACCTCTTCTAGTCCCTGCTAGACCTTCCACCTTCTGGATTTCCCTACTGTGTGTATGCCCCTTCCCTTTCTGCAGCTGTCCACTCCAGGCTGTATATGGCTGTCCAAGTACAGTTGTGTCATTTTGTGGCTTAAACAACTTCAAAGACCTAAGAAATTCAACCTACTGGTGTTCAGCACAAGGATTTTGCAGTGTATTCTAGACAAAACACTCTCAAAATTGAACTATTAACTTTGTTCAATTCCCAAGCTCATGGGCCAAGACTTCCAGAAATTAATCTCAAAGAAAGAAGTTACTTGTTCTTCACTGGACAGTATTTGGCTCCAGAAATACGAACAACTGTCTTTCAGTGTATGGGCTGAACAGCATTTCCAGACTTTATCATCATGATGCTGTTCTCAATAAGTCGGTCAGTTGCTGAGTAGCTCGAGAGAGGACGCCTTCAACACCGGAGCGGGGGCTGAGATCAGCGTCCAGGAGCCTCAACTCAGAGCGGCGAGAGCCACCGAGGGAGCCTCAAGCCCTCGACAGGACCTGCCCAGGAGCCGGCAGCTCAGCTGACGAGAGCGAGCAGCTGACTCACAGGGGGCGGAGCCAGGAGGAGCGGCACCAGCCCTGAGCGGGTGAAAACCTGACCCAGGGAGCGCGGGCGAGCAGGGGTGCGGGTGATCAGGGCGGGTTGAGGCAGGTCATGCGGGCGGGATGGTGAGCACTCGTCGTATGACCAGGGCCCGGTCTGGGAGCTCTGCTCTGGCTGCCCCGGCGGTGGCCAGCGTAGGCACCCAGGCAGAGCCGATGAGAGGGGAGGCTGCAGCGCAGAGCTCGGGGTGTAGAGAGTGCCTGCACTGGTCTGGTGAGGGGAGGGTGCACAATGGGCAGGGCTGCACTCGGTGCTCCCTGGTGGAGGTCCTCCTGCAGCAGGGGCTGAGCTGCGGGATGCTGTTAATAGGCTGCGAGATGTCAGGGAAGCTGAGAGGAAGCAGGAATGCTTGCTCCCGGCCCAAACTGTGCATGGGCCTCAAGCTTCCCCTCTAGCTCATGAAGGAAAGAAGGAGGCCGTTAACCCAGGAGGATGGGAATTACTGACAAATAAAAACAAAACAAACAAAAACCCCAACAAACAACAAAAAAAGGAGGAAAAGGACAATTAAAAGCAAGGGGCTTCCTCCAAAATCTGATGTCCCCATGCAGAACCCCTTTTCTGTCCTGCAGGAGGCTGATGAGGAAACTCACTCACACCAGAAACAGCAGGCTGATGCACTGGTAAAGAAGATCTCTACTGGTGCTGCCAGGAAAAAGCAGCAGGTCATAGTTGTAGGGGACTGCACTTTGAAGGGGACAAAGGCACTCATCTGTTGGCCTGACCCGGTCTCAAGGTAGGTGTGTTGCCTACCAGGGGCACGGATCAAGGATGTTGCAGAGAGGCTGACTGCTCTAGTAACTCCCACTGACTATTACTCATTTCTAGTGGTCCATGTGGGTGCTAGGGATATAGAAAGTAGTAGCCTGGGGAACATAAAGAAGGACTACAGAGCCCTGGGAGAGGTGGTTAGGGGCTCTGGAACTCAGATAGTCTTTTCGTCAATTCTACAGGATAAAGGGGAGGACCTAAAAATGCTAGGAGGATTAACCAAGTTAATAAATGGTTAAAAGGGTGGTGTCATAGTCAGGGGTTTGGGTATCTTGGACACGGGACCCAAGCTTGTAGGCCAGATCTACTGAGTGGTGGTGGAGCTGGTCAGCAGTTTTGGTAAGAGGCTTGCCAGACTGGTGGGGGATGCTTTAAACTAGATGTGTTGAGGGAGGGGGGCATCATTCCATCCCAACACACCCAGTCAGTTGCCAGCACCTATAATAAATGCTCGAAGCAATATAGATATATTCCAGCTGCTGCAGACAATGAGCCGGCTTCATTTGGAGCTCAGTTCAGATGCCTCTATACAAATGCCCATAGCATGGGGAACAAACAAGAGGAATTAGAGATGTGGGCACATCTATAGGGGTATGATATAATAGGCATCACAGAAACATGGTGGGATGGCTTCTATGACTGGAGTGTTGGAACGGAAGGTTACAGGCTTTTTAGAAAAGACAGGCTAGGCAGGCAGGGAGGGGGAGTTGCCCTTTATGTTAGGGATAGGCTGGAGAGTATGGAACTCTGTCTGGGGACAGGTGATCCGTTAACAGAGAGTTTGTGGGTCAGGGTTAAAGGGAGAACAGCTATGGGAGACATTGCTGTGGGGATCTGTTACAGACCTCCTGATCAAGGAGAACCTGTGGATGAAGCACTCTACAGAGAGATAGGAAAAGCCTCACTCTCACAGGCCCTTGTTCTTATTCAACCACCCTGACATCTGTTGAAATGATAGTACAGGCCCAGCCCAAACAATCCAGGAGGTTCCTTGATTGTGTGGAAGACAACTTCCTTCTGCAAGTAACAGAGGAGCCAACAAGGAGAGGTGCCATGCTTGACCTCGTGCTCACCAACAGGGAAGGGCTCGTTGGAAATGTGACGCTCCAGGGCAGAATTAGATGCAGCGATCATGAGATGGTCAAATTTGGGATCCTCAGGACAGTGAGAAGAGCGTGCAGCAAGCTCACTGCCCTGGACTTCAAAAGAGCAGGCTTTGGCCTCTTCGGGAACCTGCTCAGTAAGGTTCCATGCGATATAGCCCTAGAGGGCAGGGGGGCCCAAGACTCTTAGTTGATATTCAAGGATCACCTGATACAAGCTCAGGAGTGTTGCATCCCAACTAGAACGAAGTGCAGCAGGAGGGCCAGGATGGATAAGGAGCTGCTGAAGAAAATTCAAATGAAAAAAGAGGCTTCTAAAATGTGGAAGCGAGGACAGGCAGCCTGGGAAGAGTACAGGGATGTTGTCCAAGAAGCTAGGGACCAGGTTAGGAAAGCTAAGGCCCAGTTAGAATTAAACTTGGCTAGGGATATTAAGGATAACAGGAAGGGATTCTACAGGTACATAGCAAATAAAAAACAGACTAGAGAAAACGTAGGCCTCCTCAGGAATCTCTCGGGAGAACTGGCTACACAGGATTTGGAGAAGGCTGAGGTTCTTAATGACTTCTTTGCCTTGGTCTTCACTGGCAAAGGCTCTGACTGCACCACCCAAGTCTTGGAAGGCAGATGCAGGGACTGTAAGAATGAAGACCTTGCGCCCACTGTAGGAGAGGATCTGGTTCAAGACCATCTTAAAAATCTGAACGTGCACAACTCCATGGGACCTGATGAAACCCATCCGCGGGTCCTGAAGGAGCTGGCAAATGAAGTTGCTAAGCTGCTGGCCATCATATTTGAGAAATCGTGGCAGTCAGGTGAAGTTCCTGGTGACCCGAAAAAGGGAAATATAACCCCAATTTTCAAGAAGGGGAAAATGGATGACCTGGGGAATTACAGACCAGTCAGTCTCACCTCTGTGCCTGGCAAAATCCTGGAGGAGATTCTCCTGGAAGGCATGCTAAGGCACATGAAAATCAACAAGATGCTTGGTGACAGCCAGCATGGCTTCACTAAGGGGAAATCCTGCCTGACCAATTTGGTGGCCTTCTCTGATGGGGCTACAGAACTGATGGACAGGGGTAGAGCAGTTGATGTCATCTACCTGGACTTGTGTAAAGTGTTCGACACTGTCCCAGAGAGGATCTGGTTCAAGACTGTCTTAAAAATCTGAATATGCACAAGTCCATGGGACCTGATGAAAGCCATCCACAGGTCCTGGAGCTAGCGAATGAAGTTGGTAAGCCACTGGCTGTCACATTTAAAAATCATGGCAGTCAGGTGAAGTTCCCAACAACTGGAAAAAGGGAAATACAACCCCAATTTTCAAGAAGGGGAAAATGGATGACCCAGGGAATTACAGACCAGTCAGTCTCACCTCTGTGCCTGGCAAAATCTTAGAGCAGATTCTCCTGGAAAGCATGCCAAGGCACATGAGAAACAACAAGGTGGTTGGTGTCAGCCAGCACAGCTTTACTAAGGGGAAATCCTGCCTGACCAATCTGGTGGCCTTCTATGATGGGGCTACAGAACTGATGGACAGGGGTAGAGCAGTGGACATCATCTACCTGGACTTGTGTAAAGCGTTTGGCACTGTCCCACATGACATCCTTGTCTCTAAATTGGAGAGACATCAATTTGATGGATGGACAACTCAGTGGATAAAGAACTTGCTGGATGGTTGCCCACAAAGAGTTGTCGTCAGTGGCTCAATGTCCAGCTGGAGACCAGTAACGAGCTGTGTCCCTCAGGGATCATTGTTGGGACCAGTCTTGTTTAACATCTTTGTCACTGACATGGACAGTGGAATTGAGTGCGCCCTCAGCGAGTTTGCAGATGACACCAAGCTGTGTTGTTCGGTTGATACGCTGGAGGGAAGGAATGCCATCCAGAGGGACCTTGACATGCTTGTGACATGGGCTGATGCCAACCTCATGAAGTTTAACCATGAGAAGTACAAGGTCCTACACCTGGGTCGGAGCAGTCCCAGGCATAGCTGCAGGTTGGGCAGAGAAGAGATTCAGAGTCTCCCTGTGAAGAAGGACTTGGGGATGCTGGTTGATGAGAAAAATGAACATGAGCCGGCTTCAGTGTGCGCTCGCAGCCCAGAAAGCCAACCATATCCTGGACTGCATCTAAAGGAGCGTGACCAGCAGGTCAAAGGAGGTGATCCTGCCCCTCTACTATGCTCTTGTGAGACCTCAGGGTATTGTGTACGGTTCTGGTGTCCTCAACATAGAAAGGGCATGGAACTGTTGAAAGAAGTCCTGAGGAGGGCCACAAGGATGATCAGGGGACTGGAGCACCTCCTGTATGAAAATAGGCTGAGGAAGTTGGGGCTTTTCAGTCTGGAGAAGAGAAGGCTGCGTGGAGACCTCATAGCAGCCTTCCAGTATCTGAAGGGGACCTATAGGGATGCTGGAGAGGGACTCTTCATTAGGGACTGCAGTGATAGGACAAGGGGTCATGGGTTCAAACTTAAACAGAGGAAGTTTAGATTGGATATATGGAGGAAATTCTTTCCTGTTAGGGTGGTGAGGCACTGGAATAGGTTGCCCAGGGAGGTTGTGAATGCTCCATCCCTGGCAGTGTTCAAGACCAGGTTGGAGGAAGCCTTGGGTGATATGGTTTAGTGTGAGGTGTCCCTGCCCATGGCAGGGGGGTTGGAACTTGATGATCTTAAGGTCCTTTCCAACCCTAACCATTTTATGATTGTATGATTCTATATCAGGAAGCTTGCAGTGCATTAAAACTGTAGTGCTTTATCTATCCTTGGTAATGTACTGCATGTCAGATAGGCTAACTGACTCAGAGTGAGAAATGATGGAAATATTAAAAAGGTACTAGTGGACATGAAACCTATTACTATGTTCTTGCACAGTGTAGGGGCTTGTGTTTTTTAGCTACTTAAATGGCTTTGAGAAATGTGTAGTCTGAAACTTTTTTCCAAGATCATGCTTCCTCAGAGTAAATAGATCCAAAATCACAGGTCTCTAGTTTAATTACCTTCAGTAAGTCCAAGATAATTTCCTGTTTTCTTCAAAAATAACACCCCAAAGCATTATTTGGTTGTACAGTAGTCTGTTTAACAATTCTTCTCCATTTTTAAGTTCAAATAAGAAATATTTGCCTGTAGCCAATACTCGAGGCTCTGTTTATGGATCTGACATACTACACTACTACATGTTTGCAAACATATATCTAAAATACATACATTTTAAATTATTTTATTTCATTTTCTGGAAATCATGTACACATACTACTCTACTATAGTATTTTATTGAGAAATTTTCAATGCAGTTGTATATGTGTTTTCATTGGCTCTCCACTGACTCTGCTCATGCTTTCTATTATCCTTCCAGCTTTGTCTTCGGTTGAATATGCTCATTATTTTTCCTCCTTTAAATGATTATTTGCATGAGGATTTGCATTTAAATGGATGCAGGAAGTACATTAACAACATATGCACTGACAAAGCAAAAGCTGCTCAGTATTTGTTGCAGCCAGATATGAATACCCCCTGCCCCCAACAATGTTTCATATAGCTGTTTTCAGGTGTCTGTTTCTAGGTAGAAACTCTTCTTTGAATTATACATAACACAGACTGTGCCTAGAGCATTATGTATGTGTTAGTAGCTTGATTAGAGAAAAGTGATATCCAAAATCTAAGAGTCATGACATCTGTTTTCTGTACAGATGGATGGGATTCTTAGAATATCAAATTTAGAGACCAGAATTTGCTCCAAATTATTCCAAGTTTAAACCTTGTTTTATAAAAAAATCAGTTTAAAAACTGATTTTATGGTTTAAAACCCCAAACCCTTAAACCATTAGTAACGTCTGATTTTCATCGTGCAGACCATAGAAATTTTGCAAATGGCTTGAATATATAAAAGAAACACAGTGTGTTTTTTAACACAACTGTTGTGACTTGCATATAAAGTACAAATGTAAGATGTTCTTTTAGTATTATAAGCAAGAAAAAAAACTTGGACTTGGCCAAGGCATTCTATTGCAGAATAATGCATTCTGTTTATTGTTAATTATCTTGTGCATACAATAGCCTGTTTAAATATATTCTTTATAGAATAACACATGATTTAACACAAATAATTTACACAAAATATGGAATTAGTTTCTAATTAACTTTTAGCTCTGGTGTCTTCTAAAGTTGCTCCAGATAAAAAGTTTCTGGTTTTCTGCTGGGTCCTTGAGGGATAACAGGCACCGTAATCACAAACATTCATTTCCAACTTTTTTTTTTTTTAATGTTAAAACATTAGAAGTAAGTATCATTAATCTAAAAATGTGGTGTTAAAGACAAAATAAGAAGAAAAGGTAGGCTGGGAGTCAAGAAACATTATCTGTCTTCTATTTTTCTGTCAGCAGAAGAAAGAGCAGAGAAACTGACCAGAGTTCTAAGCATAATATGGTGCTAACACTTCAGTCCTAAAATGCAATTATTGTTATTGCCTGAAACCAGTTTGCTATATACTGTATATGTTAAAGGGAAATGCATAAATGTCAGAGTAAAATCACTAACAAGTCTTTCTTGTTCATACAGATGAAAAAAAAAAAATCTATATTTCCCTACCTATTGAAGTGGAATAGGACTAAATAAAGGAAATTGATTGCTTCCAATATGATTTGCAGTGCAGTAGTGAAAGAATGTGATTTTACATATCATAATTAGTGCTTTCCGTGTCTGAACTCTGACAAATGTAATAAATATGGCAGATTCTAAAACCAGCCCTACAAAGCCAGTAATGAACTTGCTGGTTGCAAGAGGAGTAAGATCTTTGAATGAAACAATGTAAGTGGAATTAGAAGATTTACAAATGTTCTCTTCAGGGTTGTTAATGGCAAATATTCCCCTGTAATCTTCCTTGAAGTTTTTTATACCTTCAGTGTAACATCCAAGAGGGAAAACAAAATAATAACATGAGTGCTTGTGCATGGTACTTTCACACAAGCAGTGGAACACATCAGGGTCCATCTGCCCAGGCTAGACAATGCTTTGGTCTCAGACACTCATCTTATTTACACTCACACCATTCCCATTGCCTTCAGAGGACATGCACAGGAGGCAGGGTCAGACTTGTTGGTAAGGCCCCATGCATTTGCAGAATGAGTACTGAAGAATTGTTAACAGAAAGCAGATGTGTTCTACTACTACAGATTAGAAACTAGGCTGGCAACCTCTCTTTGATTAAGTAAATAAAGCATAGCTCCCCTTCCGCCTTTGTCCTTGAGTAAAAAAAAAGTTGGTTTAAGCTAACCTAGGTATACTGAAATCAAAACTTATTTTACATCAGAGGAAAATCTGATGTACATCTTTACTGATGTTTTTATGTGAATTTAGTGATCCTGTTGAGAATTTAATGCACACAATACCCAGGTCTCTTGCACCATTCCATCTTCGGAGCTGCCATCGTGTCAATACATTAATTTAGACAGGGGAGTTCTGTGTATTATTCCTAATATACATTCACAGTGTGTGGTGTAATTGCTACTTTGGAGCTGATAATGCTTTTTATTGCCTAAATTTTTTTTTCTGTACTGTGTGGTAATATAATAATTGGTTTATATTGTGAATACATGTTATTATATATAGTGGGCGATATTCCCCTATCAGTATAGAGTTTGTATCCATATGCAATAAAAATAAAGCCGCAAAAGTAAAGGGAGTCCACATGATACCACCACCAACACATTTTGGCCCGCACATCTTATGGCTTCTGCGCTGTAGGAAAAACATTGGAGATGATAGCGCATGCCTCATTCCCATGTGAGTGCACTGATCCCTGGGTAGAGCGGCTGGTTGAATCACTTCCAGGTGCCTCTTCTGTGGGGTTGGTTAGAGCTTGTTTAGGTCACATTTCACTGGGTCAAGGAACTGACCTTGGAAACATGTAGGAGGTGAACACACTCGGGAATTACTCCTCAAAACTTCGGTGCTGGGAGGCTTAGCATTGCATCCAGGAGCTACGTGTGCCAGTGGCATCTGGATGCTGCATATAGTGTCTGAGTGAGTACTCTGTGCTTAAGCCTTCATTCACAATCTATTTATTGAATAAATAAGGAATGAGTATTTCAGAGGAAAATAAAAACCAGGCAGAATTATGAAGAAGAATGTAGTAGCTCATCTGAAGGTCTGAACAGACACAGATCATGAATCACTGGCAAATTATTTCCAGCTTCAACTCAGCACACCAGAGGATGAATTCGTCCTCTTACCCATTTATATTTGGGAATGAAGTGGTGATCATACATTCAAAACAAACAGCTTTGCACTATTCAGGTCTAGCAGTGAGATGTAGGTACTTAAAGAGAACTGGGAATCTTCATATCTTCTCAGTCTTGTCTACAAAGCAAGCTAGTACTTAGAGAAGTCCATTATAATTTGTTTTTTTCTAATACTAAAGAAAAGTATGTTTAAGCAGTAGAATTTTTAAAACATTATATTTATTATGAAATAAATACAGGATTGATTTTATTAGTTTAGAATTGTATTTTGTGTTTGATTGTCATTAACTATCTCTTCAGAATATAGCATTTACAATAGTAAGACAGCCATATCACAATATCTAAGAAACTTAACGAATAAGCAGCTTTAGGAAACCTAAAATAAATAAATGTCAGTAGATTGCCCTAGGCACATGCTTTTAATAGTTTGGATATTTTGTTGTTCATATTACTTAGGTTCAATAAACTACCTTTCTGGTAAGGCTTTGCTTTCTTGTGTGATGCTTAAAGAACCAGCTGATAGTTTCCTGTGTTGTCATTAGATTTTCTAGTTCCATATGGATGTATAAGGTCCAACTTGCCTAATTCTCTTAGATTTCTTACAGCTAGTTTCAAATGATGCTTTTCCTTTCCAGTATTGCTTAACCCACCTGATTTAAAGCCACTGAATGTCCAGAGGAAGAGAAAGGATAATAATTATGTACTGAGTAAATCAGGAGGGTATTATCAAACTAACATATGTTTTCTTTTTTCTCTTTTCAGTACTACAGTGATGTCAGTAGAAGCAACCCTTGAAAGATCTGAATCTACAATATTTAAAGGAACAACCTTTTTCAGAATGTTTCCCCTAGTTGTCTGCTTTATAGAGAATGAAATTTTGAATGACAGCAGAAGCCAACATCACAGCTCAGAAGCTATTTTTCCAAAAGTAGGGACTGGTGATGCCCAGAAAGGCTGAAGAGGGTGATAAACAGAGACAGTTCTTAAATTAGACTTGTATGGCTAGCACGCTTGACATTTTATTGGTTTAGAGGCTTCAGTTTTGTCAGCTTCACTTTCCAAGTCTTGCAGAATCAAGTAAAGTTTGTATCCTACAATACCCCTATCTACTGTGACAAAGGTGTTTGTTTGGGTTTAACTGATTTCCCATAAAAATTTGTCAACTTTTCCCTTTTTCAGATTTTGATTGCAAAGAAACCTTCTGACAAGGTCATAATAATTTGTCTTAGAAATAAATAACTGAATTTCCTCTAAAAATGCAATTGATGCCCTGCTTTTAGCTTGGAAATAACATACCGATTGATAACATTTCACTTTGACTGCTTCTCTTTTGTACATTATCTTAAATAATCTAATTTTTAGAAATTTAGCTTTTGGAGTTGTTAATAAAAACAGATAATTAATTCCAGCTGATGCTCATTAGTAACACTATTTGTTTCAGATCTGATTAACCTGTCAGATAAGAGCTTTGGAATCATCATTGTAAGAATCAAGGCAGGTTCTAATAAGTGCTAATTAAGGTGAATACAGTGTCACACATTGCCTTTCAATGTGCTTGTATGTTGGTAGCTTGGTAGCTTTCTGCTCAGATTCAGTTGCATATACGTTCTGGGTTCAGCAGTAGCAGTATTTTTTTTCCTTCTTAGTAGCTGGTGCAGTGCTGCGTTTTTGACTTTCAGCCTGGGAACAACACTGATAACACCGATGTTTTTAGTTGTTGCTAAGTAATATTTGCTCTGACCAAGGTTTTTCTGAGTCTCATGCTCTGCCAGGGAGGAGGGGAAGCCGGGAGGAAGCAGAGACAGGACACCTGACCCAAACTAACCAAAGAGGTATTCCATACCGCAGCACGTCATGCCCAGTATATAAACTGGGGGCAGTTACCCTTAAGGGTGAGATCACTGCTCAGGTCGGGCTGGGTATTGGTTGGTGGGTGGTGAGCGGTTGTATTCTGTTGTTATTTCCCTTATCATTATTATTATTGGTGATAGCAGCAGTGGTTTGTGTTATACCTTAGTACTGGACTGTTCTTGTCTCAGCCTGTGGGAGCTACATTCTTTTGATTCTCCTCCTCATCCCTCCGGGAGCGGACGGAGGAAGGGAGGGGGGAGTGAGCAAATGGCTGCTTGGTTTCTGGGTTTAAACCATGACAATATACATATTTTTTTTTACTTGGTTGTATTACATTTGTGCTTACAGAAATGGTTGGGATAATGCTATAGCCAAAGAAGATCAACTTTTTTATGAAACAAGTGCTATGCACACTGTTTAGCAGTCACTGGAGAGAGACATGTATTTGGAGCAGTACACACTTCACGTCTGTGTATATCAGCAATTTGGTGTATTCAGCCTACAGGGGACTTCAGATTTAAATCAAGTAGTGTTGTGGTTTAAACCCAGTCAGGTAATTTGTTCACTCCCCCCCCCCCCCCCTTCTTTCCCTCCCCCTGCTCCCGGAGGGACGGAGAGGAGAATCGAAAAGAATGCAACTCCCACGGGTTGAGATAAGAACAGTTTAGTAACTAAGGTATAACACAGATCACTACTGCTACCACCAATGATAATAATGATAAAGGAAATAACAAGGGAAGAGAATACAACACCTCAGCACCAGCTGACCGATAACTCGCTCCCCAAGCCCGACCAAGCTCCGACTGATACCTCCTCCAACCCTGCAGTCTCCCAGCCCTTCCGGCTCACTCCCAGTTACATCCTGGGCATGACGTGCTGTGGTATGGAATACCTCTTTGGTCAGTTTGGGTCAGGTGTCCTGTCTCTGCTTCCTCCTGGCTTCCCCTCCTCCCTGGCAGAGCATGAGGCTCACAAAGTCCTTGGCCAAACCAAAACATCGCTATCAGCTCTGTTCCCGAGCTGAAAGTCAAAACACTGCACTGCACCAGCTACCAAGAAGGAGAAACATGACTGCTACTGCTGAACCCAGGACATTATCCACCCCCTATTCCATACCATTCACGTCATGCTCAGATCCCACATTTTCAATATACCATCACTCTTATCTCAGTGCACTCTTATCTTAGTGCATGGACCAGTCCCTATAAAGCTGCTGAGTCCATCTGGTCCATGATGTCAGGCTCCATCTCTTGTAACAGTCTTCCAGAGCAGGAGAGACTGTGTGCAGTGTTCACACTCGTGAATAACCTGGGCAGTAGTGTCCATTGCTAAGTCCACCCCTCGATCATGAGTCCATCTCTGTGTTGCATCTCTGCTCTGATGGCCTGAAGTGCCATGGGCCCACCAGGCTTAAAATAATTCACTGTCCCCTTCAGCAGTTTCTGCAGCTTGTTGCTGGGGACTCCGTACAGCTGCCTTCCATCTCCGATGCTTCCAAAGCACTGGAGGGGCCCAGTGGACTAGATACTTGCCCATACTGTCCCACACACCCTGCCACTCATGACTGTCCAGCCTTGGGGAAAACCTCTTGGTCCCCCTATATTGTTGTCTAACCCCAGACAAGACCCAAACCTGACTCTGCTTAACTTTTGAGATCAGACAAAATGGTTGTGGGTAGAACACAGCCTGTGTGTGTGCCAACATGCTGATCCCCATGACAATCAGCAGGCAGGTCCCAAGGATACCCAAAGGCCATTCAGAGCCTTCAGAACTCTCAGACGATGCTGCTGTACTTGTCACTGGGGTTGGTGTAGCTGCTGTGCTTGCCGGCTCTCCCACCGCCAGCTTCTTTTTTCCGGAGTCCAGCTCTTCCTCCTCTGCCTTGCTGGGAAATGCTGCGTGGTCTCCTGCATCCTCCTGGGGCTCGGCCGGCGGCTTCCGGGGAAAGCTCTCGGCCGTCGCGGGGCTCGGCTCGGCCGCGGGGCTCGGCTCCTCCGCCGCCTTCTCCCGCTGCTCGGCAGCCGCCTCCTTCCTCTCCTCTATCTCCCCGACCTCCTCCACCGGCAGCCGTCCCCTCGCGGCCTCCGGCCCCGCTCCCGCCGCCGCTCGGTCCCCGGGGCCGCTCTCCCGGGCCGGTTCGGCTGCCGCCGGCTCCCGGGGCCGCTCCCCCTCAGCTCCCCACAGCCTCACGAAGATGGAGAGTAGGGCGAGGGCCAGGACGGTGAAGAGCAGCCGGACGGCCAGGTACAAGTCCACGGCCACGTCCGTCCCGCCCTGATGCTGGAGCCCGCCCGTATTACAAGCCATTGCCATAAAGCACAGTGAGACAAGAACCTTAGCCCAGGCCCCACACTTGATAAACACTAACACAGCGAATACCGGCTCTAAGTAAGTTACAACGGTCTGAAGCTGTGAGATCAACGAGAACAACTCTGAGAGCCAATAAATCGTCATTGTGACGAGTGACTATTAATCCGGTCAGATCTGTCGTTATCTCAACCCTTCATGCCCCACGTTGGGCGCCAAAAAGAACTGTTGTGGTTTAAACCCAGTCAGGTAATTCGTTCACTCACCACCACCACCACCCCCCCCCCCTTCTTTCCCTCCCCCTACTCCCGGAGGGACGGAGAGGAGAATCGAAAAGAATGCAACTCCCACGGGTTGAGATAAGAACAGTTTAGTAACTAAGGTATAACACAAATCACTACTGCTACCACCAATGATAATAATGATAAAGGAAATAACAAGGGAAGAGAATACAATACCTCAGCACCAGCTGACCGATAACTCGCCCCCCAAGCCCGACCAAGCTCCGACCGATACCTCCTCCAACCCTGCAGTCTCCCAGCCCTTCCGGCTCACTCCCAGTTACATCCTGGGCATGACGTGCTGTGGTATGGAATACCTCTTTGGTCAGTTTGGGTCAGGTGTCCTGTCTCTGCTTCCTCCTGGCTTCCCCTCCTCCCTGGCAGAGCATGAGGCTCACAAAGTCCTTGGCCAAACCAAAACATCGCTATCAGCTCTGTTCCCGAGCTGAAAGTCAAAACACAGCACTGCACCAGCTACCAAGAAGGAGAAACATGACTGCTACTGCTGAACCCAGGACAAGTAGTTAAGAGGTCTTGGTCATATACAAGGATGTATGAAAAGCTAAACTTGATGTACAGCAAAATTACAGAATTAGATTTAAAACTCATAATGACAGCCATCTGGTTTTGATCATTGCGGCAGCACTGAAATGTTCTTAAGGCTCTGTCAGAGAGCTCACTGATTACCTTGAGAGAAACTTGATTGAGCCTATCAAAGTGAGTCATTTAATGTTTCTGGTCTAGCTCCAGATAAAAACTGCCTCTAAAGTGCAATTGTGAAGCTCAAGCACCATTTCTATTCACACAGATAACCAGCACACTCAAAAGACCTCTTCTGAAATACCTTTTGTCTGACAAAAAAGAAAAATGAGGATGGCCTATGGCTATCAGGATCATTCATGTTTCTCAGTTCATTACGAAGGATTCATCTGATTGATTCACTGGAGATGTTTATGAGGAAAGAGGAGGGGCAAATAGTTGCATGATAAATTAATGGTGTGTAATTGGCAAATTAATTACAGATAAGCATTTCTGAAAATGTGTAAAACATGGTAATAATATAATCATGCCCACAAATCTCATTTTTTATGGTTTACTAAGAGAAGTTTGAATTTTCTGCCCACTTCTCTGTCATGTTCTCTTTTCCCTTTTCTTAGCTTTGATGTTGCCTTCCTCAACTTCATCACAAACTGCTGAAAGGATGACTCAAAGTACATATTCAAAATGTTTAGTGCAGGCAACTATTGCTTCTATTTCACTGAAATCTAAACATTGGCATTAATAATATTACACTCCTGTTGATAACAACATCTTTGAAGCCATACAATTATTAATGAGTTTGTTGCTTCCAGGGTATCAACAGATAGCCACAGAACCACCAAAAACTAAGAAATGAGAGGAGCCGTGAAGGAAGGTTGCCAACGTTTAAAAGGTGAAAAGATGGATTAGGAACTATCTTAAGCAAGGGAAGCAAAAGGAGAGAGAAAGATCAGAAAGGCAGTGAGAATAAACAGAGAGTGGGAAAGAGATGGAGATGTGGTTAAGATTGAAAACATTTGCTGCTGAAAGTACCTGTTTGCAGATGCTCGTTGTTCCAAAATTCTCACCTTTCTGCCTTTTGAGTATATGGAACCGTTCTCTGCTGAAAGGTGATTTTTTTGTAGTTGGAGTAAAATGCATTCAGCTTTTTCTGATTTTTGCCTGAGTGAAAATGCTACACTTTTTAATAAAAAAATAGAGAAGTTGTTGCAACTGGATTTTTTCTCCTTAATATAACTTAGAAATGACAAAACTTTGATATATGAAACTCAGCATGTAACTAGTCCCCAGTGAATAGTACATATTTTGTTAGGTTGTGTAAGAGTTGATTGTAAAATAATGGAGTTATGAATATTTTAAAGCGTGCCCCAGAGCAAATGCAGTAGAATATACCACCAATGTTTAAATGGAGTTGTTATCCGTGGACATGCACATGTGCAGAAAACTGATTCTCTGTGTAACACAATCCTTGAGCTACAGCAAAGGTAACCTTTTTATAATCAGTTAAGTATTATTCTTGGATTACCTCAAAAGATTTTTTTCCTGTCTTGCTATACACCTATACCTCAATGCATTATTGACCAAAATCATATGAGATTAGATCTTTTTGCTTTGTCTGATACAAAAGATACAATGAGCTGTCTGGAATGAGTGGTTAGTCACTGCTACTGAGGCCAGACACATGAACTTGGTCTGAACTCCATGAAGTTCAAGCTATTATTTTCCCCATTTGGTTTCATGGAGTCAAGCCTCAAATAGACATGAATGTGAAAAAAATCCATATTACTGTTCTTGTATAAATAAACTAAAATTATTCATTTTGCTAATTATTTTAACAGAACCATGTTGCTGAAAACTATTTTTAATTTTCTACAGGTTTGATTTTTTTTTTTCCTTTGAAGTCAAGAAGGACAGGATTGAGGACCAAATCGATACGATGAAAATAGTGACAAGACTGTAAATATTTCATGAGGTGAATAAACTTTGATTTCCTGCTAATAATTTATCTTTATGTGAACAAAAAGCCATTGGAAAAAAAAGACAAATTTTGAAATATAAGGGAATCTGTTTCCTAGCACAAAACTTCATTTGCCTACTTATGCAGCTGAGCTAAACTGCAAGTTACTCAAAATTTTATAAGCTAATCAAGATTGGTCCTGCCTTTTAACAAGATAGACAATTTCCAAAGAAAACCCAGGTGCTCTAGGACCTGTTGTTGAAACAGTAGGTGTCGTGTTCTTCTACGCCATAGGGCTTCATCAGCCAAGACTTAACATGTGCTGAAGTTTAAGCATTAAGTATTCCCTCTGAAATGAATGGGTTTATTCACACGCTTAAATTTAAATAGGTGCATAAGCTGTTTTCTGGATTAGATTCTGAATCCTTGAGAAGGTGTCCACTGCAGGAGATGTTTGTTAGGAGAGGGTGGAAAGGGAATCCCTAACCATGTGCAGTAGTAATTTGTGTTCCCATGACATGCTTTTAAAAGATATAGTAAGTAGTAGTACTTGAGTAATCACCTTGTTAATTAGATATTATTACATTAATTAGCTGTCATAGCACTTGCATAGACTGTTCATGCTACTAAAGGATTAGTTATTCAGATTATCAAACAGAAACAAAATGTTTCCATTAACATATTCAGAGTTAAATTCAGGTGGACATTTCCTCTCTGCGTTTTTGCAGACCTCTTGGTATGGATAAAAAAACCTACACAGCATTTGAGTTCATGGGACCACAAAACTCTGGACATGTGCTAAAGGCTAGTATGTCTCTGGAAGGAGCAGTAATCAGTATTACAATTTGTAGAAGAACACTACAAGATACTTTATGGTGGAAGGTAGTACACATATCTAAGTTATTACTGATGTTAATGTGATTAAACACTGCAAATTTCTACCACCTTACTGGAGAATAAATTGTAGCAATTATTTTTACTGATTTTTTTTTTTTTTAATAAATATTTTTCTACTATCCTGGCAGTGCATCTGAATTCAGCTAAGAAGTTTTGTTTTTTTTTTTTTAATTTTCAATCCTTTTTCTGTGCGGTTTTGATTGTAATTCAGTTTTGTTTGGAAACAACCACAGCTTAAAATTGTATTCTATGCATATAATTTTGAGTTAGAAGTAGAAAACCCAGGAGTGTACTTTTCAGCACATCTGTTATGTACTTGGGATGTGTGCAATTGGAGAGCATCTAACATATGAAAGGATATATTTAGAAAGATTAAGCTTTATTTATAAATGATGCAAGAACATTTACAATGTGAAGTATTTGCAAAAGAAAACGCTTCTACTTAACATGGTTGCAAAACATAGCCTGTTACAAGTAATGTTCATCAGTAGGACATATTTGATCTACTAGAGCATACAGAATGCTGCTTGAACAGAGATAACACAGAAACACCCAGCATTTTGACTTTGGCTTTAATAAGGTTTTCTTGATTACATAGCACAAGCAATAATAAGTTTGATTAACTGACTTTATTTCATTGAGCTCTTTAAATAGCTGAGTACGTAATTTGAAGCTTAACCTATTCACTTTCCTTTGTGTTACCATGGCGATAAAATACACACTGGAATGATATTTGACATTCTTTTAATTTTTGTAATTTGCAATCAAGACAGCTCTATGAGTATGCTTTATTTTAAGAAGGCTTGGGAATAACAGAAATGTAACATCTTCCCAGTGGCCATAGATCATAGTAAATGGTATATATTGGTTACCTTTGATTTTGAAAACAAATATATTACTTGGAATCACTTGAATAGCTCCCTGTGGACATCAGTTTAATAGTCAATGTCGGTCTGAAACGCAAGTAGAATAGTTGCGCTTAATTGAAACGGAGCTGGAAAATAGAAAGAAATCACCACCTTGGTCATTGTCTAAATCTTATTTCTTAAATACTGCACTTGAATTCTGGTTGCCTTCCTCATAAAAAGTTCAGAAACACAACCAAGAAGGGCCACATGAGTGATCAGATGTGTGTGGTGTGTTGCATGTGCATGTGAGAGACCTATAAAATGATGAATGACAGCGAGATTATTCATGGCTTCTCGAAAGAAAGAGGGGGCTGCAAGTTTAAAACAGATAAAAAGAAATAATCTTTCATGGGACACATAAAAATGAAGACTGTAGAAGTATTCCCACACAAGAGTGAATGTATATATAGATTTAAAATGGAATTAGAAGATAAATTTGCTGGTGGCTATTAAACATAACTGTCCAAATGTGATCTCTAACAAAGAAAGTCAGTAAGTTGCTGTGGGGATGATGAGAACTGACTGGCCATTCTTGTATGGCCTATTCCTTTTTTTTAAAGTCTCTGCTATGGGCATTTCTCAGACATAGGGTACATGTTTGATGCACCTTTCATCCCACCCAGTTTGGCAATTTTTAGGTATCTTAGCTGATAACAAAAAAGCATGCATTTGAAAGGTTTCCTTTCAAATAAGAAATGAGGTATGAAAACAAGTCTCCTTTAGATAATATAATTACTTCAGCATTTAAGGACACATAATTATAGACAGGAAAAGCTCCTGCAGCCAATTACCACAGTAAGTGTAATGACCTAAATAGAGGTCCTTGAAGTTACCAAGATCCAAAACCTGAATCACTGAATTCAAATAAGGCTTGTAGGAACAGTTTTCCATTTTTTGGCTGCTGTCTTCTGATGGGGTAATGCTTAAATTTCTCTTGGGGCTTTTAAAATACTTTTGAGGGGAACTTTTTCCCCAGGTATTATTTTAGAAGAGTCCAATGTAGTAATTGCTAAAAAACACAGTCATCAGTTGTGTTTCAGGACATAAATGAGTGGAGCAACTTATGACACATATTGACCAGATTTTTCGAGTTTCAAAGGAAAAAGACTAGCTAGAGTCTTTTGGAGTATTTTGATTTTCCAGTCAGAAGTGCCAGTCTAATCAGCCTACTCTTTTCTGTAGACAGAATAATGACCCTTTATAAAAAAAATCAGAATGGTTGTTCTGGTCAGAGGTCTGGTAAGCTAATTTCCCAGAACAAAGTAAAACAGTAAGGCTCTGACTTCCAAGGTACTTAACCTAAACTTGAGATCTGGAAGGCTATCACAGGAATACTTTGAAATCCATTTGTCCAGTTTAAATACAAATTTCATGATCACAAGCCGTAATGAACCGAATGGGAGTCCTTGCTCCAAATTTTGCAGTTCCAGCTTGCCTTCAAGTATGACTTCTGTATTCCTTTGGATCAGCCACTTAACAACAGTGCTTAAACATTTAATTAGCTTCATTTTGGTTACATTAGCTAAATGTATTACTGAACATTCCTTAATTCTCACAAGATACCTACTAGGCAGGTAAATAAGCATTAGAGTCCCTGTGCTACAGATGGAAGAAATGAGTGTTTGAGTAACATATGCAAGTCCATGTAGTGAGACAAATGGTAAAACATTATTTAAAAGTCAAGACTGCTTGACTTGTCTATACTTTTGGCTCTCCTCTACAGCCCAGAGATTCGGATTTCTTTTTCACTTTGCTAGACAATTTTAGCAAGACTGCTAATTTGGCTTTGACCACTTTTCTTTCTCACTGAGGTCCATTACCAGCAAGCCACATGCTAGTTCTGTCCTTAGTGCAGAAAGGTACAGTAATACATCAAACATGCTGTTGGAGACTGTGGTGAGATAATGGGAACCATCATACTGGGGTGTCCCAGAGTTCATACAATCAGGATTTGTTCTGGAGTCTCCTTCTGGAATAACCCTGCTACAAGTGGTGCCTGGGAAGTGAAGAGTTCACTTAAAAAGGAAAGACTCCTTACTTCATTGAAAGATTTTTCTGGAAAAGCATGATACAGGTGAAGAACGTTATCCCATAATACAGCAATCTTTTATAACATACAATATAGAAAAATCAATGCTGTGCTTTTAAATATGATTTGAAATTTGCTCATAAAGCAAAAGGCTATTTTTGTTGTTATAAGCTGCTTCTGTTCATTGAAGTATAATATATAAAACGATATGTCTGTTATTGCACTATACAGAGGTATTTTGGCTGCACCAGCATTTTTTCTTAACTTTGCAGTCTCTCTCAAGGTAAGGTTTTGCATACTGTAATGCCAGTGAAAACAAAATGTCAGCATTTTCAATGTTGTCAATTGGTATCTGGTAGAATAAGAAGGCGGCCAGGGACTTCTGGCTGCTGTCACTCTGACATCATCATATAGAGGAGACAAGGAGAAAAAGCAGAGACAGTTATCCTCTTCTTTATACAGAGCAGTTGCTTAATTCATTGCCTCCAGAGGCCTGGCAGCCATTTTCAAGTATTTAAAAAGTAAACTTGGAAGTGAGTTACATAGGTGGATTTTTACTCCTGCATGTGTCTTACTATTGTAAATAAGAGCCCTAAAGCAATTTCTGGCTATTGTGGCAGGCACAGCCATATTAACTTTTCACAGGCACTTTTATAAGGCAAATAAATGTATTGAAGCTCAGAGAAATTAGGTGTAGATCTGCCTGCTCACATCTACTTTGTGATTACCTGAAAATTATTTTTGGTATAACCATAAGCTGTAGATTTTGCATTTTTTCAAAGAATCTTGAGACACAAAGACGGCTTGGGGTCTGCGACAGAGGGGTAGGAGGTTACAGGGGTGGGAAGTTACGAGGTTGCAATGACGAGGTGATGCTGCAAATATCATCAGACTTCCCTGTATTGCTTTTTGTTTCTTTGCCTAGCAGGGGCATCTTCACTCTTTTGCTATTTTTTCATATTGATCTTACTTATTATGTATGAACTAATAAAGACAGTGAAAAATAAACAACAAAGCTAACATGCCAGAAAGTACGGACATAGGAAGTAGCATGGAATACCTGCCACTTTCTAAATCATTGGAAATTTTTTAACATTTTTTGCTACAATAAATGATAATAATCCAATAACTTTCACACTACCACAAAAAAGAAAATAGTGCAGAGAAACACTGCAGTTATAAACATTTTTGTATGAGATGCTATTTAAAAAGAGCAAGAGGGATACAAAGTCTTCCTCATCAGGTCTCTGATTTAGGAGAAGTGCCTAACCACTGATCATGCTATATTTTTTCCCTGAGAACAACAGCAGAATTATCTACATCTGTTGGTAGAGTTGCTCAACATTTCATTCATTGTTAAGTTAGGTGATATTGATGGATTCTAGTAAACTACAGATGGTTAAAATGAGTTAATGTGGTAGGCATACAATATATTGTTAACCTCCACTTGAAAACTGTTCAACTTCAGCAACACAGACTGTGTTCCCAAAAGCAGCAACCAGAATGCTGATGGAGTTTAACAGGATGAAGACAAACATAAACATGTCCTTCACAGCAGGGACATACCAAACCCCTGCCCAGGGCCTTGATACAGAGCCAATTAAAAAAACAGACAAAAATGACCATGAGCAAAAGCAATTAATTTGAGTTAATATGAAGAAGGAAAATCAGTTGGAATTTTAACCCTGTCCTAAAATGTTATAATCATAGAATCATAGAATAATAGAAGAGTTAGGGTTGGAAAGGACCATAAGATTATCTAATTGTAACCCCCCTGCCATGGGCAGGGACACCTCTCACTAAACCATATCATCCAAGACTCTGTCCAGCCTGGCCTTGAATACTGCCAGGGATGGAGCATAGCACATGTTTTCAAGATTCAATTTTTCTGTCAAAGTGTATACCAAATGGCAAACCTGAACATTCAGAACTTCATAGTGACTCTTAAACCTGATTTCCCAACCTTTCTGACTCCATATTGTTTCCACACAGATAATAAAAAATCCAGTATGCTGATCCTGTCATATCCACTTAATACAAATATGTTCTTTTAATCAAGGAAAAGTAAAATATGTCATTACATTGAGTCAATTTTTAAGCCCACTTGACAGAATGGATAGAAAATAGACTTCAGAGTCAAGATTCAGCCTGGCTTGGATCTTGAGTAACCACTGGAAACACCCCTCTCTCCAGTCAATTATGAAGGTTAAGGGTGGAAGGGAACACAGACTTCTATCTTAACAGCATTTTTAAAATGCAAAAAGTGCCAAATATATAAAAATGACTCAAAACTTTACATATCTTCTCATTAGGTATTGTGAAATAGTTATGAATAAGGGACACTGAAGACATTAAAAAAATCTTAATGAAAAATACTAGAAAGATTTTTTACCAGAAAATAGCTTTTTTTTCTTGAGCTAACCACAAAAACATCTTTATTGTCATGAAAAACCACAAATACATTGCATTGTAGCATGAAATTGTGAAGAAGTCTTATTTCATAGAATCACAGAATAATAGAATGTTTAGATTGGAAAGAATCTTAAAGATCATCTAGTTCCAAGCCCCTGCCATGGACAGGGGTACCTCTCACTAGACTGTTGCCCAAGGCACTGTCCAACCTGTCCTTGAACATTCTTGGGTAACCTGTGCCAGTGCCTCACTACCCTCACAGGGCAGAATTTTGTCCTAATCTCTCCTCTTTCAGTTTAAAGCCATTCCCCTTGTCCTGTCTCTATATACCTTTGTAAAAAGTCCCTCTGTCACTTTCATGCAGACCCACTTTAAATACTGAAAGGCCGCAATAACATTTCCTCCAAGGTTTCTTTTTTGTCATGCTGAGCAAGCCCAGCTCTCTCAGCCTGTCTTCATAGCAGAGATGTTCCAGCCCCCTGATCATCTTTGTGGCCTTCTATGAACTCACTTCAACAGCTCCATTGCCTTCTTTTGTTGGGGATCTTGGAGCTGAATGAAGCACTGCAGAGAGGAGTAGAAGGGCAGAATCCCCTACTTGGACCTGCTGGCCATGCTCCTTTTAGTGCAGCCCAGCACACAATTAGATTTCTGGGCTGCAAGTGAACACTGCCAGGTCATGTTGAACTTGTTATCAACCCACACCTCCAAGTCTTTCTTCTCACGCCTGCTCTCAATCCATGTTTCTCACCTCACAGGTGATTTCCTTTTCTCCTCTCTGTCTCTTTATTATTCCCACATCTATTTAGGGTTAACATTTACTTGAAAAACATTTGCAGGCCAACATAAAATACGAATAACTTCTTGAGAGATCTACCTAGACAGAAATGACAAACAGAACATCAATAAATCTAAGTAGGCTTGACGTCAATAAACTTGTCAGCCATTGGTAAAAGACAGGTGTTCAGACTTTTTGACCCAGGACTGTATGGAAGCATGCTTTTGTGTGAACTGAAAGACACTGGTGTACAATAAAAATAGAATCATAGAATGGTTTGGTTTGAAAGAACCTTGATATATCATCTAGTCCAACCCTTCTGTCATGGGCAGGGACACCTTCCACTAGACCAGGTTGTTCAAAACACCATCCAATCTGGCCTTGAACACGTCCAATAATGGAACAACTACTTCTCTAGACAAACTTTTCCAGTGTCTCACCACCCTAATTATAAATAGTCTGTCCTGCAACTACAAGATTTGGAGTCAAGTGGCATAAACACTGCCTTTTGATGCAGTTGTAATCCCCTCTAAGATACATTTTCTTATATGCCACAGTGTAGTATGAATAGTCATTGGATTTTTGATGGAAAACCAAAGTAAAGAGCACCGATAATTTTTTTTTATATATACAAAAGTACTTAGTACTAAACCCTGTACTACAGAAAAATTTCTGTGAGGTGATCTTGTAAATTGAATATTTGTCAAGAAAGTTTTCAAAGTTATATTATCCATCTCAGGTACAGCTTCTGATGTTACTTTTATGGGGAATAAAGAACCGATATCTATGCTGTTGAATGCAAATATGGAAAAGAAATACTATTTTAAAGTCTAGGTTTATTCTGCTGATACCAATGGCAGATTTGCCAATGGCTTCAAAGTTGTAATACCAAGTTTAAAATAAAGAGATACAGTGATTTTGAGGAAGAAAATAATAAAAAAAAAATCTTAATTCCTTCAAACAGTAATGGCAATGTCCAAATGTTGGCTTCTAACATTAGACTGTAAGTCATGTATGTTTCCTCAGTAGAAATTGAATTAGTTTTAGAAGAATATTCTTTTAAAATGTGTTATTAGTTACAGTTGTTTCATTGTGTTGCAGGAAACCATTTTAACCAGAAAAATAAATCATTTTATGGATTTGAGGATATAAAAAATTCATAGCAGCAGTTCCAGTTCTGGAAGAATTGTTCTTGGAGACATTGTGCAGCTAACTTGAATGCCAGGCTATATGACTTTCCTTCTGAAGACAACAAGACATAGATAGAAAATTTGGTACTCTAAACTTTGCGCTTATTTTTTTTTTTTCAGATAATAATCAGATTGATTTATTTTCTAGTTAACAAATTGTATTCTGGTGAACTGTAAAGTGCTGAGAAAAAAATAATAGTCATTGAATAAAAAATGTTATTAGAGGTAGAAAAAACAATGGATCCATGAGCTAATGGAAATAAAACCAATAAGCCCTGAAATCAGCAAAGGAAACATTAATTCAGTCAGTGCCCTTTCAGTTTGCCTTAGAAATCCCTTTTTTCTCCTGGGAAGAAGTGATGCTATAAACTATACTGATCAAATAAAAAGGGAAGCTGCGGGCTAAAACAGAAAGAAAGAAGTTACAACAAAGAAAAACTGCTAGTTGTATGAAATGACACATTTATACATCAGCAAAGTAAAATTAGGATCCTCTCCGTTTACTTTATATCAGCTGCAGAAGAAAAATAGCTGTGTTACAGAGACCATGCAACACAGTAACACAGCCTAAAGAAGTATTTTGAATCACCCCAGAGGATACCTTCCAAAATATGTACTTAGGATATGGAGATAAAATGATATCATTGTCTGGTTTTTGGATATCAAAAAATGCAATAATCTTGAGCACATTAAAGAGATCTAAAAAGAGAGTGTATGTAAAAATCTTTAAGTAAACATTGTGTGCAAAGATATTTTCCTGTTAAAAAAAAACTACCAAAAGGAGCGAGAAATCCTTTATCTGTATCAGAAGAATTAGTGTGAGGATTTCTTAATGTCAAGTAATCTGAAATCTCATATTTGGTCTAGTCTGACTAATATCTAGTCTTTATGCCTACACTATCTAAAGAAATAATTAAAGTATACTGAATGAGTAATAACGCTGCAGGAAACCACTGAGAGTTCCATAACCTAGGACAAACCAGTAAAGTAAGATGTTGAATTTATTTATACCAATATCGGTTCTGAAATCCATTGTGTGCTAAACCATTCTTGTTTTATTTTCAGTCTGGCATCATACTTCTAATAGGGAAGGAACCATGCTTCAGAAATGCTCTAGGTATTTTCATCTGCTATTAAAAAATAATGGCTCACATTACTGTATGTGAAAATTAAAAAAAGAAAATAAAATATAAGGTGCCATGTAGCACTTTGTGCACAAAGAATTTTAATTATAGATGCTTTAAGAAAATCATCCAAAAGCCTAATAGAGGTTAATTTAAACAATTGTTCCCATCATTCATGGCTGTAAGAATACACACCAAGGCAGACAGCAAAAGAACTAGCCCATATCTGTGTTATCCTTTTGATCAGGTAGGGCGTTGAGTTTTGCTCAAACAGCAAAGGACACACAGAAGCTAAGACAGGTGTATGGGGTGGTGCAAGTAAGCCGTTTTCTGCCAGGCACTTCTGTTCTCTTTTAGGTAACAGAAAGTTAGAGAAGGTTTATGCTGAGGTACGTTACAGGATTTGCTAGGTTTCATGCATGCAATATGAGCAGAAAAGCAACTTTTCTTTTTGTTTCTCATTTATTTCCGGTGCCACAGGGAATAAGTCCACAATTTAGTAAAAGTTATGCTAAGAGTATTTTTTTTCATTAATTTCTGAAGTGATCTGGACTCTGCCAGGCAAATGATTGCTAAAGACAATATAACTAGAATGCTTTAAAGTATAACTGGAATAATATAATTTCATAAGCAACAAATGCAATCATTGGGCAAGTAAGCGGTATTGGTCTTTCCATCATAATTTGATTTCTTTTTCCCTATTCTGCTTGGAAGCAAAATTAAAGTTTTAAGTGAATATTTTGGGCACAATATGAAATTAGATGCTATTTTCCACAGGTCACCTACATACTTATTGCCAGAAATGAGTGATGAAAAAACAAACCCTACTCTCTCAATTAATTTGGTGCTTTTGCTACTATTTTGTTTCCCTTTATTCAAGTTATAATCTTACTTATTGCACACTATTTAAAGTTTCCTATCAACATAGAACTGCAGATTTTCTCAGGGATGTCTTCTGCATCAGGTGTGGCTCTGTTTATTTGGAACACCTCTTAACCTCAGTGGTTCTACACATGGAGCCTGGTATAAAAGAGGCATTAAGGCTGAAGCCTGAGGTACTTTTTTTGGGTACCCAGTTTGGAACATCTACAGGCAGTTTTCTTAGAATATTAGTTTTCTTAATTGTTTTCTAAGTGTAAAAGTAAGCCTCCTTGAAGTCAAAGATAGCAATAAGCCACAAAATCTGCTAATCACATCACCTACATCTCAAGCTGAGTGCTTAGAAAATGAGAAACTTCAATGGACTTGAGAGAAAAAATTGGTTTAAAGAGCTAGCTAGTATGTGATCAGGAGGAAAATCATTAAGTAACTTGGCTTTATGCTAGTTAAGTAAAGATACCATCCATTTGTTTTACTGTTACTTGCCTTATTCACTATGTGGCTTCCAAATTCTTTGAAAGGTGGGGAGCATTTTAATAGACAATTGTTAGAATGTATTGGACTACCACTGCAGAGGTGTCATAATAGTATTTGCAAACTAAGGAATACATCACAAAAGCTAAATGTAGTGGGAGATTTAATAGTCCCTGTAAAGGGTAAATGATCACATTTGAATGAGAAATTACTTCCTCACAGAAATAAAAAAGGCTAACATCTATTTCTCAATAAATGCGTATATGACTGAATGTACTTATGTGTTTTCTGCTGTTCCACTATTACATATATGTATGACTGTTTGCCCATCATGTTTATTTTTCAGAATAAATCAATGATGTACTTTACAGAACTGCATATTCTCTTTTTAAAAATACGTATTCCAAAGTATTTCTGTTTGGACAGCCAGCACATATTTACCTGTTTATTTCATGTATACTGTATGAATAGCAGACTGGAAGACCTACTGCCTGAAACCTAATGCACGGGAAGAAACCCATTTTGCAAATGAAGACAGATATCCCTGAGACATTAAGGCTAAATCCTGAAGTATGGCCACCTTTTTTGGCTGTCCAAATTGAAACTTTTCTCTATTTTCTCAGAATGTTAAAGATTCTTGCAATATTTAAAAAATAGTGACTTGGTAAAGCCTTACAGTGTGCAAAGGAGCTGATTTGTCTCCATCACTGTGTTGCGTATTTCCAGTAGAATAAGGGCCTAAGTCTCAAAGTAGGTTACGGAATGGCAACAAATAGATTAATCTACCTAAAATAGGATTATCTGATCCAGCTGGCAAAGTAGGACTCACAGTCATTTCATGTGTCTGCTAAATGACATGAGAAAGGCATCAGACAGCTGTCCAAATATTAGATTGCATTAGAAAGAAGCTATTGTTCAGAGTATCTGAGAGTGAAAACATATTTCTAAGTTGTCAAAATTCACAACTGAAACAGAGAAAAGGAAATGACTGCTTCAGGTGGAGTTCAGCATTTAAAACTGAAAGCTCTCTAGGGCTGCTCTGTTAATCATTTTCTCTGGAGAACTGAAAATAAGGGGCTACAAATGAAATAAAAGAATCTCTGCTTGCTTAACCTTCTTAAAGAAGTGAAAACCATGACAAAAAAAATCTAAAAAAAGCCTGAAGACACCACATTCAGCTGTTTGAAAGTAGCAGTAATGAAGGCTTAGAACATCTCATTAGGAAACTGTCAAACTCCAGGTTGCTTTATAAATGGACAATCATGAGCTGCAATTACAAAAGAGGGGGAAATACACTGTTAGAACCAAACATTGTGGCAGGAGAAGACAAAGTGCACAGCATGTGATGGGAATTGAACCCGAGCTTTTTCCTTTAGAAAAATGTTTTAAAGGAAATACTAAGGTAACTTTTATAGGCAAAGGAAGAACAACATTTTAGCCACTCTCACACTGAGATTGGAATCTCTGAATGGTAACATCACTACAGTAGAGGTTTCAGATGAGGAGCTTCAGGTATTTGTCCCCAGCAAAGAACCAAATGAGACTGTTAAGTTTTACTATATTAAAGGTTGATAAGGATGGTAGTGTGATGATCAATAGAATTATAGAATCATAGAATAGATAGGGTTGAAAGGACCTTAACATAATCTAGTTTCAACCCCCTGCCATGGGCAGGGACACCTCTCACTAAACCATGTCACCCAAGGCTCTGTCCAACCTGGCCTAGAACACCACCAGGGATGGAGCATTCACAAGTCCCTTGGGCAACCCCGTCCAGTGCCTCACCACCCTAACAGTAAAGAACTTCCTCCTTATATGTAACCCAAACTTCCCCTGTTTAAGTTTTAACCCGTTACTCCTTGTCCTATCACTACAGTCCCTAATGAAGAGTCCCTCCCCAGCATCCCTATAACTCCCCTTCAGTTGTCAGAAGGCTGCTATGAGGTCTCCACGCAGCCTTCTCTTCTCCAGGCTGAACAGCCCCAACTTTCTCAGCCTATTTTCATACGGGAGGTGCTCCAATCCCCTGATCATCCTCATGGCCCTCCTCTGGACTTGTTACGACAGCTCCATGTTCTTTTCATGTTGAGGACACCAGAACTGCACACAATACTCCAGGTGAGGTCTCACAAGAGCAGAGTAGAGGGGCAGGATCACCTCCTTCAACCTGCTGGTCATGCTCCTTTTGATGCAGCCCAGGATATGGTTGGCTTTCTGGGCTGCAAGCACACACTGCCAGCTCATGTTAGGTTTCTCATCAACCAGCACCCCCATGTCCTTCTTCACAGGACTGCTTTGAATCTCTTCTCTGTCTGCCCAACCTGTAGGTGTGCCTGGGATTGCTCCGACCCAGGTGTAGGACCTTGCAATTGGCATGGTTAAACTTAGTAAGGTTCGCATCAGCCCACCTCATAAGCGTGTCAAGGTCCCTCTGGATGGCATTCCTTCCCTCCAGGGTATCAACCGAACCACACAGCTTGGTGTCATTGGCGAACTTGCTGAGCGTGCACTCAATCCCACTGTCCATGTCAGCGACAGAGATGTTGAGCAGCACCAGTCCAAACACCGACCCCTGAGGGACACCACTCATTACTGGTCCCCAGCCGGAATTGAGCAGTTGACTACAACTCTTTGCATGCAGCCATCCAGACAGTTCTTTATCCACCGAGTGGTCCATCTATCAAATTGATGTCTCTCCAGTTTAGAGACAACGATATCATGTGGGACAGTGCTGAACTCTTTGCACAAGTCCAGGTAGATGATGTCAACAGCTCTACCCCTGTCCATCAGTTCTGTAGCCCCATTATAGAAGGCCACGAAATTGGTCAGGCAGGACTTCCCCTTAGTGAAGCCATGCTGGCTGTCACCAAGCACCTTTCTGTTTCTCATGTGCCTTGGCATGCCTTCCAGGAGATTCTGCTCCAACATTTTGCCAGGCACAGAGGTGAGACTGACTGGTCTGTAGTTCAATCACAGGATCATAGTGGTTTACTGTTGGAAAGGAAACTGAAAGCTCATCTGCTTCCAACCCCACTGTTAAGGGCCCAAACACCTTCCACTAGACCAGGTTGCTCAAAGCTCCATCCAGCCTGGCCTTGAACACTGCCAGGGATGGGGCAGCCACAGCTTCTCCAGGCAACCTGTGTCAGTGCCTCAGCACCCTCACAGGGAAGAATTTCTACTTAACGTCTAATCTAAATCTTTCAGATTAAACCCATTCTCCCTTGTCCTGTCCATACATGTCCTTGTAAAAAGTCCCTCTATAGCTTTCATGCAGACTACTTTAGGTACTGAAATGCTGCAATAACATTTCCCTGAGCCTTCTCTTCTTCAGGCTGAACAAGCACTACTCTCTCAGCCTGCCTTCATCAGAGAGGTGCTCCAGATCTCTGATCATTGTGGTCTCCTCTAGACTCACTCAAGCAGGTCCACATACCTCTTGTGTTGGAGGTCCTAGAGATGAACACAGCAGTGCAGGTGGGAGTCTCATGAAAGTGGAATAGAGGGGGAGAATCCCCTCCTTTGATGTCCTGGTCACACTGCTTTTGATGTAGCCCATCACATGGTTGGTTTCTGGACTGCAAGGACACAGTGAAGCTTGCTCATGTTCAGTTTCTCAACAACCAACACCCCCAAGGCCTTCTCTTCAGGTTTTCTCTCAACCCAGTTCTCACCCAGCCTGTGTTTGTGCTTGGGATTGCCCAGACCCAGATGTAGGACCTTGCACTTTTCTTTTTTGAACTTTGTGAGGTTGGCATCGGTCCACCTCTCAAGTGTGTCAAGGTCCCTCTGGATGGCATTCCTTCCTTCCAGCATGTCAACTGCACCACACAGCTTGGTGTCATCGGCAAACTTGCTGACAGCACACTCAATCCCATTGTCAGTGTCACTGACAAAGATGTTGAACAGTGCCAGTCCCAATAGTGACCCCTGAGAAACACCATTTTTCTCTAATCTCTACCTGGATCTTGAGTTGTTGACCACTACACTCTGAGTGTGACCATCCAGCCAATTCTTTATCCACCTAGTGGTCCATCCATCAAATCCATGCTTCTCCAATTTAGAGACAAGTATGTCATGTAGGACGGCATCAAACGTTTTGCACAAGTCCATGTAGATGACATCAGTCATCTTCCCCTTATCCACCAGTGCTGTAGCCCCATCAGAGAAGGTCACTGAATTTGTCAGGCATGATTTACCTTTGGTGAAGCCACATTGGCTGTCACCAATCACCCTCTTATTTTCCATGTGCCTCAGCATAGTTTCCAGGAGGATCTGATTTATGATCTTGTCAGGCACTGAGGTGAAACTGACTGGGCTGTAGTTCTCTGGGTCTTCCTTTTTTCCTTTCTGGAAATGGGGATTATATTTCCCTTTTTCCAGTCAATGGGAACTTCACTGGGCTGCTGCAGCTTCTCAAATATTATAGATAATGTTTTGGCAACTTCATCTGCCAGTTTCCTCAGGACCAGCAGATGCATCTCATCAGGTTCCATTGACTTGTGTACCTTCAGGTTCCTCAGATGATTATGAACCTCATCTTCTCCTGAACGGTTTTTCACTCTTTCAGTCCCTGCCTTTGCCTTCTGTGATGTGGGCTATATGGCTGAAACACTTGCTGGTCAAAGCAAGATACGGAAGGCCTTGAGTCCTTCAGCCTTCTCCATATACCAGCTAACCTGGTCTTTTGTTTTATTCCCTCATTTTTCTTTTATCCCCAGTGTCCCTATGGAAAATTTTCTTATTGCCCTTTTTGTCCCCAGCCAGGTTTAATTCTATCTGGGTTTTAGCATTTCTAACCTGATTCTCAGCCCCTTGGACAGTTTCTCTGTATTTCTCCCAGGCAAATTTGAGTTTGTCTAGGAGTTCCTTGTTCATCCCTGTGGGTCTCTTGGCTTTTTTGCCTGAGACTTCCTCTTTGATGGAATACCTTGCTCCTAAACTTGAAGACGGTAATCCTTGAATATTAACCAGCTTTCTTAGGTCCCTCTTCCCTCTAGGGCTTTATGTCATGGTACTGTATCAAGCAGGTGCCTGAAGAGGTTAAATCCACTCTCCCGAACAAAATGGTAGCAAGCTTGCTTTGCACTGTCCTCATCACCATAAGGATCTTGAACTCCACCGTGTCTGGTTACTGCAGCTAAAATGAGGGCCAGCCTGTTTTGTCCCCTTGGAAATGTACACCAATGAGCTGCATTAAATTTCACACATAAACATATAGAAATTCCAGAAGTGGAAGGCAAATACAAGGAGATAACAGAAGAGAGTGAATGCTACTGCTGTTCTTGTGAGGTTGCAGTTTCAATTGTTTCCTTTACTCACTAAAATTCTCAGTAACTTGACTGTCAAAAAAACTAAGTTCCCATAATAACCCTTTAAAAATAAGTCAATAAAAATAAAGTCTTCCATGTCACTTTCTTCAACTATTACAGGTGACTCACTTCTTACATTCTAGTTAATTTTCCATTTGTCTGATTAATTCCCTGAATTTTGTGGAGGACAGATTTTCAGATTAGAACAAGTTATTAGAATTTTCTGTCTGCATACAGCGAAATAAATCAGTCATAAACCCAAAGCATGGGTATCACCATTTTAGTGGTGTTTGTGACAGTTTTGCATACACCTTTATTCCTGACAATTGTAACTGCATTCTTCAGAAAGTTGTTAGATATTGACGACACAAAAAGCTTTTAGACATTTTAAGGCAAGGTAGCTGAAAGGGAGAAACCAGGAGCCTAAGGATGAATGTGATATTATGGATGGCAGACCTTGACCAAGCTCTTCATGCTCAGACCTTGACCAAGCTCTTCATGCTCCAGTGTTTGAAGCCAGCCACAATGCTGAGTATTCAGAGCTCAGATTTACAATTTTGAATGAGGTGAATTCTTTTTCTTTGTATAAGTAAGTCACTTCCTCCAGGCACATTTTCTCTAAAATATTAGCTAGCTCCCTAAGCAGTCACATGCAGTGCCTAGCTCAGCATATCAACTGGAAGACGTTAGGGCCCTCTTCTGGAAATACCCAGTGTACTATTTCTCTCCAGCAGTATATTCCAAATTTCTAGGTATATTCTATATTTCCCTTAAATAAGATACCCCCTTTTTTTTTTTTGTATATCTTTGCTTCTATTCCTAGCTCTGTAATAAATAATGTTTCTTTAAGTTTTGTGCATAGCAGCCTATACAGAAAAAGATATAAAGTCCTCTCTACAAAATGTTCAGAGCATAATTCCTTGCAAATTTCTCTGTGCTTTTTTGCTTCAGTATGTACACCATCCAGCTTTCACTGTCTCATTCTCATCTTTTTCCTAGGCATTTTAGAAAGTATGGATTAAATAACCTTATTCCAGAACAAGCCCTGTGTGACCAACCACCAAAATTTCTGTGTAAATTTGTAACAACTTAGTTTTCCTAAAAATGAAAGATGAAAGAACTGCACATACTTATAATTTTCATGCGTAAGAGCTAAAATAAACTAAATGAAAATTCCAAGCTTTCATCCTGAATAAAATACTCAAAACCATATTTAAATTCAACAACATGTGCTGCTGATAGCTTAAATTAGAGGCCAGTTTAAAGTCCAAATTACATGCCTCAATTTGCTCTCTTTCATTACTTGAACGCATTCACAGTTAACAGTTCAACAGAACTTATTTTTTTTTATTCTGAGGAGATAAAATCAGTCTTTGTGGATTACTCTCTGCCTGTCAGCCAGTGAAAACTTCAAAATGTTTATGCAAATTTTTGAATTTCTGGAAATTTAAAGTCCTCCTACACTAGTGGATATTGACTTTTATCCAGTTCTTTTGGTGTGTGTCTGGTAGGTATGAATTTATCAATAACTAGCACTCAGTGAGAGATTTTTACAGAAACTGGAGTAAGAAACCATATATATCTCAATTCTATTAGGGAACTTTAACACAGTTCTAATGCTGGTTCAAGTCTTTTCAACCATGTAGGCAAACTTAGACTTTCTGCCTTTGGAACAGGATGGTTTTCATGTAGGAAGGAAGCAGGTGTAGAGGCAATCTCAGAGGACAGTGCTTTCAAAACACAACTTTGGAATATGAACAGCAGGAGAATTACTCATGATTCTTCCATGTGTGTTTTGTTACATTATCCAATGTTCTATGCGCCTGCCTTGTTTGCTAATACTTGAGGACATTCGTGATAGTATTTTTCCACGTTTTATTGTAAAGTAGTGCTAGAACTTGGTGGACAGCTGAAAAGAAAGCAGAAAATAATAAGATTATCAGCTCATATAGAAAGATCATAGCAGCATAACTACACTATAAATTCTGTTTTGTTTGTTTTCTTTTGTTTGTGTTTTTTTTAATAATGTATAGTGATGTTTGTGGTGAGTATGAAATGGAGAACTTTGTTCAGAGCTGGCATAATGTTGCTGTGGGCAGGACAGAACTTCTTACTGCAGATTAAATTCTGCATATGTTTCAGCTCAGCCCAGCATACTTATTAGCAGAGATTGTCAAATACATTGTGGGAAATTTATCACAGGAATTAAATTCTATAATTTGTATGAATGACAAAGTAATTCAGCATTGCAATCTAGGATGAGACTTAGTCCAAACCTTCCAAGGTTAAAAAACCCCACATTCCTGTGTAGTCTGGTTGAGAAGAAAATGACACACTGTCTAATATGCACCAACTACCTCTCAGTTTGGATCTACTAGGAAAAATCAATTAAAATTTTGTATTGTTTCAGTTTAGTACAAAATCGTAATTTTACCAGATTACAAGGATAGTCTGCTTCTAACAGCATTCTTCTTTTGTTCACAAGTAAAAAGAAAAGATTGTCCCATGCTTGCATTCAATACAAATATTAACAATAATATGTTTTCTTTTCCTATTGTACATTTTATTGCCCTGCCTACACTACCAGATTCTCTCCAAGGAAATACTGTTCAGTATGTGTGGTCTGGATAGCATTTTTATTTGGACTATTCTTGACATATGGCTTATGTATTAAGTTCAAGTATATATTCATATTTGATGTAGAACACTGGTATCTCAAAGTCTGGAGGTGGTCAGATACAGAATTTTTGTTTAGGTTGGTTCTTCTGTACTGAAATATAAAAAAGATTGAAAAAGTTGTATTCTAGATATGAAAGTAGTTGCCTCATGGAACAATGTGATATTTTTTACGTGATTACATGTCTGGCTTCATAGATAAAATGTTCATAAACATAATATAAATAAATAATAGCATTTAAAAAACCTGGTAGTTGGAACTCTGAGCTGATTTCATTTGAACCGGAGACCTCTACAACTTTACCACTTGCTTCGTGGTCTGGACCTAAAGTTTTTGTTCTGCCCACTTTCTAAGGAGAAATTGCCCAGGCATCTGGAGCTAAATTTAGATTTACTAACTCAAGGTAAGATGGTAAAACCAACTTACCTTGGCTCCAGTGTTCACTATAGTATATCTAACGATATGCTTGGTGATATTATCTCAGTAATCTACAGCTTGCAGTCCCCACTGTGCTGTCAGTCCAACTGGTATGACACATGGTGATGCCAGACTTCACTCTCTCCCCACATTTTCTCTTACATATGAGTAACCGGATCAAGCCAAAAATAACAAAAAGAGATTTTTTTTGCACTTTCTAGTTAACAGTTCACCTACAGTATTTTAGGTAATGAACACCTTGCACAAATTTAATGGAAGCACTGATACTTAACACATATTTTTGCAAGTTAAACTCAGATGTCATAATATCATTCTAATTCAGTATAATGCTATTGACATCATCTGAACAAGCATATAAAACATATCCCTTGGGATACGTGTAACCTTCTGGTATTGGAAAAGGCTGTAATAATAACAAAACAGATGTTTGAAAGGAATAAGCAATGAAAAGCCTGTGATGTTTTCAATAGTCTTTAAAAGTTACCATGGCGAGCAAAGAAATTAGGGTAGGAAAATTAAGATTATGCTATAAAATTGTCACACCACCAAGAAGAACAATGGAGAAAGGCTATAATTTTCTATGATTAAAAAGAAAAACAAACAGACAAATAAATACCCTAAGGCACCTGCTTTTAAGAAATTGAATGCTTTTGGCATTCCATCAATTGGTGAATCTTGTTCATGTAAATATACTACAAGAGAGGTCAAGGAACAATAAATAGTGAGTCATCAACATATAAAATCTGTGACCTGATCTTGTTTCTAACAGCATTCTTCTGTTAGAAGCAAGACCACCACCCAGATAGGAAGGAAAATGTAGCATTGTCTCTTCTCTGGAAACTTCATTACCCTTCTGCCTAATATAAGCTCAGTTTCTTGTCCTGCTTGTGTTTAGCTGTCAGCTATCAGCTACTATCCTTTGATAGTAGGAGAGCTTTCTGGTCTTTTATTGATTTAAGTGGGAGCAATGGTCCCTTTCTCTTAGATTTAATATGCTGACACTAGAATGTGTACAGTACAATATATTGATAAGTCAGTAGAAGATATTGAATAATATCATCTTAACACTACAGTTTAGACCCATCTCCAAAACTTCAGGCCATTGGCTGATGAAAAACACAGAATGAGTTAGAAAATATTAATCCAATTCCCAGAAACTGTAGCAATATAATCTAAAGATCTTCAGATCTTTAATTTTCACTGGATTGCCACACAAAAAAGCACAGTATTAGTAGCACCTGAGGCCAACAGGAACAATGCTGGGTTTTGTTTGTTTTTTTTTTTTTTTAATGATTTGCTTGTTTGGTGTTTGTTTTTTTTTAATTTAAGTTTTTACATTCAGAACAGTGAAACAATATAGTAAAATATAGTGGAATTCAGATAATTTTGTTGTAATTAAAGTTCAAGTGATCAAAATATAGCAAAATAAAAAGTGAGAAAACATAAGCATGGTGAAATTGACCATTATTAACAGCATCACCAACTGGAACAGAAGAAAAAGAAAGGAGGTGAAAGTTGCTTTTTACTGTAGAGGTTTGTCTGTAAAGCGTGGAAAGAAAGAACTATTTTTCTCAAAATACCATCATAATATCAACTTATTGGAAAGACTGAATTCCTATCATCTGACAACCTGGAACACTAATGATAGAATTATAGCTCCTTAATACCCCTTCAGGTATAGACTCCAACTCACATCTTGGACCTTGTGCTTTTTAAAGAATTCAATGAACAATCTTAAATGCTTTCAGACAGCTGATTTGTACTTTGCAACAGTAATGCACTTATTTGAGGAGATTTATTTTGTCCATTTTAACTACTCAAATTATTGACAGGTGTTTACATTAATTCCACTAGCCAAAAGGATTAATGAAACATATTTTAGGCCATGATAAAAAAAAAAAAAAAAAATTAGTTAGATTTATAGGTAACATCATTTTGCTGCCTCCCAGCACCATGAATAGTGCCCTTGTTGGCTTCAGGTTTTAAAGGATTTAGCAGAAGATTTATTACTTCACTTCAGCACACCCTGCCACATATCAAAGTTACAGTGGCTGGATTTTTGCCCATACTTTATATTTCTGATATATAAATACAGACATAAGGAGATAAACAAAGGGCTTCACATTTCAGAGCTTTCTCTTGGGTACTTTTTACAAGTGAAACAGATTAAAAAGTGCTAAACACGACGAAAATTACTAACATTCTTAAAAATGTATTGGGATGTTAGAATGTAAAACAAGATATATTTTAGATTTAGTAAGCATGGAACTGTCTTCTGATACATTTTCTTTCTTGTGTCACCTATGTATTTCCCAATTTCAAAGCTATGGAGAAAGACCAAGGAAGTCATGGTAACATTTCTCCCCTCTGGGACACTATTATATCTTTGCGCTAGTTACTCCAACCCAAAACATGTAAACTTTATAACAGTTTTCCAATAACTTCAGAAATACAAACTAGTATAAGATTTTGATGGAAAATTGGTTTTTTTGGCACATTAGTTCAGGAAATAAACTGCTGGCCACACCAGCTCTTATTCAGCATCACTTGTAACCACAACAGAATCTGTACTCAGTTGTGTGCATGTTCTAACTTGCAACTCACACCTTGAGTGTCATGAAAACACTGTTTCTGTTTGCTGCTTCCTACATGCACCTAACATTTGGTTACAAGTATCTCCTATTCCTAGATCTACAGACTTTATCCTATTACTGTTAAAGACTTTTAGATGTTGCCACTGCACAAAGTCCTGAATATTGTCCCTTATTGTGAGTGCAGCCCAGTGAATTTTTCTAGCAGCCAATCAGTTAGCAGGGACAGGCAAATGGATTTTTTGTCTGAGTTCCAATCTCCATTTTGATAAGACACATAAGCAGCGACTGTTGAAATAAAAACTCTGCATATGATATTTAAATTATAATAGCCATCACCCGGGTACTGCTTTCATCACCACTAGCCAAAGACCAGATGAATTTTCCTCCTCTGTGAAATGCAATACTTTTCAGCCTGGCTGTCGAAATGAGATCTATTGCTATCCTAAGGGGTAGATACAAGGTCATGTGACTCTTTACTGCTTCAGTAAGTATGAACTTATAATGTAAAATGCTGTTTTCATTTTATTCCTGTGCATTCATGTTGTTTGGGTGACTAGAAATGTTCATGTGATACTGTATTGAGCATATCTTTAGTTTTTGCAAAATTATATTTATGCCATTTTGTGCAGCTGACAGAGGCTTTGCTCTTGATTAAATGTTCCTTCAGTAAAATGGGTAAAAGCTTGGTGGGGTGAAGAGTGGTATAGTTTCATAACCCTTCCTCTATGATTGTAAAAGACATTGCTTTGGGAAGCCAGCGCATGTTTTTCATAGACTACCCCATATTTTATAAGCTTATAATGAAAAAACCACAACTCATCTTTGTTTCTACTTTTTTGGGTTCCATTTGCCCATATAATAGGTATACACAGGGACATCACTTACTACAGCCACCTCCTAAGTAGTTTAATTTAGGGCAACAGATTGCGAAAGAGTGAAGGCTTTCCCCCATTACGCACTTCAGTATTTCGTGTTACAAAGTGGGAGAGGGCCTTGAGAAACAACTTTCCCCATGCCATCCTAATGGGAAGACATTACAAAAAAGCACCTTGGGTCAACACTCACAAAATTTTCCCTGCTCATGTGTTAACCCATACAGAAGGGCTTTGTCAGAAGGATGACCAAAGTATTTGTCCTGGTATGGCCAGCAGCTGTAACACTGAGCTTAAACAGGACAAAAACAATTGCCTTGGAAGTCAGCATGTTTTGTTGTTACAAGCTGCAGTAGAAAAACAAGTTAAAAATTAGAAGAGGACTTGGTAATGGAAGCCTATACCTTTGCTGTCTCCTAACCTCCTCTTGACTCCAAAGGCAAAGACAGCTTTTTGCAAGAAAGAACTTGAATGAGCTGCTGCTTATCAGGGTAGAAAGGTTGTGCCTGACAACTGGTGTTGGCATTCACAATTATTATAACAAGAAACCAACAATGTGTATTTTTTGCAGTTTCTAGTGCTGTTGAGAATAAACCTGTACAAAAGATTTATTACTTTTATAAAGAAAGTCAATTGAGCATGACAGTAACATATTATTCAAAGAAAAGTTTAACTCAACTAAACTGAGACTCAGTAGGAAATTTAAAGAGAAGCAATTCATGTTAACAGTTTTAATGAATGTTATTAAGGGATAACAAAATAAAAGGGGGAAAAGGGATTAGTGATGGCTCAGAAAACATCTTTCCTACTCCTCTAAATTATGGTGACACCACAATCTTCAGCGGTGAAGTTCATTTCCTCAATAATTACATTCTGCTTATAAGTTCAAGCACTCAGGAGCACCCACATTCCCCAAAGAATCTCAAAAATTAGATCTTCAGTGCCACACTGGAATTGTAGGAAATGGAATAAGATCTCTTGTTGCTACTTTTTCAAACCCTAAAATGTATATCCGCACGATCTGGACCCCTTACACACAGTGTGCCTCTTTGTTGCAATATACCTGACAAAACTGTTCTCAGACACTGTCAGTGACATCCAGTCAACTAGAAGTGTCATTCTGGAAGGACTCAGATGACCTTTTAAATTTCCCTCAATAAGGTAAGTTCTTTCTGGTCTTTACACAACTGAAAGGGAATATAACTAGGTTCTTCTGCTTTTTACTCTTGGAATTTTTGTTTAGTTGAATGCACAGAATATAGGCTATAACATCAAATTAATTCTCAAGTATAATTTGTCACCATAAACATACACCCTAAACCTACGAGAGTACTGTCTCTGTAAAGGAAAAAAAAAAGAATCCCCAGTTACCTGTCATAGTAACCATAGTAACCATGGCTGATTGACAGTGCTGCTTCTCCACAATGGTGTTTGTAGGGGTGCATATTCAGCCTTGATCTCTGTCATGGCGATTTAGTCACCCTCTAAAGAGCAGTATGTTAGGGCAAAGAAAGATCCCTTAGAATCATGGAATCATAGAACAGTTAGAGTTGAAAGGACCTTAAGATCATCAGGTTCCAAACCCTCTGCCATGGGCAGAGACACCTCACACTAAACCATGTCACCCAAGGCTCTGTCCAACCTGGCCTAGAACACCACCAGGGATGGAGCATTCACAAGTTCCTTGGCCAACTCCTTCCAGTGCCTCACCACCCTCACAGTAAAGAACTTCCTCCTCATATGTAACCCAGACATCCCCTGTTTAAGTTTTAACCCGTTACTCCTTGTCCTATCACTACAGTCCCTAATGAAGAGTCCCTCCCCAACATCCCTATCACTCCCCTTCTGTTATCAGAAGGCTGCTATGAGGTCTCCATGCAGCCTTCTCTTCTCCAGGCTGAACAGCCCCAACTTTCTCAGCCTATTTTCATACAGGAGGTGCTCCAGTCCCCTGATCATCCCTGTGGCCCTCCTCTGGACTTCTTCCAACAGTTCATGTCCTTTCTATGTTGAGGACACCAGAACTGTACACAATACTCCAAGTGAGGCCTCACAAGAGTAGAGTAGAGGGGCAGGATCACCTCCTTCAACCTGCTGGTCATGCTCCTTTTGATGCAGCCCAGGATACGGTTGGCTTTCTGGGCTGCAAGCTCACACTGCCAGCTCATGTTAAGTTTCTCATTGACCAATACCCCCAATTCCTTTTCCACAAGACTGCTTTGAATCTCTTCTCTGTCTGCCCAACCTGTAGGTGTGCCTGGGATTGCTCCGACCCAGGTGTAGGACCTTGCAATTAGCATGGTTAAACTTAGTAAGGTTCGCATCAGCCCACCTCATAAGCGTGTCAAGGTCCCTCTGGATGGCATTCCTTCCCTCCAGGGTATCAACCGAACCACACAGCTTAGTGTCATTGGCAAACTTGCTGAGCGTGCACTCAATCCCACTGTCCATGTCACCCACAAAGATGTTGAACGAGACCGGTCCCAACACCGATCCCTGAAGGACACCACTCATTACTGGTCTTCAATTGGACATTGAGCAGTTGACCATAACTCTTCACCTGCAGCCATCCAGCCAGTTCTTTATCCACCGAGTGGCCCACCTATCAAGTTGATGTACCTTCAATCTTGATGTACACTTCAATCTTAGCAGCTTTATCCACTTGTTGCTTGTTCTGGTGCTCCTCAGTGACCTGACTCTTGGGTACTTGAGCATCTACATGGCATACCTTCACCACCAGGTTCTGCACCCGGGCAGTGATATATTGCCACAGTGCGGCAGCCCAGCAGGTTTCCTCTGTGTTTCCAGTTGCTCTGCTTCCATTGCGGCAGCCACCCCCACAGGGCATTTGCCACCATCCATGAGTCAGTATAAAGATAAAGTACTGTCTCCTCTTCTCATTCAGCAATGTCGAGGGCCAGCTGGATGGCTTTCACCTCGGCAAACTGACTCGATTCACCCTCTCCTTCAGCAGTTTCTGCAACTTGTCGTCTAGGACTCCATACAGCTGCCTTCCATCTCCGATGCTTTCCCACAATATGGCAAGAGCCATCAGTAAACAAGGCATACTGCTTTTCACTTTCTGACAGTTTATTATATGGTGGGGCCTCTTCAGCACACATCATCTCCTCCTCTGGTGACATTAGAAAATCTTTGCCCTCTGGCCAGTCTATGCTGATTTTCAGAATGCCTGGACGACTGGGATTTCCTATTCGATCTTGTTGTGTAATTAATGCAGCCCATTTACTCCATGTAGCATTGGTTGCATGATGTGTAGAGGAGACCCTGCCTTTGAACATCCAGCCCAGCACAGGCAGCTGGGGTGCCAGGAGAAGCTGTGCTTCAGTGCCAATCACTTCCAAAGCAGCTCAACCCCCTTCATAGGGTGCCAGTATCTCTTTCTCAGTTGGGGTATAGCTGGCCTCAGATCCTCTGTATGCCCAACTCCAAAAGCCTAGGGGTCAACCTCGAGGCTCCCCTGGAGCTTTCTGCCAGAGGCTCCAAGTAGGACTAATCTCCCTGGCTGCGTTATAGGGTACATTTTTTACATCTGTCCCGGTCCGGACTGGTCCAAGTGCTACTGCATGAGCTGTCTCTCTAATTTGTTCAAAGGCTTGTTGTTGCTCAGGGACCAGGATATACTCGGTGGGTAACGCAGGAAGATGGGGAAGTCTGATGTGTACCTCAAGGGGATTTGATTTTAGGGGAAAACAGACAATGAACTCAATTGTATGCTGTTGGTGCTATGTAGCCCTTTTGTAGCCCACCAAAACACAGGCCATTGTACTGTTCGATTTTCCCAGAGGCTGGTGCATGGTAGGGGATGTGGTATGTCCTGGGTTCAACAGTAGCAGTCATTTTTCTCAGTCTTAGTTACTGGATTTAGCAATGGACACTGTTGCCCAGGTTATTCATGAATGTGAACACTGCACACAGCCTCTCCTGCTCTGAAAGACTGTTACAAGAGATGAAGCCTGACCCTGCTCCTTTTGCTGGGAACAAGCATGTTGCTGCATATGCTGTCTATGTTTTGCCTGCAGCATGACCACCCTGAGAACACCGATCTTGACCGATTGTGGAAGCTAAGCAGGGTCCGGCTTGAGTCTTGTCTAGGATTAGACGACAATATAGAAGGACCATCAAGAGATTTTCCTCGAGGATGGACACTCATGAGTGGCAAGGTGTGTGGGACAGTATGGGCAAGTATCTAGTCCCGTGAGTCCCTCCAGTGCTTTGGAAGCATTGGAAGGCAGATTTGTGGAGTCCCCGATGATATGTTGCAGAACCTGCTGAAGGAGGGGGTGAATCGAATCAGTTTGCTGAGGTGAAAGCCATCCAGCGGGCCTTGGACATTGCTGAACGAGAAGAGGGGACAGTACTTTATCTCTACACTGACTCATGGATGGTGGCAAATGCCCTGTGGGGGTGGTTGCCGCAATGGAAGCAGAGCAACTGGCAATGCAGAGGTAAACCCATCTGGGCTGCTGCACTGTGACAAGATATCGCTGCCAAGGCACAGAACGTGGTGGTGAAGGTATGCCATGTAGATGTACATGTACACAAGAGTCTGGCCACTGAGGAACACCAGAACAACCAACAAGTGGATAAAACTGCTAAGATTGAAGTGGCTCAGATGGACTTAGGTTGGCAACATAAAGGTGAATTATTTTTGGCCCGGTGGGCCCATGACACTTCAGGCCATCAGGGCAGAGATGCAACATATAGATGGGCTCGTGATCGAGGGGTGGACTTAACAATGGACACTATTGCCAATGTTATTCATAACTGTGAAACGTGATGCAATTAAACAAGCCAAGAGGTTAAAGCCTCTTTGGTATGGAGGACGATGGTTGAAGTATAAATATGGGGAAGCCTAGCAGATTGACTATATCACACTGCCACCAACCTGCCAAGGTAAGCGCCGTGAGCTTACCATGGTGGGAGCAACCACCGGTTGGCTGGAAACGTACACTGTGCCCCATGCCACTGCCCGAAACACTATCCTGGGCCTTGAGAAACAGATTTTGTGGCAACATGGCACCTCAGAGAGAACTGAGTCAGACAATGGGACTCATTTCCAGAACAACCTTACAGACACTTGGGTCAAAGAGCGTGGCGTTGAGTGGGTATATCACATCCCCTACCATGCACCAACCTCTGGAAAAGTCAAACAGTACAATGCACTGTTAAAAACTACACTGAGAGCAATGGGTGGTGGGACTTTCAAACACTGGGATACACATGTGGTTGATCAACACCAGAGGATCTGCCAACAGGGCTGGCGCAGCCCAATCAGAACTTTTACATGCTGTAGAAGGGGATAAATTTCCTGTGGTGCATTGTTTCTTCATCTTGCTTCTTCATCTTTCTTGCCTCTTTTTTGCTTTTCCCCTTGCATACAGGGGCAACAGATATTGGCGCAAATTGGTCCTCTGGTTTAGCTGCAGCGATTATCACTGTGGTAGGAGTAGCTGCAGTATCTGTTGGGGTTTGGGCAGCTGCTGTACCTGTCGCTGGTGTCGGTGTAGTTGCTGTATTTGTATTTGCTGTAGTTGTATTTGCTGTAATCGGATTAGCTGTGTTGTCTGTTGTAGTCAGAGCTTGAGTAGCTGCTGTAGTTGTCACTGGGGCTGGTGTAGCTGCTGTGCTTGGAGCTGGAGCAGCTGCACTGTCTGTTGTGATCAGAGTTTGAGTAGCTGCTGTACTTGTTGCTGGGGCTGGTGTAGCTGCTGTATTTGGATTTGGAGTAGTTGGCTTATTTGGAGTTAGAGTAGCTGCATTGTCTGTTGCTTTGCCAACAGATCCAGAGACATTTTTTCCTTCTGAAGGTTCTGGATAGCGTTGAACAGGGCTCTGTAAGCATAGGCCAAGCCCCAGCACGTTGCCATGATTTCTCCCTCTCTGATATGACCAGGATGACAACATACCTCATTTAAGTGTTTTACTAATTTTTCTGGATTTTGCACTTGTTCAGTGGTGAAGTTCCAAAGCAGTGGAGGGGCCTACTGGCCTAGATACTTGTCCATACTATCCCACACACCCTGCCACTTGTGATTGTCCAGCATTGGGGAAAACCTCTTCATCCTCCTATATCATTTTTTAACTCTAGACAAGGCCCAAACCTGACTCCACTTAATTTTTGAGATCCGATGAAATGGTCATGGGTAAAACACTCTGTATGCATGCCAACATGGTGATCTGCATCATAATCAGCAGGCAGGTCTCAAGTGTACCCAAAGGCCATTCAAAACCTTCAGAACTCTCAAGTGATGCAGTAAATGGTCTGGTGGGGGAGCTGGGAAGGTAAGGGAATTTCTCCTTCACAGATTGACCACTCAAGGTGGGGGAAGGGGGGGGAAAGATGTGCAATTGCTAAGCACTTCTATTATATACCTCCCAAAGTATAGAGGTGGTGACCACACTGGGAATGCAGGCCAGATCAGTTTCATGATCAATGAGTCTATTGTATTACAAGTCATTACCATAAAGTACAATGAAACAAGAACCTTAGCCCAAACCCTCCACTTGATAAACACAGCAAATACCGCCTGTAAGTAAGGTATGAATGACATCCTGAAACTCTGAGATCATGAACAACAACTTTGAGAGCCAATAAATCAGCATTGTGATCTGTTTCTCAAGGCCCAGGATAGTGTTCTGGGCAGTGGCGTGGGGCACAGTGTATGTTTCCAGCCAACCGGTGGTTGCTCCCACCGTGGTAAGCACATGACACTTGCCTTGGCAGGTTGGTGGGAGTGTGATATAGTCAACCTGTCAGGCCGCCCCATATTTGTACTTCAGTCATCTCCCTCCTTACCAAAGAAGTATGGAGGTATAATTAACATCCTTCCTGTTACCTTTTCCCTTAGTTTTCTTCTATTCACATTCTTAACTATTTTCATAATATCCAGCTCATGTCTTCTCACAAGCTGTTTCTGAATATCAGTCACAATACAGTGCCTTCTGTTGGTCATGCTATCAGAAATGCTTCAAAACCATCAAAATTCACAGAGATGAAAAAAACCCGACACTTCTCTGAAAAAAAAAACAAACAAAGCCCCAAACAACCCAAGCCCAACTTATTCTTTTATTAATACTGCTGATTTTTTAAAATAGAAAAATACTTTTTTTCAAACTGATTTTTTAACATGAATTGACCTTGCTGGACAAACAGCATGTGTACTTTGGAAGAAATTGAGGAAGAATAAGGTAGGAGGCTGAAACTGGAGCTGCAATTCACCGGAGAAGCTGCAATAAATTTTTTTCTCTCTCTCAAGGAGAACAGTAGCGTTTGGATTCAAACTATACATAAACGCTGCAAAGGAATTTAAGTAAACAAAAGTCCAGGAATTATACAAACCAAACACTGATATCTGCTTTCCCCACTGCTGGCTTCAAAAAGGAAGGCTCCAGCATGCCCCTCTATGCTGTGTCGTAAAAGGACAGATAAATGACCCAAAGACATCTTCCTTTTAGAGTTCCTAAGATCAGTAACACAAGAAGACTGTATCATATTGTGGGAACCGGCAGCATACACTTTACATAACACTGAGATCTAGTTCTTGGCAACCTGATAGCTTTAATTTATGTATATATATTTTTAATATGGTTTTTACTCATTGAAGAGGGCCAAAATATTTTCCAAGTACTTTTCTTAATGAGTAAAAATATGCTCTGCTACTGGACCCAACTCTGAATCTAGCCAGAACTGAAATTCCCTTGTTGAAACCTAGTACAGAAACGATAGTGGTCAGCTGAAATACTGCTTTCCAGTTGTCATGATTTATTAGACCATCTTGCTGCTACTCCAGAATATGGTCAATCCCAATTATTTATGGCTTTGCAAGTCTTCTAATGCAATGCCTCAGCAAGTCTAACTTCAAGCTAGACCATGTGTAGAAAGACTGATTTCTCCTATTGTTGTAAATATTCTTCTTGTTTAGAATTAAGACTCCAGTCGAAGGATAGCTACCCCATGTTGCTGAGTTTACTGAAAAATATTTACCTCTACCCTTTTTGTAATTCCTGTCACCTCCACAGAGACCTCTTGGGTTAAAACCACATTTGAGATACAAGCTTCTTCAATGAATAAAGGTGAACACAGGTAAACTGAAAGGGTCTGCCTCTAGTTTTCTTGTTCATTATGGTCCGAATTGCTGGCATATATTTCACTGAATCTTTAATTTTATTACTGCCTTACACACATTGTTTATATTTGCTCATTAATGAAACAGTATCATGACTGAAAGTGTGGCACCCACAGTAATTAGCAAAGCATCTTCTTCCATTCTTCAAAATGTCGTCAAAACACTTGTCAGGAAACACTCATTTTCAGTCTCTACTGTCATTTACAGGGTTTCAGGCACTGATGACAGCTTGTCTGCTTAGTTTAAAAGAGCTCTTGATATAACAGAATCTGACATTGTTTACTTCAGCCTATTATGCCTGCTGCATTCACTGAATACTTCAGTGGAAGAGAAAAATTGAAAGAAAGCTATTCATTGTAATGCCAGCTGCTTTTTTAAAAAAGGAAATCAATTTTTGCGTGAGCTCAGAATGCACTCAGGAGGCCCAGAGTGACCCCCACTTCTGGTGTCAACAACAAAAGAATCTGCCTGCTTTTTCCACACGACAAAGCAGGTAAAGAACATTGAAAGCATAAGATTAATTTCATTTCAGTTTTTGTTCAAATTGTTCAAATACAGACAGTATCTCAAAATACTATGACTGCTATGTCACAGATTGCATGTAGAAACATGATGAAATAGAAGGGCATTTTTTGAACATAATAAGTCATTAAAATTACTTGGCAGGACCATTTTAAAGCTGAAATAATTAGTTATGTTTGGTATTGATAGCTGGTATCATGAAGACCTTCTGTACTGGCAGTATATTATTTTATGGCCAGCTTGTTTCAAATGCAGTTATTTAAGTCTGGCAATGATCACAACGTTTTACATACTCATGACAACCCCACATCTATGTCATTCAAAACTTCTTGAATATCAAATAAATGTCTTTCTCTTAATGCTCATTTTTATATAAACTTGTTTGCATAATAGCATGGGACTGTATAAGCCTAATCATTATAATAATAACAGTAATTATTATTACTCTGGTAGTGTAGCCATGCATAGATCAAAATCAGGGATTTATTGTGCTAGGCTGTGTAGAAGTGCATGTTACAAAAGTAGTCTTTGCAGTAGAGACTGTATAATCTAGATAGCTGGAAGTCAGCAAAACAAACAAAGCTCCTGGATCAGTAAGTGTCACACTAGACACCTCTGTTCTATGATGATCACCAAACGCATAAGGGAAATGATATATCAAAGTGAACTCCTGCATCATTAACTACCTTAGCTTCTTCATTTCTTGTCTTGGGTTTTCAGCCACGCAGGATATCAAAACTGTTTAAACTCCAGTGACTGCTGCACAGAAACAAGAGAGGGATAAGTGCAAACAACTAATTTTTTTATTTCATATTCAGAAAATAATTACTTTAGCACTTTATACCTTTAAAGTTCTGTGCAGTTCTTCCAGAGATTTAATCTGGTTCGTTAGGCACAGAGTCTATGCTAACTTCCCGGTGTGCACCAGTGCTGATATATTTCATTTTATTACAGGATTTGAATTACTCCCTTTCGGTGGAATTCTCACCTTTAGAGACATACAACATACATTTGTCTAAGTCATTCTATGCTCCCTTACTGTCAGCTGAGAGAAACAGATTAGATACGCTGCACCCTAAAAGCAGTTATTTTAGATGTCTGCTTTAGGTTAAGATGAATAGTACCCTAAAAGGATCTATTTTTCTACATTAACTATAAAGTTAGCTGGAATGAGGGTTCCCTCCCACCTTTGTGCTTTGACAGATTTTGAATTCATTTTCTCTGGTTCAGTTATTTACTTAATTTAAGACTGAAATTACTTTTGATAAATGTGTATAATTGTTGGAATTGCCCTGAATATTCTCTCTACATGTTTATTTTTTTCTAACTGAAAATAGATTTTTAACCTCAGAAAAGTGATCTTTTTATCTTTAGTTTAAAAGATTTAATAGCATTTAATTTTAATGTTCAGAGATGGTGAAAAAAAATACCTCAAATATTTGGATATTCATGTTTTCTCATCTTCATGTCTCACCACCTTTGTTACATCATTGACAAAGCAGACAGGCAACAGAGGTAAAGGCCAAAATCCAAAGACTGAAAAGTAATGCTTTTGATCTTCCTTTCATCAAAGACTAAAAATGTTACCCAGGAAAATCCAGATACTTTGTTTATAAGCCTTTTTTTCTCCCTTTCTCCATCACAAATATGCAATACTTCTGAGCAACTCTAGTGACTGGAGCATATATTGCTAATACAAAATATAGCCCAAAGTGTCTGTGAGGGTTTGAGTTCTCTTTCTTTGTCTGAGTCAGATTCTCTCTGCTTCCCTCAGAGTGGAATAAGGAGAATAGGATCAAGAGTTTTTGGCACCTCTGTAATTCAGAAAAAAATACTTGAAGGGTAAGCAGGAAGGAAGAAGGGCGAAGAAAGTAAGATATCAGACAAATTATGTGGGCATAATGCATAGGCAAGCACCTGGGTTATAAAAAAAGATATCTGCGGGAGCTTCACAACTGAATTTCTTGACATTTGTCCATTAGCTCAAGACACTGTCTTGTACAGCATTTGAAATGTCAGGAAATAATTAAGAAGAGAGGCCATTTGATATAATTTTGTGAAGAAGACTCAATTCCAAATGACTGACATAAAAGTCCTATGAAACCACTAACAATAAGCAGACTCCTAAGAATGTTTTCTCACTTGGTTTTGTAGTCAAGATATATAGTATCTGTGCTCATCTGTCCTCAAAGGTCTTTTCCTATTTATGCATTTTAAATTACAACAGTTTGGCCACCTTTCACTGTTCCTCTTACAAAATGTTTCAGAAAGCTGGTTGAAGATCTGAAAAGGATTATTTAGTGATCAAGTCAAACATCTTCTGGGGTCTTCTGGCTGTGCCTGGACATTTTTAACAGTATTATTGTTCTCACTTTCACAAAACAAGTGTTTGAAATGCTTGAAAATCTGTTAATTTGATACAAACCCTACTTAAAGAGCAAATTACCCCAAAACACAGGATGAACAAGGAAAAACAGGAAAAACGTTAAAGGACCTCCGCTAGGTACTGCATGAGCCAGTTCTCAGAATGCTTTGTATCCCATTCATCCATAAATCCACAAATCACTGCCATCACTTTTGATCAAACAGCTGTAAACAGAAATTACTGCCCCTAAGACTGTCAAGTACCAAGAGATCTGTGGGAGATATAGACTAATTCCTTTTTACCTCCCAGTGAATTGTCAAGGCTGCTGCTTAGGAATTGTCCCATCAGCCTGTTCAGAGTGCAGCGGTGTCTAACAAGGCACACACCACTGTACAGGCTGGGGCTGTACAGGGTGCACTGATTTCCTGTAGGTTATTAAGTGATTTTAAAAATATTAATTTCGATTGTCTTATGAAGCTTGTTGCTGCCTAAGTTTGCCTGTCAGATAGAAAGTCACAGGAGTTGTGCTTAGGATGGCAATTCTTGAATATTTATGAATGGTAAAAAAAATGATCAAAGGAGAAAGCCAGTAATTCTGAATGTCTCTTTCCCTGTTATTTCAGTGTGTTCTAAGATACCAGCAATCAAGTGAACTTAATCAAGTTTTTGTACAATTCTCTCGCCAAGAGAGAACTAAGAGAGCAGAAGGGAAGTATTAAATTTCAACTTTCGTACTTCTTTTGCCCAACTCTATCTTTCTCCTACTTTACTATACGATTATTTAAGAGAACTTTCCTTAGCATATTTATTTGTCCAAATGCTTTTTGAGACAGAGAGTACTGCCACCTGAAGACAGCAGTTCTACAGCATAATTGTATATTATGTCATTTATATAATTTTATATATATTATATAATATGCATGTTTATATATTTGCTTATTATATAAACACTTCCTCTGATTTGTTTTGTATCTATTTAATGACCATTGTATTATAAGATCATATTCTCTTATGAAAGAAACAGAAACTAATAATTTCTTATTCACCTTTTTAATGCCACACACAATGTAATGAATCTCAAAAATTTTCCAGCCTCATGGACACATTTTCCCTTTTTCAGGGTGGTGACCTTTGTAATCTATTTCTCATGTGAGAAAAGTTTCTTATCTTTGTTCATTCTTTGCTCAATCTAGTCACACCGAATAGGTGCCATTCAAAGTCTACGTACTGGAGCCTGCATTGTTGTAGCTGACCATTCTCCTTGTGCTCTGGAAATGTGCATCTCTGCAAGAAGAAGACAACAAGATTTTAGAGAAACTTTTTAGAAGAAAAAATAAGAGGTGGACTGTTTCTAAGGCAGGTGTACCAGCCATTTAAACTGCACCTAAGAAATAAGGAAACTAGACAAGTCAAGGGAAGAAGAGAGATTAGAAGGAAATGGAGAAGTATTATATAAAATAAATTATTAGATGTTTAGCAATTATACCTTTGCTATGTTACAGATACTAATTTAAGCTTCAGATGATGATGAATCTAGTACACATTTCTATAGAACTTTACTCCTGAAATGTGTTAAGTATTTTAAACCATTAATAAAATAAATAACTATGAAGATTAACTGATTTTTGCATATGAGAAACAAATAACATCACAGGTTCTCCCAATCTTTGTTTGATGTACTTGAGTCTAGTTGCTTCTCTTTGTCTACAAAAGAAGATGAAGCTGCTCCTCAGAGTAGCTCAGAGAAGCTCAATGCAGTTCTCACCCTACATTGCTCTCACATGCAGCCGGACTCTCAGTCAGTAATATGGGGAACTAAGGAGGTTATTCATGAAATTAGATGTCTAGGAAAGGAAGTGAATATTTTCCTAAGCTTTCTTGCACAAGCTTGCAAGCCAGTCTGTGAAATAAGCAAGCATAGAATTAATTCAGCCTGAGACTAAAACCTCAGCACAGTTACAACACTGTCTTTTATGATTATCTATAATTTAGTTGCTGATGCTTACAGTACAGAATGTTGCAATCAGAGGTCTGACCCTTTTCACTGCGGTTTTGTGCTTGTAGGGTAATACCAAGCAATTTCTGCACAGTTACACAATTACAAGAATCCCTAAAAGAAACCCCAACCAAACCCCTCAAACCCCAACCCAATATTCCTTTCATGCATATGTATTCACAGCGTGAATACATTCTATTCCCTTTTAGCCCACCCTTTGCCTGGACACTCACAGAAATCATGGTTGTTTTACACAAAACTGCACTTTTGCTCACCTGTGTGTAAATTCTTGCTCTTGAGCTGCAAACAACATACTGAGAACACCTCAAGTCTTCACTAAATTCTAGGTGCTATGACATCTGTTTGCATACCTCTCACAAGAATAATAATTTCTTTTCAAAGGCAGCTTTCCATGCAGTAAAAACTACTTTGAGTTTCTGTCTTAATATATCATGAATGTCATACTATAGAAGATTTATTGTTAAAAGATTTGAAATTCAAATTTATGTCCATGTTTACAAAACATGACATGAGTATTGTGAGATTATCAGATAAAACAGATGACTCTAATTTTTTATTTTCTTTGGTTAGAACTGCTGGGTATATAATCATGGTGTAGCCTGGAAAGTAAGGGACACCATCTGTGAGAAGTTCTTGTTTTCTTCAGGCAAAAGCATAGCTAAATTTATTTTTAGCTTAAGGGTATCCATAAGTCAAGCTAGACTTATGTGGTGTGTGTGCATGTGTGTACTGGATGTTAATTTTATCACCACCTGATTTTTTGTAACTTTATAGAGATTGTAAATGCATCTCTGGTCAATGTGTGGTATCCTTGTGCAAAGACTTGACACTCTTACATGGATGCTGGTGCTTTGGAGGAAAATATGTAATAGAGTTGACATAATGTAGTTACGCCCATTTGTGTATTAACCATCAGAATCACTGCCTTGGTAATTCAGAATTGCCATTTTGAACATGGCATCATCACAGCAAGGAGACCTAAGGACTAACAAGACAAATAACTAGAATAACCTTACCAGCACAGACCTTCATTTAGCTCTTCAAGTAGCTGTATTTTTTTTTCCACATTTTTTCCCAAAAGAAGAGAAATTTCTGGGAGTGCCCTTCCAAGTCTTCCATTAACTCCACAGATTCCACTCTATTATATTTTTACTCATGAAAGAGGATTTTCTGTCACCTAGAAAGTCTCTAGCAAAAAAACCAAAAACAAAACCAAAAAACACATTTAGTGTTTATCATGACTACAGGTAATAAGTGTATTTTATATTTTTCATCTTAAGATGCTAATATTTAAATTAATAATTTCAAATTCCTTTCTAATACAGGTGTTCTTATTCTTTCTGGTTTAGCATTAATAAGATGCTCCTGGACAAAAAAGTGATAACTAGATAAACATCAGTGGAATAGAGGAACACTGGTTTGTTTGGAGTTGAATTTAAACTTACATCTAGAGGTTTGCATGGCAATTTTTGTAGTTTCAAATCTTGTATGCACAGATGGAAATAATTAGGAGACAGAAACTCAGCAGTACATTAGTTATGGAGAGAAAAATATTTCAGACATTTTTTTATTCCCAGTCATTTTCCATTTCTTTCTTCATATGGACTCTTTTTTATAAATTGTGAATGTGAACTAGACAGACATTTTAGAGCCAGTACAGAGCAAACTACAGAAAGTACTCACTTTTTTGTTTGTTTAAGCTTCTGCTGAATCAGCTCAGGGTAGGGCGAAGGCTCTAGAGGTGTCGGTGAGAGGTTGAAGCTCGCGGCAGAGAGAGGAAGTAGGAAGGCACAGGCTCCCCTCTGTTAGCTTCCAGGAGCAAGTAAAAGGTCTCAAACCATACTCCTTTCTATTCCAAGCACCTAAGCATCCCCTAAAGAAGTGATTTTGGAGGGTGTCTGCAACTGGGCAGGATGATGCGACATGGAGGAACAATTTTCTCTGCAAGCGTAAGTGGAACCAGCTCATGCAAACTGCAATTTTAGGAAGTATGCTAGAACCACTCTCTGAGATATGTCAGATGTCAGTGTGAAGTTGTATGACTACTGTCTTTCTGTGCAAAGGCAGGTAAATTCAGTCTCTTGCTCCTTCAAAATGGCTGGTTTTCATTCATAGAATACAAAGACGAAAAGAAAAAACCAAAACCCTACCCAAAACCATAGTCACTGTTGCTATACCTAGTGTTAGTAGAAGAAATACAGACAGAAACTTTCATGGAATACTGTCTAAAAATAATAATAAGGGAAAGTAATATAAATACTTCATATGAAACGTAAGGAGGAGAGAATAAGAGAAAACAGTGAACATCGAAAACTGAAAGAAGAAGCAAAATTGGACCTCACTGTTTTAAAGAAGTTCTCATCATAGTTCAGCTTCTCCTCACGAATAACTTTAACTTACTGCAAGGAGACAGAAAAGGCTGTTAGTGATGAATTTACCTTTTAACACCTCAGGGTAGCAATCATTTTGTAGAATAAAACAAAGTAATGTTTGTTTGGACTAAAGAACTTTCCTCTTATTCACCATAGTAAAAGTCTGAACTTTAAGATTTGGTTGGCATTGATGTGAACATTATTTGACTGTAGAAATCTCATTATAATGCAGCATTAACTATAAAAATATATGTTAACTCCTGAAATAAGTAGAAAAATTTTACTTCTTCTGACACATACTAATTGGTCTTTCAGCCAAGGATGCAATACTTTCCTTGCAGGGGCTTTTATTTCCTTCTCAAACAATTCAGTGTAGCAGAGTAGTTGCTGGAAGGAACAAAGTGGCTGCATTTATTAATACTTACTGTTTTGTTCTCCCAAAGGAATTTAAAAAGCACACATCTGAGTGTCATTTACATTTTAAATAAATATTATAGCAGACATATTACTTGCTTTGCTTGATGATATCCCAGTAGGAAAATATGGCAATGCGTTTCCTGCTACAGCATGTGAGAAAAATCTCAGCAATGATAAGTTTTATTGTTACATTTCTTCCTTTCAGCTGATGGAAAAGATGGGTCCTGGAATGACAAACAGCCTGATAAATATTTTAACAAGAATATTAACATTTTATTATTTTATACTGCTTGAAGTTTTTAGTCTATCTCACTACTGTTTGCAGACTTTCTTTTCTTTCTCTTCTGATTTTGGCCTTTAGAATAGTATTCCAAAACTAAAGGGATCTTATTTCAAGTCTTACTGCAGTTAAACCTTCGACTCAGATCATTAAATTTTCAGATCCAAAGACACATCAAATTAGAGTCTATGATAGGAAGCCTCAGAGACTTAATATCCTTCCATGCTTGTAATTTCCATGCTTTCTAAAAGACAAACATCCATATCAGACTATTATTGACATAATTATTTCCTGCGGCTTAAAAAACTGGTAGACTTTGTTAGACTCCAAAAGTTAAAAGTATGTCCTGTGAGCTGTTATTTCTGTAGCATGGCAGTGGTCATGCTGCCTTCCCTAACAGCCATGAGCTCTTCTCAGCATTAACTCAGACAAAATATTTGAAAGGAAATTTGTCTCAACCACAGTTTTATTAGAAGATCCATTTTAAATAAATGTATGCAGTTAAACTTTTAGGTCCACTAAAGTTTGCCTTTGATAATGTGTACTATTCCTGAATTGAATCTTCTTTGTTTCTCATCTCCACTGAAGACAACCCTTATGTCTGTTTTACTCCAGCTTCTGCAATTTACATAGAATTAATCTGTATGTCTGTGGACACCTCTGTTTCACCTATAGGTGTTTTTTCCTTTTTTCTTTTTTTTTTATTTGTTTTTCCCACTGAGCCAGATGGAGCTACTGTTTAACTGGCCATGATGCCAAAGAGCAGAGGGGAAAACTCCTGCTTAGTTGAAAGACAGGAGATGCAGACTGTACAGGTAACTCACAGTGTGGTAACTGCCACAGGTAACTGTCATGTGGAGAGAAATGGGAGGGGACTAAATCTTGGTAATTCTGCATTTACTTACATTAAATTTCTGTTCTTAAGTCAAGTTCCCGTGGTCAGATTTAGGAGGATGCTCTAACATCCTGACTCTGCCATGGTTAACTTGTCTGATCTAAGGCAAGACAGTTACAGTTATTCAAAATATCACAAAAAACCTATTTTTCAAAAGTCTACAGCGCTGAAAGTTATGGATTTAGTGCCACATTTTGAGGAGTAGCAAAATTATGCGCATTGTGTTCTTTACACTCTAACTTGCCTTCTAAACAGCATTGGTCTCTTAAACTTTGGCTACAAAGTACAAAAGTACAAGCTTTTCTGTCTTCCTGTAAGAACCAGGATTATTTATGATACCTTTATAAATGTATGAAGTGCTCAGATGTTATGTGGAAGAACTAAGAGAAAGTCATATTTTTATTGTAGTAACAAGGCAATAAACTGCTCTATCTTTGGCAGAGTCCAAGTTCTGATTCATTCAAAATTTTACACTAACATCCAGCCACACTGCCTCTCTCCAGTGGTTTCTCCTGAATTCCTGAGGCATCACACTTCATACCTTTTTTACGAGACTGCATTCCCAAAACACATTGAGTATTTTCCTTCCATAACTCTTCCAAAAGCCAGCATAAACATCTCACTATACATTAAAAGGTGTTGAATTCTCTTTTGCAATGCTGAGTTTACTCAGCTCTCACTGAAGTTATTGGGATATGAAATGTTCAGTCCCAAGCAAGGTCATGCTTGCTACTGTCTATTTGCCAGAGTGTCTGTTATAACTTCTTTTTATCCGAACTCTTTTAGTTCCATTTTCTTGTTTCACATAGCTCTTTCTTTCCCAAGAGACCATTTTTCCTTTAAAATTTCAATTCTACATGCAATTGTCTGACTTAGAGACTTCTTGAAAAAGGTCTGGTGGTCATGTCCATGGGAAATGCATTTAGAAAAAAAAAAGACAGTAAAAAAATTGTTGGCCTTCACCGTAAATAGTTACAAGTAAATTTTAAAGTCCTGTTTGGTAACTGACAACAGAATTAGGAAGCTTTATAACATTATGGTTAATAATACTAAAGTTATAATCCTCTGTCCTGCATGGAAATTCACAGGTATGTCAGCTTGTAATAATTCACCTAAATAAGTGGCTGTCTACAGAGGTACAGGCCTCAGCTCTAAAGGGTGTGAAGACAGGACAAGACTCAAAGAAGGCAAATATTGATGTGCAGGGGGAAGAAACTAAACATACGCATTGTGTCACTGGAAAAAAAAATCACCTTGTAGTTTGGCATCTCATACTAACTTTTCCCTCCTGGCTCATGTTACCTCTTTCACCTTGAATGTCTGCATGTGCTGTGTAAGTATTTTATTTAATTTCTTTTAAATAAAAACCTTGGGCTAAAGTCAACTTTTTTGCATTAGTAGAAATCCAAAGTGAACTCCACTGAAATGATCAGGTTTATTCTGGAATTACACCACAGTAAGTTAGATTGGACACTGTCCCCCTGTCCCTCATCTTATGAAACTGTTTTCTTGCATGAATGACAGTTTGATAGAAAATTAGTCATCTTCGACTTTACTGAGGTAAAGGAAGTGTTATCCTTACAATATGCCTGAATCTTTTTATTCTTAGAAATGTAAAGTTTATAAGAGATTTTTAGAAGTGCAAAATGCACACTCACACCAGGAACAGCTGGCTAATGCACTGGTGAAGAAGATCACTACTGGTGCTGCCAGGAAAAGCAGCAGGTCATAGTAGTAGGGGACTCTACTTTGAAATGCACAGAGGCACCCATCTGTCGGCCTGACCCAGTCTCAACGGAGGTGTGTTGCCTACCAGAGGCATGAACCAGGGATGTTGCAGAGAGGCTGACTGCTCTAGTAACTCCCACTGACTATTACCCACTTCTAGTGGGTGCTAGGGATATAGATAGCAATAGCCTGGAGAACATAAAGAAGGACTACAGAGCCCTGGGAGAGGTGGTTAGGGGCTCTGGAGCTCATATAGTCTTTTCGTCAATTCTCCAGGATACAGAGGAGGACCTAAAAAACCTAGGAGGATTAGCCAGGTTAATAAATGGTTAAAAGGGTGGTGTCATAGTCAGGGGTTTGGGTGTCTTGAACAAGGGACTCGATTTGGGAGGCCAGGTCTACTGGGGGCTGGTGGAGCTGCATTTTGGTAGGAGGCTTGCCAGACTGGTCAAGGATGCTTTAAACTAGATGTGTTGGGGGAGGGAGCATCATTCCATCCCAACACACCCAGTCAGTTGCCAGCACCTATAATAAATGCTTGGAGCAATGCAGAGATATCCCAGCCTCTCCAGCCAATGAGCCGGCTTCATTTGGAGCTCGTCTCAGGTTCCTCTTTACAAACGCCCGTAGCATGGGGAACAAACAAGAGGAATTAGAGATGTGGGCACGTCTATGGGGGTATGATATAATAGGCATCACAGAAACATGGTGGGATGGCTCCTGTGACTGGAGTGTTGGAATGGAAGGTTACAGGCTCTTCAGAAAAGACAGGCCTGGAAGGCGGGGAGGGGGAGTTGCCCTTTATGTTAGGGACAGGCTGGAGAGTATGGAACTCTGTCTGGGGACAGGTGAGCAGTCAAGAAAGAGTTTGTGGGTCAGGGTTAAAGGGAGAACAGCTATGGGAGACATTATTGTGGGGATCTGTTACAGACCTCCTGATCAAGAGGAATCTGTGGATGAAGCACTCTACAGAGAGATAGGAACAGCCTCACACTCGCAGGCCCTTGTTCTCATGGGTGACTTCAACCACCCTGACATCTGTTGGAATGATGGTATGGCCCAGCCCAAGCACTCCAGGAGGTTCCTTGATTGTGTGGAAGACAACTTCCTTCTGCAAGTAATAGAGGAGCCGACAAGGAGAGGTGCCATGCTTGACCTCGTGCTCACCAACAGGGAAGGGCTCGTTGGAAATGTGACACTCCAGCCTTGGTTGTGGCGACCATGAGATGGTTGAATTTGAGATCCTCAGGTCTTAGAAGCTCAGGAGTATTGCATCCCAGCTAGAAGGAAGTGCAGCAGGAGGGCCAGGAGACCTCCTTGGATGGATAAGGAGCTGCTGAGGAAACTTTGAAGGAAAAAAGAGGCTTATAAAAAGTGGAAGCAAGGACAGGCGGCCTGGGAAGAATACAGGAATGCTGTCCAGGAGGCAAGGGACCCAGTTAGGAACGCTAAGGCCCGGTTAGAATTAAGCTTGGCTAGGGATGTTAAAGATAACAGGAAGGGATTCTATAGGCATGTAGCAAATAAAAGACAGACTAGAGACAATGTAGGCCCCCTCTGGAACCTATCAGGAGAACTGGCTACCCTGGATTTGGAGAAGGCTGAGGTTCTGAATGGCTTCTTTGCTTCGGTCTTCACTGGCAAAGGCTCTGACCACACCACCCAAGTCTTGGAAGGTAGATGCAGGGACCGTGAGAATGAAGACCTTGGGCTCGCTGTAGGGGGGAGTCTGGTTCAAGACCATCTTAAAAATCTGAATATGCACAAGTCCATGGGACCTGATGAAATCCATCCTTGAGTCCTGAAGGAGTTGGCAAATGAAGTTTCTAAGCCACTATCCATCGTATTTGAAAAATCATGGCAGTCAGATGAAGTTCCAAATGACTGGAAAAAGGGAAATATAACCCCCATTTTCATGGAGGGGAAAATGGATGACTCAGGGAACTACAGACCAGACAGTCTCACCTCTGTGCCTGGCAAAATCTTAGAGCAGAGTCTCCTGGAATTCATGTTAAGACACATGAAAATCAACAAGGTGCTTGGTGACAGCCAGCATGGCTTCACTAAGGGGAAATTCTTCCTGACCCATTTGATGGCCTTCTATGATGAGGCTACAGAACTGATGGACAGGGGTAGAGCAGTTGACGTCATCTACCTGGACTTGTGCAAAGCATTCGAAACTGTCCCACACGGCATCCTTGTCTCTAAATTGGAGAGACATCAATTTGATACAAACCTTAGACACCATGCCATTATGATCCCTTTCCTGCTCAAATATGCCAAGAAATGAAATAATGGTCACGTTTTGTTCTAGGATAAAAGATCTAACAATTTGTTACAGAAACACAACAAAGTTACACTTTCTAAAAGATTTTCTATGGGGGACATTTCAATTATGATATAAATGACCCTTATTTACAATTCATTCTTTCTTAGGGCAATTAAGAAGTCTCCATTCATGTGACTATATGTTGCACTGAATTCAGAAGTCATTCCAGTAACTATTTCAGACTAAAAAACCAAATCTGAAGCAGTGATAGGAGATCATGATAACATGCAAGTTATGGACAACAAATAATCAATCAGACAAACCTTGCTTTTTTGATCTTTACTGCAGGGATTACAATCCTCCTACATGCTTAGGACAAAACCATTTTTTTTGTCAACTGGACAATGTCAAATGCAAATTAATAATGAATTTTTTTTTACAGCAGGTTATGAAAATACTCAATTTACTTTAGCTACAAGCTTTTAAACTAAATACTTATTCCACTGTATAAACAAATTGTAATGTCTAGAAAATACTTTCTTATATTTAATTGTCTGGCTTTTTTGTAAAACAGTCAAGTATCACTCAACCTCTTTCTAGCACAATAAGTCTAGATATACATTAATGAAAACTCAGTATTTTTACTAAAAATAAATGTCTGAGCCTTTTAGATACCTACAAAAAAAGCCACACTAAAGAGTAAACTCTAGTTTTGAGGCTAAAGGTTGAAATAATACATAGCTATTTGCCTTATGGTTTTACCTCAGACAAGCAAAGGTATATGGTTTGGTCATAAGTTATATTCCCAGTGCCCTAGTATAATATAGCTCATGCATTTTGACCTCTCTTGCCCAGATGCTTACTACCAGAACTGCAGCTTAAAAAGGAATTAGAAAATAATGACATAATACACATCATCAGGAGAATGATGGTTCTGAGCTAAAATGATTCACTTCTTATACGCTGAATGCAGAGTAGTTCATGAGCTATTCACATCTTTAAAACTAAGAAGCGTCAACACATATATATTGTGTTATGACAGAATATGATGCAGGCTGCTTCTATATGTAAGAGAGAGTGTTTTGCTTCGTTTCTCACCGAAACAGTTGTCAATAAGTTAGCAATACTATAAGAAAACCAGGCAGCTTTGAAAGATGGTGGATAATGGAAATTTTGTATATTCATATATAATTAGCATCTATGACTTTTTAACTTTCCAAATATTTCAAATGGATTTTTAAATTTCAGCACAGACATAAGTGACGCATAGAAGAAAAGGATAATGGTATTTCTAGTGTTTTCTAATTGAAAACTTCAGAATACTTCACAAATATGGACAGAGAAAATCATTCCTTTCTTAAGTAAAAACATGATTAATAGATAGGGTGGCTACTACATGTGCTGCTTCACAGGAAATTCTGTGACACCCACTCAAAGTCGAAAGCAAAATGAAAAAAAATAAAAATCCTGTGATACAAAATTTCAGAAGTTTCTTCAACAAAAATAAAATAATATTTTCAGAGTTTAACTGTTTATAATAAAAAGGAGACATACAAAACTGTCTGTTAATGTCAAACATTAGACATAAAAATGATTTAATCAAGAACATTATATATCCCAAAGTAGTGCATCTATTTTTTTTTCTTGATATATTTGAAATTAACACTTTAAAAAGTTTCAACAAAAGCATTTTTTTTTGATTACACATCCTCTGAAGTATATACTCTGATTATCTGTAATTATTATACTCACCAATTATTCACTGCATAGTAAAACCAACAAGACAGGACTAAGCTTTACTCCCTTGCCCCTGTTTTTGCGTCAGGCAGTAGCTTTCGCCTGTTAACACGGCCAAAATTTGTCAAGAATAAGGTTATCAGAATAATTCAACCTTAACTTGATTTCCAGCAAACACGATCAAAAAAAACCAAAACAACAAAACAACCCAAAAATACAGTGACCAGAATCTACTATAGTCTATTTGGTTGCTGCACAAAACAAACCCTGATTGATAAGAGCAAAACTGATTTTAACTATCTTTTCATTGTCCATTTGCGCTTTAAACAAAAATCAGTCCATCTACTATGTACGTGTTTTTCTTATGTGTGCACACACAGGAGTTTGGCTGGTGTTGCCTCTTACTAATGAAAGAGATTTCTTCTTTTTTAAACAACTTTTCCTTCTGTTTGTTCATACTGAGAGGTCATAACCCCTAGTGGTTTTAGGTATAAGCTGTTGCTATGGGAATGACCATGGTGCTACAAAGGAAGGATTATGACCTTTCACTATACAAAAATGTTAGGTTTCTATTACCTTCTTGAACAGAACTGAAGAATTTTCATTTCAGTGTTGGGAGTTATCTTTCCTAAATGGATGTAGGGCTAACTACCCATGTAGGTGATCAGTGTTATCCCTAGTCATTACTGATTGTGCCAATGCTTTGATTTCCAAAAGATAATGAGTAACTTAGTAAAGAAATGTCAGTGGATGACCTGAAGCCTTTAACCAAGCAGTGAAAGGCTTTGACTGCTTAAAAAGGATTTATCAGTACATGATAGAGGCTGAAAAATTGCCACTAAATCCTGGCAAAAATGATGTAAGACATAGCCGGGGAAAAACAATAATGAGTTTTACATGTTTTTTAATTAATGTAAATTTTCATGTTGCTTCATTTTCTTTCATTATGTGATTTAGAATTGAAGAAAGAAACAAGCCATCACTTGACTGCCTAGTACAAGACATCTCTGGCCTTGACTGATAATAAAAAGGAGTGAATAGTATGAAGCCTAAGAAACAAGGCTCAATCACTTTCAGAAATTACTGTGTCTTATTGATAACTTGCAGCTCTATCCTGCAAAAGCCACCTCTGGAACAAAGCCTGTCACAGATCAGACTGAATCCATTAAAAACCTTTGATTAATATGTCCCTAGGGTGTGCTGGGGAAACTTTTTACACCAAATGGCAGCCTATTGCTACTGCTTCTGAATTGCCCTCCCGCAATACTCTTGTGTTTTAATCTAGTGCATAGTTTAAATTAAAAAACAGCAATGACTTTGTGTGACCTAAATACGAGCCTCTTTTATTCATTGTGAGATTTATCAACTGCTTGCAGATTAAGTGTTCAAAGAAGCAATAATTAAGCTTAGTGTGTGTTAGCTAATATTAATATATATCTCCTGTGCTTTCTTGGGCTAGTGTACATGTGCCCAGAGAAAGGGTCATATTTAATGTGCTCTGTTTAGTGGACAAGAAGCTTTGTACTTGTCTTCCCTTGAAAACAAATTGTTTGTATTTGACAAGCATAACATCAACAATGTTGGCTTTCTTTAGCAGGAGCTGACATTGATGTGTAAATGGATTTCAGGCCTTTTAAAATAGACACACAAAAACTCTGTCTTTCTGGGACTCAAATTTCAAGAGGGCAAGGAATTGCCCTTTACACACCCAATCATTTTCCCATCATCCACTGCGGAAAACAGCCCTTATCTATTGCGAATATGAGTTACCCTGCAGTCCCTTGTAAGACATAAGCTGGGCCCTGACATAATGTTCATACATTATGAATAATTTTTTTTTTTAAAAAAAAGGATGCTTTTATATTCCATTAAAATACATATTTAAAAAACCTGCAGGTATAAGAAGACCTTGCCAGAAACCTGGTTGACGTGATGTGCTAGCATCTAAGAAAGAGGTATAAAAGAAAATCCTGATCCTGTTCACATCGAGGTCAGTGTTAAAATCACATTAAACCAATGTTAAAACAGAGCTCAATCCACAGAGAATCAAGTGGCAAAATGCTGAACCATTTGGTGCAGTGGTCATTTATTAGCAGCAATTCAAGTTTCCCATGTGCTGAAACTTTAATGAGGGCTACTGTTCCTAAGCAGTACCTGGGCTCCAGCTCATGCCAACAGTTTTCTGTACCAGAGGAAAGGACTGGGCAATACTTGGAGAATGATTTGAGCCAGCAGTGGAGAGCCATAGGACAGCCCTTCTCCCATCACAGGTTGTGCCTAAGGTAGATGAGGGAAAGGGATGGAGGCAGGCAGCAGCACGGTGGGCTCTGTGTGAGCTCTCTGTCACACAAAACTCTCCCTGGGGAAGAGGAAAGTAGGGAGACAGAGATCTGCGCTGCTTTGATTGCTTTGAATATCCCCAGCTACCTTCAGAACTGCATTACAAAATTAAATGGGGTGTAAAGTAACCCTGCTTGCCAGTAAGGCTCTAATGGCTGTACTGCAATCATGGTAGAGGGAAGCTAGCTAGGTTCTGTACCTTTGAAAAAGCTAAAGGGCAATAATCCTCTGTGCACCAGCATTTAAATCTGAAGACAATGGTGGGGAAATAAACACTCTCCTTGTCAGCAACCCTTCAGGTAGTGCTGGGTTAGTACTATTCTATGGGAGCAGCACCTTCTTCTAGGTTTGCACGGCTCACAACAGCAGTTTTTCACATCCCAAATGGGGTTAATTTTCCTGGAATTAGGACAGTCAGCACAAGGGCATAGCTATCTTCCTCTAGGTTTTCTCTGAATGTCCCCGTATTTATGGCTGTGCATTTCTAAAGGGTGTGCATGCAGATGTTATATCGATTTAAAAAGTGTGTTTTACAATGTACAGGAGTTGATACCATAAATCGAACAAAAAACAGAACAGCAACCTAGATGTTTAGCTGCTGTGAACAAGTTTGAATAAATATGCAGAGTTCTTGGAAATAGTTGCTATTTCAACTATTACTGTGCTATTCACATGAAATGATAGGCAGTGTTATTTGTTGACTTTGCAGGTTGACCACCTATGTCTTCTTAACAACAATTGGCAGAAGCTTTTTGTACAGGGTAATTGTGGCTACAAATGTGCTCTCAGTGCATCTATTACCTTCCCTTTCAGGGTACATATTACCTTACTTTCAGCAGGTGTAGCACTTTATTGCTTGATACTGCCCAGATGCCAGCCTCTATTTAATTATTCATTAAAAACAGAAAGAAAGCTCCCCCCAGCACCATCTGGAGTAGAACTGATAGGGAAGGGGACTAATTACTGTATCTTTTTAAACTGTCTTAAAGGTGAAAGGATTTGTCAAATCCATTAATGACCTATCTTAGGTCTAATAGATACTACACATTCAAAAAGGATTGTTCAGAGGCTGGCTCAAACAAAGGCAACAGAAGCAAGGAGGAACATGCACAAGGGGCAAAGTGGTTTGGGAAATATAAACCTGCACAATCATAATTCAAACAAAAACAAGTGAGAAACCATACTCTGCTAAAGCACTATTGGCCAACCATCTCGGCTTAGCATTCATACGTAATTAATCTCTAGACAGCTGCAGGCTTCCCTAATTCAACAGGGCACAGGATATCACAATACAAAGTAAGATGCATATATGTGCCTAGAAAAAGTCTGGTTTACATTCAGATGCATTAAAAAAAAACCTAAACCACTAAAAAAGCAATCAACAAAATTCAGCAAAAATATAATGCTATTCAAGATGTCAGTAAAATGTGAGCTGGGATTCTCAGAATTCCCCTCATACTATCACTGTCTTGTACAGAATTTTGTTTTGAGTTTCCAAAATGTATTAACTCCAAAGAAGTAAGAAACATTAAACAAGTTTCAGGGCACTGGTTTGTTTGGTTTATTTTTAGCTTGGGGTTTTTTGTTTGTTTGTTTGTTTGCAATTAAAGTGATGTTTAAAATATCCACACTTATCCACCAGGGTATTGTGACATACAGATGATAGCTTCCAAGGAGATTAAATATACAGGAAAGATAAAGTCTCTCAGTGGGCCTTTTAACAAGTTCTTTAAATCAAACATTGTCTTGTTTATAGAGGCTGATCTTTTTCTCTATTACAAGTCACATTTGGCATAAAGACTGAGAAGGCAGCATATTGTAATGCCAACCACTGGTGTGATGATCTCAGAAAATATTGCCCTGGGTAGAGAATTTGGCTATCTTTTAAGATTTATTTTCCTTTGAGGATGCTTCAGTTCAGAAAGACTGTAATGTTGTGTCCTGCTAATTGTGTTAAGCCTCTGAAAAATTTGGTCTACTTTTTAAGAAGAGTGTAAATCTTGGTTATTATGGGACAGAAAATAGGCTGCTCACTGAAAAAGAAAAAAAAAAGAAAAAGAAATACATTCCATTTTACAGGCTCAGTATTATTGTAAAGATATCATTTATCTATTTAACATGGGATCAAAGTTACTTCTTGGAAAATTTTAATACGATTAATCACACATGGATGGGAAATGTAAAATCACAACAGCTTAGGGACAGGACAAGTACAAGTCAGAACTCAGTTCACCCTTCTGATTGAAACAATGTAAATGCAAAACAAAGATGTAAATATCTGCATTTCTGTAGAAAGGAACAAGCAGCGTGAACGGTTTTGTTAGCTGTGCAAAACCAAAGGGAAACTGAACATCAGAGGATCTAAGAATTACATAGCCCTTACCTATAAGACAGCAAACCACTAGTGCTGATGCTGAATTTGGTACCTACAGAGATCTGGGTCACCATCAGTGACAACAAGTTTGAAAGGGTGGGTTTTTTTTTTTTTTTCTTTTTTAAAATAAACCTAATAGCAGAGAATGAGAAAGATCCACCCCCTGTGTATTTGATGCATGTTTCTTTCTATTTTGAAGTTTAGGTTTCAGCCAAAACATGAAGCTGTGACTTCACTTCTTCCCTGATAAGCAATTAATTGCATGTTTGTAACAAAATTTTATAATGATGTGTTATTTGTTTTCCTGTTCAACCTTCATTTTTCCTTATCCTCACAGGTGATGATCTAAATAAAGGCAAGTAACTAAAGGATAACCAAGACAGCAACAGCAGCAAAGGGTGAAGTTAAGTTTAATTATTTTTGTACTTATGATAATTATCTTATCAGTTCTGCTTTTGCTGGTCAGTCACAATTCCTCTTTGTTTCATCTTCGTCCTTTTTACAAAAAGTGCTCAATTTCCAGCTGAGTTTAAGTGAAACAGAGCACTTTGGAATATCAGGCATTTTTAGGGTGTTGAATATTTGATAATCTTGTCTCCTGATTTGCTGTGAAGGAGACGGACCAACATTTCCAAAATAATCTTCAGAGTTGAATTAGTGCATGCTTTTTTTGCATGCATTAAGAGTTTTTATACAGCATGACTAAACTATTTGAACACTTATATCGTGGGTGTTAAAATTATGTTCATAGTGGTTTGTACGTGTGTGATAGAACTGTCATAGCTACTACAGGTATGCAGGAGGAAACTTAAAAGTGCAATAATCAACTATATTACTTTCCACAATAAGGAAAGTACTGCACAATTTTTATCTCAATTATATTGATGTAAATCTGTAGTAACTTTGCTGAAGTCATCTAGAATAACTGCTAAAATAAATTCAAATATTCCAGACACACATACTTGCACCTGAGATGACAGCTCTGCTCAACTAGTTAATCTTTGTCTAGCAGGACCCCAGGGCATTTTTGGCAATGCTGTTGTGTAGCCAGCCATCCAGCCTGTAGCAGTACATGGGATCATTCTACTTCAGCTTTTCATTTTTCCCTGAGATACTCTGTAAGGTTCTTGCTGGCCCGTTTTTCCTGCCTACCCAAGTCCCCCTAAGTGACAGGCCTGCCCTCCAATTTATCAGTTGCTCACCCCTGCCACCAGCTTTGTGTCTTTCAAACTTGCTGAGGGTTAATTTCATCTCTTTGGCTGAGATGTTGAGAATGCTCTTGGACACTTTCCGTGACAGTTGTAACCCCAAAGTGTGACACTCAACTAGCTACTACTTTGGCTTCAAACTGTTGACCACTATCTTGTGAGCCAAAACATCGAACCAGGCTTTTTTTCTCACCTTCTGTTTCCAGTCACCATCTGCACATGTTTGCTATTCATCTGGAGCTTGAAGTGAGGCTGCCAGATCCTCCTTCTTGCCTTTTTTTTCGAGAATTGTCAAACATTGTGAGACTTCACTTGGAGAACTGCACACGGTTCTGGTGTCCTCAATGTAAGAAGGGCATGGAGCTGCTGGAGCAAGTCCAGAGGAGGACATGAGGATGATCAGGGGGCAGGACAAACTCCCATATGAAGACAGGATGAAGAAAGTTGGGGCTGTTCAGCCTGGAGAAGAAAAGGTTGTGTGGAGACCTCATAGCAGCCTTTCAGTATCTGAAGGGGGCCTACAAGGATTTCAAAGAGAGGGACTCTTCATCAGGGACAGTAGTGATAGGACAAGGGGTAATGGGTTGTTGTGGTTTAAGCCCAGCAGGCAACCCAGAACCACCCAACTGCTTGCTCACTCCCCTCCCTTCCTCTCCTGGAGGGATGGGGAGGAGAATCAAAAGAATGTAACTCTCATGGGCTGAGATAAGAACAGTCCAGTAACTAAGGTATAACACAAACCACTACTGCTACCACCAATAATAATAATGATAAGGGAAATAACAAGGGGAGAGGATACAAAAGCTAATCACCCACCAACCAACACCCAGCCTGACCCAAGCAGTGATCTCACCCTTCTGGGTAACTGCCCCCAGTTTGTATACTGGGCATGATGTGCTATGGTATGGACTACCTCTTTGGTTAGTTTGGGTCAGGTGCCCCGTCTCTGCTTCCTCCTGGCTTCTCCTCCTCCCTGGCAGAGCATGAGACTCAGAAAGTCCTTGGTCAGAGCAAACATTACTTAGCAACAACTAAAATCATCGGTGTTATCAGCATTGTTCCCAGGCGGAAAGTGAAAACCACAACACTGCACCAGCTACTAAGGAGAAAAATGGCTGCTACTGATGAATCCAGGACATGGATTCAAACTTAAACAGGAGAAGTTCAGGTTAGATATAAGGAAGAAGTTCTTTACTGTGAGGGTGGTGAGGCACTGGAACAGGTTCCCCAAGGAAGTGGTAAAGGTACCATCCCTGGCAGTGTTCAAGGCCAGGTTGGACAAAGCCTTGGCTAGCATGGTCAAGTATGAGGTGTCTGTGCCCATGGCAGGCGTTTGGAATCAGATGATCTTAAGGTCCTTTCCAACCCAAACAATTCTATGATTTATCTTCAAGTCTTTGAAGACTGTTGCCAACCTATTTCAAAAAGGACAGGCTTACAATGGCATCGTATGGATCTTCCTACATCCTTAGACTTATTACCTCTGGACTGTGTACCTGTTTATGTTCAAATTCCTTAAGAAATCCCTATTGCAATTCTTCACCGCGGATAGCACCTCTCTCCCCCCCCCCCCCCCAGATTTTGCTACCATGTACTGATACATGAGAAGCCTGAAGCAGGCATTGTGAGGTTGAGGCAACAAAGGCATTTCTTCAATAAAAATATCTGTTTCTGCGCACTTCTTTGAAAAAAAAAAAAATTATTTCTATAAGCCAAACAAGATTATAAAACCTGCAGAAAGGCAGATTTTCTTGTGAAATTATTTCTACTGATTATCTAAATTTGCCAAAGTGAAGGATTCAGGGAATATGACCAAGTCCATTGTACAGACATATTTAAATAAACATTTCTTTTTCTGTGGGGATTAAGCTCTGCTTTGACAAGACACTTAAGGGGGAGACAAAACTTTATAGGACTAGTCATGTGTTATCTCTATTCATGTGCTAGAATATACACATGTGGCTGAGCTGAAGAGACCCATACAGCTGAATTTGTTTCAAACTGTTGGTGATTAGCAAGAAGACAAATTACAGAGATCGATAGTTTTCATCTAAATTGCAGGTGTGGTGTTCATTTGATGATTATTTATTGCCTACATAGATGGCAAAGCACAGACATGCAGGGTGCTACAGGTACCATACCATTGCATTCCTTCCAGACATTTCCTGCCTTTCTTCACTGGACAAAGCTAATAAAATGCTACTGAACCAGTACAGTCTGCTAGGCAGAAGTGACCACTATCATCTTGAGAATGTTACTATTTAAGATCTATAGGAAACTAGACCCTTAACAGGATTACCTCCAGATGCATAGCTCAGTCAAGAGCTATTCACCGAGGTAATGACAAAATCCTCTTGAGCATAAATTTGTGAACAGTAGTCTCTTTATTTCTACTGACAGTCTTTTCTCTTTGCTGCCGCAATATTTTCACCCATGCCGCATTTGCCTTGTTATAACAAATTATATTGTTATAACAAATAACAAAACCTCTTCTTTTTTTTTCCATATTTACTTCTTGTTTTGTTATTAACTCAAAAACATGCAAGATTAAGGGCATAATTTGGAAATCTCTGATTCTGAACATGGCAGACCCTTCTATATTTTTTCCTTAACGATAGTAGCTTAAGTCATGCCGTGTGACCAAGAAACTGTTAGGTGTCATGTAATATTTCTGAAGATGATGTGCAGGTAATAATAATCTCTTACTTGAGATGCTTGCATAAAACTCTTTCTGTAGTCAGGTAACTGATACACCACAGTACTGTGAATAAAACCAGAATGACATGGCCCAAGGAGTTTCCCTGGGTACATGTAAAGCAAATAACTGAGGACAGTCTCATGTGGGAGAGCTGCATTTGCTGGTCTTGGGGGCAAGAAGAAAAGTGAGGATATCTTAAACAGTGACAGAGACATGCCCCGGAAAGCAAAAGTCCAGATGGAGATAATGCTTTGGACAGGATGTTGGCTGAATGAGGCCACATCCTGTTATTGGATTTCTTATATGGTAAAGGCAGCAAGACTAGCTATTGTCTATAAATAGAAAAGATTACAACAGAGGTATGTAACAACCTTTACAAATTCTCCAGTTATAGAAAAAGATTTCCAAGTTCAGAATTTGCAAAATACTACAGGTATAATAAATAAACAAAAAAAAAAACCAAAACAAACCCTCATGTTTTCTTTAACCTGTAGAGGAGAACAGAGCTTTCTTTTGCTGGCAATGAATGCACTTAAACATTGCAACATAGATTTAACTTTTATGGGTTTGTATACACATGAAAACAAGACTTTTTATGTATATTATGCGATGAATAATTCATAACAAATATGACTTGATATAATTTTTTTTTTCTATAATTCCGGAAGTCTGTAAGCTGCAAATTATTGGAGGATAGGAAAGTAATCTAGGAATATGATGTATGTTTTTCTTGTACTCTTTGTTACACATGACCTATTAAAGACAGTATACTGGTGGAGACAGCTACAAAAGGACAGTTTATATGTATTAAGGTATATGAGTGCTCTCATATAAACACATGACTTTTGATTCTAAAATCAACATATTTGACTGGTTTAGAGATTAGAATAAGCAACCCTGCATATCACCACTCAAGCACACTGATTAAGTTAAAGGGATTTGGAAGAGTTTTATATAGGGTTTATGTTGTACTTTTATTATGCATAGGGATTAGACTTCTTGCAGAAGTGCTCTCCACCCCAATAATGGTTTGTTGGTTTTTTTCTGTTTGGTTTTTGTAGTTTTTTTTTGTTGTTGTTGTTGTTGGGGCTTGTTTTGTTTTGTTTTGCTTTGTTTTGGTGTTGTTATTGTTGGTTTGTTCACTTTGACTTATTCTTTTCATATTTCCTGGAAAGGTTCTGTGTGGAGACTGTTACCAGAGAGGACTAATGCTCTGCAGCCCAAACACATTTCTGTGGAGCTGTGAAGGAATCTTTCAAAGGCTGTTTTCTACAGAGCAGGTTGTTCTTTTTGTTGGATACAGACCTTTCCACAGCCTTCACAGGAATTTCTAGCTCTTATAAAAGAGATTAAAAAAAATATGTTTGACGCCTTTTATTTTGGATTTCTATTTTTCCTAAACACAGAGCACACATCCTCAGAAAAAAATATTACTATGATTGTAAATAACTGGCAAAATTTTAACTAAATTACTGTCCAGAGTTGTACACACCAGATGACATTCAGCATCATGTCAAATAACTAGCTGAATTCACACTGAAAAGAAGTGCTCAGTGCTCTGCTCCTATTTATGCAGAGCTGATGCTTATTTGTCTGTGTATGTGGAATTCTGTACCTGTTTTTTTCTCCTGTACCATATATATATATATAAAAACTATTTGGTCTACTAAATGGAGATGTGTTACAATATTTTTTACTATATATTTCTTCTTCAGTAAGCTACCAGAAAATCATAAGGGATTAATCTTTCCATAATAAAGCCAGTAGTCTCTTTTAAACAAAAATAAAATTATCTTTTAAGGCATTTAACATTTATAAGAATTAAGAAAAATAATCAGCCTAGGTGGAAAACTAAATTATTTCTAGAAGTAGTTCAGGTTAATCTTTATAGAGTGTATCTTTTTTATTTGCTACCATGCTGTAGAAAATTAATGAAAATACTTAAAACTACAATAAATTGAAAAAAATTGGAATAGGAGCTACCTTGAATTAATTCAGGTAGCTTGAATTAAATCTCAGCAAGTTGAACTGTTATAACCACTGACTTCATTAGGAGAGATTAAAGTCTAAACACATAGATAAGGGTAAAGGTACGATGTTTATATGTTTGATTACACCAGCTTTTAACAATTTCATGACTCCATCATAGAAACCTTTGTTTTCCATTCTGTTACCTTCCTTTCCAGAGGATAACCTAAATCTTTTTTGGAACTATTCCCATTTCCTATATTACGACATCGTTTTATGTTTTTTGATAAGCTGTGCTGAAATATGGCAGTTCTGGGATGGTACATGAAGATATGGTGGAGATTATGTGACTTCTTCTTCCGGCAGAAATCCAGCTTCAAGAAATGTGTTCATATCATCTTCTGAACTGTATTTCTCATACCAGGTTTTGTAAGCTTGGAGCTAGGCCAAAGCTATTCACCGTATGCTATAAATTAAAATAAATTTATAGGCATTTCCTCTTGTAATACTCATTTCCACTTAAAAAAAAAAAAATCAAAACTTACAATGAACAGAAATCATGTTCTAAGAAGGGCCTTTTGTAAAATGGATTGTGATTGCAAAGACACTGACATACCGTAAAGATGAAAAAAGTCTAAGTGTCTATGCAAGTTTTTGGTCAACCTCATTTCATAGGAGATCTATCACTGTAATAAAACTCCACAAGAATATAGCTTGTTGGAAAGTAATGTCCTTAATACAATCTGAAGGTAATACAAAACAGAAATGGCCAAGTTATTACTGACACAGAAGAAGAATTCCTGTTGATATAAAAGGGACTTTTGCATGCATATGAGCGTCACTTTCAGTCAACAGTCATGGCCCTGTTAACCCTACTGGTAAAGTTTAAGAAGGCTCCCACCAAATCTTTTTGTGATTACTGCAATTAGACTTGTAAGACTGATTGGCATTTCACGTAACAAAAGTGAAGAAGGGCCTCTGCCATCAAATGAACTGAAAATTGTTGACTTTTAAGGATTAAGTTCTATAACCCCCCTTTTACCTCATGCCAAAATTAAATGTAAGGGTTGTTTTTTCAAAACTGAAGTATGACAGTTATGGGTTGAGCTAAACTGAATAGGCGCTGTGACTGTGCTTAGGGTTCCTGGTCTCAGAACTGTGAAGGAAAAACCAAATATTGCTTCCTATATTTTAAAAAAGTATGATTTTATGCTTCTTGTCTACGGAAAAGTACCAGCAAGAATATGAAGAGAGAGCACAAGCTGCCTATGGCACACACATCTGACTGCTTACACATTTCACTTAGTGATTGTGTGGATGCTTTAAAATACGTAGGCTGCTGGTTTGCAGCTCTTGAAGTCTAGCTGTCAGAAGGTAACAAATTTTTCTAATGTATCAGTGACATTAATAAATATTCCATTTCTGAACTTGCTATCTTTCAGTCACAATTTCTATAGTCACTTTACACTGGCCTCAGACTTGTTTTGCATTTTCAAGCACACTGTACAGTATTTTATTAACCCCATTCGTGTAGCTAATGAGAGCAACAATTTTATACCTAAGTGGCAAGTGTAGTACCTTTGCCGAACATTTAATTTAACATTTAATTTAATGTACTGAGCATTTAAAAGTAAAATCTAATGTTACTTTTTCCAAGAGTGAGAAAATAGTTGATTTTATTCCATCAATTCTCCTATCTTCCTCAAACAATCCTGAGAAGGCTTCTTGACTCATTTTTGATCAGATGCGTTTCCCATAACAGATATCACATTATTTCTCCTCTTGTGTTGTCAAAGACACCAATGTGCTCTCCTAAACCAGTACGTTATGCCTCCAGCAGACACATCGCGAAGTTGGTAAGGGCAGGGTCTGTGTTTCTCTACTCACCCCTGCATATTTACTATGATGAACAAATTGTGGTTCACTGTCAAAGACCTGTCAAAGGTCTAGCCGTGACGCAATGTTTTTGGAAGCAGGTAACTTATACTCTTCATTTTGAGAAGAAAGACAAGAAGAAAACAGCTATCAATACAGATAAAGCCAGAAACAGGCAATCTGAAAACCTGCATGCTTCTACAAATGTAGGGACTATGATCAATTTCTGTGTTTGGGAAACATAAAATGTTTGGCTTGGTACAAAAGTTCTTTTACATAGTTTTTCTTCTTGTGACTGGCTTTGATGTTGATATTACAGTGGACTCAAGGCCTCTTTACATTCCGCATCCACATAAGAAATTGTAGAAAAACAATGTCCTGTGTAGCTGAACTGGCCCAATAATCTTAGCAAAGCCAAGCTCTGAATGTAAGTTTAAAGTGAGGTGGGTGTGAAGTAATGTCATTTAATACTTTTCAGGCATCTATGGCTGAAGTAGTTAGCTATATTCTTTTGCAGGTTTCTTTAATCTCACCCTAGTGGAGTTGTTCGAAATACCTCAAATGAGCACTCAGGATGTGTTCAGGCGATGGGTCTAGACAATAGATTTGGATACGTCTGCACCATAGAAATTTAAATTTAGAGAAGCCCAATGCTACTCCCAGGGACAGTTACTAAAAAGCACAAGGCGTGAGAAATCAGACTGCAGCTGAGGTGTCTGCATGGGTATCACCAGTGCAGTCAAGGAAGAATTTGTGTGGTTAATATAGAAAATTGGAGGCAACCTGGGTTAAGCACCATGTAGCATGAGATCCATACCTGAAAAACCCTCTTCACATATTGTTTTTCAGTACTCCAAAACTTATTTTCTTTATAATATGACCACCAAGGGTCAAGACTCTACTTATTAACATCCAAACAAATTTTCAGAAAATTGTGTTTTGTACTCTTGCCCTCTTACGACTTTTGTTTATGAATATAAGCTCTATTCTGCCCTTAAAACTGATCATAGTCCTTTCTCATTTGTTAAAGAGCCCTTTGTTTTTATCAGAAAAAGAGGAGTATTTGCTTTTTGCGTATTGCTACAACAGATGTGGAAAAATATTTAACATCAATAGCCCAAAGTCATTACTGATGTAATGCACTGAAGTTCATATTACTACCAGGATTAATGTAACTCAATGTAATTACAACTGAGAGAATTTGCTGCTGGGATTTATCTTCAGTCTGCATAGAGACACATAACAGTTGTCTTTGTTTCTGGAAAGCAATTGCTGTTTTAAAAAAGAAAACAAGCTTACATGGATAACCAGAAGTCATCCTTCTTTGCTACAGAAAATAATAAAGCTTGAGATTTCATTGAATATCAGTTAAATGATTTGTAAGTTGCCCGAGGCCTAAAATGAACACTGCAGTTAAAACTCAGACTGAACAACAGAACAAAATGGTAAAACATATCTCAAAAAAAAAAACCATAAAAATCAATACTAATATTGAAAAAGCAGCTGCTTGCTATAAAGGTAACAAGAAACTACAACTTCTGTGTTAGGAAAATGAATATGACTTGCACAGAAGAAAAAACAAATGAATTAAAATAATAAGCATTTCAATTTGTTCTTGGATTTTGTTCTTACTTTCAAAACCTTAGTTGCTATAGAATAAGGATTTTATAGAAAGTTAGCTAAACTGCTCTGTCTTCCTGAGTAAATATTTAACTCCTGGCAAAAGGTCTAACAAAGGCTAGTGGGATTAACTTAAGAAAATACCCATGATTGAAGTGATTATTACAATTAGACCCATTCATGTCAGAGTTCTATGGTTCTATGAGATAGTTTTGCTGAAGCTATTGGGATTCATACAAAAGAAATGCACGAATTTGAGGTCATTATTGCAATTAGACTTGTTGACATTTCATGGTTTTATTAAAATGACTAATGCTTTTATGCTGGAGCAAGGAGTTTATTGTCTGCTCTAGGCCACATGTCATCAAATCAGAATGTAGCTGTAATGAAACAATATTTCACAAATTGTTGCAATCAGTTATGCTAAAGCAACTCTAATCACCCTAAAATTAGGAAAGATTTGTGTCCAGTTATACTAAGCTACAGGTGCTCATCTTGCCAAAAATATGCTAACTAGCAAACATTATCAGCCAGTGTAAATGAAGCACCAAAGAAACAAAATTCAGAATAAACCTACATCGATATATTTGCATTAATCAGTCCAGCCTTTTAAAGAGAGATAAAGAAAGGGGTGAGGGAGAAGAGAAATACATTTTTATCCTAAAGGCTGTGAGGGCTTCGTTACCAGATTACATACACCCCAACAAAGGAAAAGAGATAATTGTGTATTGTGAAGTAGATCAAACTGTTTCACAGCATAATCATCTTTAGCACAGTACTGAAGGAAAAAAAGTATTTTTATAAGAAAAAACAAACAAATAAACAAATAAACAAACACAGGCGCATAGATTTCCCAGGTTTCTTTTGCATTTCCTATCAGGAAAAATGTGATTATGACTGAGGTAAAGAGCTCCAAAACAACCATTTCTTTTCCTGAATTTTCTCAAGATCCAACAGATGATTGACAACAACTTCGTTTCTCCTCACCACCCCTCCCATTGTAACATCATATAAAAGACAAAGTCAGAGAAAGACATGCTTTGTATCTGTCGCTTATTCCCCCGCTGCTGTAGAGAGTAGAGTGTAACCAATACCAAGCATTCCTTCAGGCTGCATCTGTAAATTATTTCAAAGACTTGTGAGTACTTACACAGAACTAAGGAATTTATCCTGCTTTCACAGCTTATCTTCTTTCCTTCATCCATGTGTACCTTGGCATCAGGTGGAAGGTGTACTCAGATGAGTAACATGAAGATTAAGTAGTCCTTGGCCAAGGTCAAAACGCAAGCTACCAGACCATCTGATAACCATACAAATCAAAGCTTTAAGTTTAAACTGCCTGTACTAACATCATCTATGACATTTAGACAAAAGGAAAAGGAACCAAGTATTATTTCAATAATTGTTTATTTCAGGCTTTTACATCATTATGACGTTCAACAAATAATATAACTATTATATTATTTATATATATATATAAATTATTTATTTTACTTATATGTATAAATTTTATTATTTATTTATTACAGTTGTAACAGTGTTGTTTGTTGGGTTTCTTTTTTTGTTGTTTGCTTGTTTGTATTCTGCCAAGAGACAAGAACAACATAACAGCTTTATAATTAAAAAACATTATTGAAAACAATTACGTTCAAGTCTGGTCACAATGAGAGACTTAAATTTGGAATAAATTCTAGAATAAATTTTAAATTATGGAATTGAAACTGTAGGAGTCTGTAGAAACTCTGGTTTTACTCTGCTCAAAAAGGAGTTGTTTTCCTTACATGCGCATTTTGCTATCTAGTTGAATAATTGAGTCCATTCCAAATGGCCAGCTGACATGCATTCTATGAGAATGGACACCTGAAGGGACCACTTATGTGTGCTCTTCATATATTAAGTTTTAATATTCATACAATGAAATTTCATATAGATTAATTGTCATTCCACCTTCAATCGTTCTTTGTCTAAAATATAGACAGAAATAGATTTCACTGAGGTAATACCTGAAAACTAGGGAGCATAAGCCTGAGCACCTTGGAAGTGCATCTTGAAAGATGCAACTTCAATTATCATGTGGCTAGGTTTAAATGTAAGTCACATCAACATAAAATGGAATGAACATTCATAGTCTTGTTACCATCAGGACTTGCTGATATTGCCAGGACAGTGTCATAAAGCTCCATTACAGCCTGATTTCTAAAGCCCTTTTGTGATGATAATTAATTACTTGCTATTACTTTTGCTTTTGGGTGGTTTTTTTTTTGGGGGGGTGAGGTTTTTTTTTCATTGTGGTTGTTTTTTTTATTTTGTGTGGGTTATTTTTGCTGTTGGTTCGGTTTGTTTTTTTTCTTTCTTTTTTTAATAATTTTTTTTTTTTTAAATAATGTAGTCTCCACTACATGCTTGCCAAAGCCTCTCATTCAGTTTTGCTACTAGAAGAGTTGCATTGTGATGCAGTTGTAATGAAAAGTATGAAAAGCTGAAGTTTGTTTTTTCAGCTGTCATTATTACCCTTTTTCTTCCACAAACTGTAGTCAAATAATTTTAAAAATGCAACTCACTGTAAGTGCCCTGTGTTCAGAACTCTTAAATGAAACCCCCATAAAAATCACAAGACTAGGTTCAAAAAACTCACAAGAAATATTAAACCCATTCTTATTTCTATTCATTCTCTCCTTCGATTTTTGAAACTCTTATGCATTGCCATACCCTTTAATGTAAATGCTGTAAGGTTAAGTATTCCTATGTCCAACTGCAGTACTATTTCACACAGTATCACACAGTATCACAGTATGTTAGAGATTGGAAGGGACCTCGAAAGATCATCTAGTCCAATCCCCCTGCCGGAGCAGGAACACCTAGATAATGTTACACAGGAATGCGTCCAGGCGGGTTTTGAATGTCTCCAGGGAAGGAGACTCCACAACCTCCCTGGGCAGCCTGTTCCAGTGTTCCGTCACCCTCACTGAGAAGAAGTTTCTTCTCAAGTTTAAGTGGAACCTCTTGTGTTCCAGTTTGTACCCATTACCCCTTGTCCTATCATTGTTTGCCACTGAGTAGAGCCTGGCTCCGTCCTCGTGACACTCCCCCTTTATATATTTATAGACACTGATAAGGTCACCCCTCAGTCTCCTCTTCTCCAAACTATAGAGGCCCAGCTCCCTCAGTCTTTCCTCATAAGGGAGATGTTCCACTCCCTTAATCATCTTTGTTGCCCTTTGCTGGACTCTCTCCAGCAGCTCCCTGTCCTTCTTGAACTGAGGGGCCCAGAACTGGACACAATATTCCAGATGCGGTCTCACCAGGGCAGAGTAGAGGGGAAGGAGGACCTCTCTCGACCTACTAACCACCCCCCTTCTAATACACCCCAGGATGCCATTGGCCTTCTTAGCCACAAGGGCACAGTGTTGGCTCATGGTCATCCTGTTGTCCACTAGTACCCCCAGGTCCCTCTCCCCTACACTGCTCTCTAACAGGTCGTTCCCCAACCTATACTGGAACCTGGGGTTGTTCCTGCCCAGATGCAGGACTCTACACTTTCCCTTGTTATATTTCATCAAGTTACTCCCTGCCCAACTCTCCAGCCTATCCAGGTCTCGCTGGATGGCAGCACAGCCTTCTGGCGTATCAGCCACTCCTCCCAGCTTAGTGTCATCAGCAAACTTGCTGATAGTACACTCAATTCCCTCATCTAAATCATTGATGAATATATTAAATAATACCGGTCCCAGTACTGACCCTTGAGGCACTCCACTAGTTACAGGCCTCCAACTAGACTCAGCCCCATAGACTACAACTCTCTGGCTTCTCTCCTTCAGCCAGTTCACAGTCCACCTCACTACCTGATCATCCAGTCCACACTTCCTCATTTTAGCCGCGAGGATGCTGTGGGAGACTGTGTCAAATGCTTTGCTGAGGTCAAGGTAGACCACATCCACCGCTCTGCCATCATCCATCCACCGTGTTATTTCCTCATAAAAGGCTAAGAGATTGGTCAAACATGATTTCCCCCTGGTGAAGCCATGTTGACTGCCCCTCATAACCTTCTTATCCTTGATATGCCTTAAGATGGTACCAAGGATAAGGTGTTCCATCACTTTCCCAGGGATGGAGGTGAGGCTGACCGGTCTGTAGTTACCCGGGTCCTCCTTCTTGCCCTTTTTGAAGACTGGAGTGACATTTGCTTTCCTCCAGTCCTCAGGCACCTCTCCCGTTTCCCAAGACTTGGTAAAGATGATGGAGAGTGGTCTAGCAATGACTTCCGCCAGTTCCCTCAGCACCCGCGGGTGCATCCCATCTGGACCCATGGATTTATGGATGTCCAGATTGCTCAACTGGTCTCTAACCCATTCCTCATCGACTAAGGCAAACCGCTCCGTCGACCTGACTTCATCTAAGGTCTCAGGGGTACAGGGCTCTTCAGGACTGCCTGCAGCAGAGTAGACAGAGACAAAGAAGGCATTCAGTAACTCTGCCATCTCTTTATCTTCTGTCACCAGGGCACCCATCCCGTTCATCAGTGGGCCTACATTGCCTCTGGTGTTAGTTTTGTCTGCCATGTATTTAAAAAAGCTCTTTTTGCTGTCCTTGACCCTTCTTGCCAGGTTTAATTCTAAGGATGCCTTAGTCCTCCTAGCTGCCTTCCTACATCCTCTAGCAGCAGCCTTATATTCCTCCCAAGTGGCCAGCCCCTCCTTCCATGACCTGTAAACTCTCCTCTTCCACTTGAGCATACCCAGCAATTCCCTATTTAGCCACGCAGGTCTCTTGGCCCTCTTCCTTGACTTCCTACGTGTCGGGATGCTCCGATCTTGAGCACGGAAAAAGCAGTCCTTGAATGTCAACCAACTATCTTGGGCCCCTTTACCTTCAAGCAGCCCTGCCCATGGGATTTCCCCTAGCAATTGCTTGAAAAGGCCAAAGTTTGCCCTGCTAAAGTCCAGGGTTGCAATTCTACTTGGTATTCTACTAGTCCTGCCACACAAGATCCTGAACTCCACCATCTCGTGGTCGCTGCAACCAAGGCAGCCCTCAACCCTTACTGCTTCGACCAGATCCTCCTTGTTAGTGAAGATGAGATCCAGCAGCGCTCCTCTCCTGGTCGGCTCATCCACCATTTGCAGGAGGAAGTTATCATCCATACACTGGAGGAACCTCCTGGACTGCGGCTGGGTTGCCGAGTGGTCCTTCCAGCAAACATCAGGGAAGTTAAAATCCCCCACGATGACCACGGCCTGTGACTGTGAGGCCGCTCTCAGCTGCCTGTAGAAGGCCTCGTCAACTTCCTCACCCTGATCCGGTGGTCTGTAACAGACACCTACAACAGTATCCCCCCTGCCAGCCTGCCCCTTAATTCTCACCCACAGACTCTCAACTCGCTCATCATCTGTCCCTGGACAGAACTCGGTGCACTGTAGTTCCTCCCGCACATAAAGAGCAACCCCACCACCCCGCCTGGCTGGCCTGTCTTTCCTGAAAAGGACATAGCCTTCCATGACTATATTCCAGTCATGTGAGCTGTCCCACCACGTCTCTGTAATTGCCACCAGATCATAATCTCCTGACTTAACACAGGTTTCCAACTCCTCCTGCTTATTTCCCATGCTGCGCGCATTGGTGTACAGGCATTTCAGGGAGCGAGCTGAGCACACCGATTTCACCCTAGGATTGTAGGAGGCCTCCCAGTCTTCATTAATTCTGGAGCGCTGCCCCACTGGGGCAAGCCCAGCTACAAGCCCATCCCCCTTCGAATCTAGTTTAAAGCTCTCCAAATGAGCCCTGCTAATTCGTGCCCCAGCATCCTTTTCCCTCTGTGAGACAAACCTTTCTCACTTGTCATTGTCCAGACTGGTGCCCTATAAAACCAGCCGTTATCAAAGAATCCAAAGCCCTGCCTGTAGCACCAGTCTCGAAGCCAATTGTTCATGAACTGAATCTTCCCATTCCTTCCCACATCAGTGGAAGATGGAAGGAGAGAGGAGAAGATCACTTGAGCCCCAGACTCTTTCACCATCCGCCCAAGGCCCCGTAGTCTTTCTTCATCCCCCTCAGACTGCGGGAAGCAGCTTCCTCCCCACCTGTCTGGAAGACCAGCAGCGGGTAATAGTCTGTCGGGTGCACCAGGTTGGGGAGCGCCCTGGTGATATCCCTGATCCGGGCTCCAGACAGACTACACACTTCCCTATGATGAGGGTCAACTCTGCATATCGGGCCCTCTGTTCCTCTCAGAAGGGAATCCCCTACTACAATGACCCTTCTTTCTTTCTTAACAGAGGCAGTCTTGAGGTGCAAAGTCGACTCCCTTTCCTATGTGGCCTTGTGGGCTGGCCTTGCCCCACATTCTCACCTACCTCTCCTTCAAGATCCAGGGCCTCGAACCTATTACGGAGGGACACCTGGGGAAGCAGGGCAGGAAGGGGGGAGGGTTTCCCACGACGTCAAACTGGAACTCGCTTCCAACCCTCGTCGTCTTTTTGGTCCCCTACGTCTGCGCAACAGCTACAGGGCAGGGGCTGCCTCGGGCCATCCCCCTCTGTGTGAGAAGGCAGGGGGTCCTTCCCCTTTTGGGGGGTATCTCCCTGGAACCGTTTTGACTGGCTCTACTCAATGCAGGCCCCGGTGCAAAGATACATAATCTTTTCTGATTTTCATATCACCTTTACTCTCCTTTGTCCTTTCTTCTTCAAATTATTATATTCTTCTTTTTCACATTATATTCCCTCACACTGTCTCAAATCTCATCTCAGAGTTTCAGAGCCCACGTGTTTGTAAGCCTGAGTCTTTTTCATGAAGCTACGTTTCTTTAGTCTCCTTTTTGTCCACACAGTCCACCTTCCAGCCTCTCCTGCACAGCTTATACTCCCTGTCAGTTGTGGTTCTCCATGTCCTGCTTATCCTTTTATCACACTGCCTTCTTTCATGTTCTGAGCTCAGACATTCACAGTATCACTTCACTCTCACTTCTTTTTTATATCCTGCTGTGTTTTTATACCTTGCACACTCAAATGCTTTTTATGCTTCCTAGCATCACTTTTCTTCCTCGTCTTCTTTCCCTTCCTTTTGATTTGCTCTCTTTTGTCACTCTTTCGTCTCCCTATTTGTTCTTTCACATGCTTCCTCCTGAATGTCATAAACTTCTCTTCCCTATTTCACAGTTCTCCTCATGGCTGTCTTTTTTTTTGGAGTAAACACATCTTTGGGAAGCAGGGGGCAGAGTTCTCAAATGCCATGCTGGCAGAGCTAGCCCTGCCAATTCCCATTACTGAGAGATCTATGATGTCTGATGCTTTACCTTAAACTGTAATTCCAGGAAATTGACTATATGTGACAACCCTGCTTACTTGCTTCCTTCTTTTATTTTTTAAAGGCTCTCAGGGCTAAGCCAAATGAGGAAGTATGCAAACCCACTGTACATGGAGGGTTAAGATCCAGAAACCAATTAAAAATTACACAACACTGATTTTTGCTCTCACATTATTCTGTTGCTATTGTGAGAGTTTTGAGGATGAGCCATGGTCTCTGAAGTTTCAGGCTGGCAACAACACAATGTTCTCAGCCTCTTACAGGTAGCCTGAAACTTCTTGTCATTTTGCTTGGAACCAGTGCTCTGCTATAAAAGCATCTGCAGCTTAATGCTTCCCCAGTTTGTTGGAGCTCTTTCATCAGTCTTTATGAGGCCAATTTGACTTGTTACTTAGCAGATATGAATCTGTTAACTTCTCTCTCTCTTCCCCATTTCCTTTCTCCTGCATAGCTTAAGACATTTCTTATGGAATGGGGGAAAAATTTTTTGGGTCTGCTTTTTGCTGCTCTTCACACAATTGATCACAAGCAAAGGATTTAGACTTCCTTGATTTCCCTCTCACCTTCCCAGACAGCATTTTTGAGATCTAGTTTTCCTGAACTGTGAAACTGGAACCTAAGTGGAGCATTTGGAAAAGGAACTATTTCTACAAAACTGTTTTCTCCTTAAAATATGGTGAATTTCCCTGCAGAAATAATCTCCAGTGATTTGACTACACAGAAATATTGCATTATCTTCTCCTTTATGATAAAAAGCTAATTAATACAGTTTGACATACCTGTTTACATACCCTTAAGTTGTCTGAAGGAGTTGTTGCTTCAGCTTAAATTCCTTCTGAATGTTATAAATTTAGCTGAAAACATCTTTGGTGTCAGAATGAAATTGTTTATAAGGTGGACAGAAGGGCCAGTTACAAATTAGATGGACTTCATTAATGGCTTATGTCATAGCAGAGTCAATCATCTGAAAAAGTAAAATGTGACATATATATCATGGAAATAATCAGCAAACATCTTCATGGAGTTAACAGTGGGATTTGGAATGTGCTAGGCAGAGGCAAAGGAAAAACAAACAATAAGCACCACATTGCAGCAATTCAGCCTTCATACCAAGTTCAGCTGTTCTTGCCTGCAAGTTCTTAGCCATAAGCCAGTCATCTAGTAAGAAACTGTATACTTTTGAGGAAGACAAATATGGGAGTTCCAAGATAGGTTGGGATAGTGCTGAGAGAAGTTATACATTACGGACAAACATACCAGCTTCAAACAACCCTAGAAGATTACAGCTGCTTGCGACTCCTGCCAGAGTTGTCACCATCCCAGCTATCACATATGCACACCTCTTCCCTTAAATCAAAAGTCAGGTGGTAAACTGTAAACATCCAATGACTTTAAACTAACCTTGCAGAATGTACATGGACCTGCTGAGGTGTCACATATTTTCTGGACTTCTGGGTCTGCTGGAAGACTAGTAGTGTGAAAGAGGAGAATTGTAGTATACCCTCATTGGTGATGCCAGTAGACTCTTAAGATGCTTCACTTATATCTGTCATATCTGGTCAGGTCTCATAGGAAGTAATATAAGGGACAAAAACATAGACAAGGGCAAAATTATAAAAATTATTGGGTTTTTATTGAATGATTTTCTTAATGCATAGAAACACTTGGTCGAGATGAAATTTTGTAAATATTGTTTTAAATAGTAGTGGCAAATAGAAGCGAGTTACTTTGCTGTAGTTCTGTAAAAGGCTGTGCTCCCATGGCTGACTCACACATCTAGCCTTAGCAATACAACTACTGCCATGTATGGCTATAATTAATCATGAGTATGAAATTGGAGCTGGTTTTCAAATTCCAGCAGTTAATATTCCTGTCTTCATTATGGCAATTTGTCCTGTGAAAGTAGTTAATACATCTCTGCAAATGGAGAAAAAAAAATCAAAGAGAAGCAATTCTTGCCTACAAGCTGACATCTGTCAAATGTAATTTCTAGTAATAGGGAACTTCATCCTTTGGGAATATTTTTAGTCTTATTATTTTTATGTCAGAACTTCTCAGCTCTTTTTCCTTCCTTCCTTAGCAGTTCACAGATGGCATTTTGTTAACATTGGTTTCATTTAGAAATATAACATTTATAATGCATCAGTGAAACGATGTGTTAAATGGGTACTTTCTAATGTTAGAATTCTGTCTTGTTTTTCCCTTTCCTTCAGTGACTTGCTAGGTATTTTCTAGGCAAAAAGCATTACTTGCATCTTTTCAAGATTATTAGTAAACCCTCATCTCTGCTGGAATGGTCTGTTGCTGTTTCAAGTGGAAACAAAACATACACAACTTCCTATGGGTTTACCTGTCATCATTATAACTAGACAGAGGCTTGGACAAAATCTCTTAATATGGACACTTTCAGACTTTTAGTTTGAATCTCAATGTAAGTACAAGTGACAGTCTTTAGGGCCACATTAGGTGCAGCTTGGTTATAGATCAGATGTTTCACCACTAGGGTTATTCTCCTAAAGGGAAAAAGAACATTTTACATTTATTTTATTTTAAATTTTCATGCTTGATTTAGCAGTCACAGAGGTGTGTTATGAAAAATTGTGACGGATGGATCTCATGGAATAATTTTTGATCACTCTGTTTGTTCTTGCTGCACCCCTCAAAAATAAATAGAAAGCACTTCTCTGTCATGTTTCCTCTCAATATACAAAGATGGAAAGTTGAATAAGTTCAAACTATACATTTGCCAGAAGGCTTAACTTTTCATTGATGCTTGATTTTATTCAATCTATATTTTACTTGTTGAAACATAAATATTGCACTGATTTTAACATTTAGATAAAGATATCTAAAAAGTGTCTGAAATATAGAGAAAATCATATACCTCAAGCTGGCCAAACCACAAGTAAACCTTCACAAGTTAGGACATTTTTCTGCATGTTTCACTAATCCACCTAAACTTCTTGCATCTAGGTAAAGCTTAGCAATCAAAAATACAGAGAATATTAACACGGTGTGTAATGTTACTCATGGTAAACATCAGAAAATGAAAGAAAGGAACTGCGCCACATCCATCATCCATTTCTAACACATTTCAAGATATGGTTATAATCCAAATTTTCTTCCTTTATTCCATTTTTAATCTTCAGTCTGCTAAGCAAGTAAAAACAACTAATTTAATATCTAAGGTATTTCATTTTAATAAGAATACACTTGATAGCTTTCAAAATTTACTTATAGGTTTTAAATTGTTTAAAAGGTATTCCAACAGGATTAAGATAACAGTAAGGAACAATGCAGGTCCTATATCCAGTCACAGTTAAAACCTCACATTTAACAAAACAGCCTCTAGTGCAGTGGTGCAGATGCTCAGCTACTGGACTGTGTCTAAAAAACATAATTTTATTGAATTCATATTTAATTAGAGGCAGGCAGTTGCAGTAGGAAGACTGGAGCCTGGGCTGAGGTTAGAAAAAATAATTTCCATTATGTTTAACCATTAATTGTGAAGGTAGTGAGGCACTGGAACAGGTTGCCCAAAGAAGTAGTAAATGCTCCATCCCTGGCAGTGTTCAAGGCCAGGCGGATAAAGCCTTGTGCAACACGGTCTAGGATAAGGCATCCCTGCCCATGGCAGCAGGGTTAGAACTAGATGATCTTAAGGTCCTTCCCAACCCTAACCATTCTGTGATTCTATGATTCTATGACTCTATGTACTGTGCACTCAGATTCTATCTATCTGGCTAAATTATCTTTCAAAGCTGAATCTTTTGGCTAAATTCCCCTTATATAGGAAAATCATAAGCTTTATAGACAACACTGAGAGATGTAAAAAGACCTTAATGCCCAGTGGCCAAAGCCCTCTTGAATTACACAAGGGAAGCAGTAAACTTTCTTTGGATGCATCACGTGTGAGTGGAAGGAGCAAAACTGTTTCTGTAGCAGTTAAATAAAAAAAAAAAAAAAAGACAAAGCAGAAGAATATACTCACCTCCTGGGTCATTCCTTTAATTTGCAATTTTGAGAACCTGAACACTTTTCTTGGAATTCACTGCAGGGCATCAAGCTGTTGCTGTGCAAATAAACCTCATAATAATTTAGCTGGGATGGTAGTAAGTCATATTGACAAATACCATGATTACATTCTAAATTGCATCAGTGAAATTGTGATAAAAAGTATTAGAGCCAGGGGAAACTATTACCATGATGTAAAACTTCTTTGACTAGCAATTTCCTTTTCTGGATAGCTAGCACTTGGGAGCCAATTCTTATTATCCTTTGCACTGTGAGAGAAAAACAAGCTATTCTTGCAGAGCTGTTTAAAAATTAAGGAAAGAGAAAAGTTGCCCTGCTGAGTTGCTTAAAGATATTGTAGGGCTGACTAAAAAAAAAAATAATGAAAAAAAATCTTTATATTTTTAGTGTAAGGAGCAAGAATTATCATTACTATGACCATTAGTAACATCAACCACTTCTGGGTCATTTGAAGAATCATTAAAGAAAAGCAATAATTTTATCTTTCTTCCCCCTCCCTCCTAGGCCTTCTGATCGTATTTAGTCCCTTTCATGTCTGAACAGGCAATACCTTCCCAAATTAATCTGATAAAATGCCTTCTATTTGCAACATACATACTGTAGTAAAGTACTCATACTACTGGCTTTAAGCTTGGTAAGAATATGACATATCCAAATAAAAGCTTACAAGCTCAGCAGTGTTGCATCCTGACTAGAAGGAAGTGAGGCAGGAGGGCCAGGAGACCTCCATGAATGGAAAAGGAGCTGATGAGGAAACTTAGAGGGGAAAAAAGAGGCTTATAAAAGGTGGAAACAAGGACAGGCAGCCTGGGAAGAGTACAGGGATGTTGTCCGGGAAGCTAGGGACCAGGTTAGGAAAGCTAAGGCCCAGTTAGAATTAAATTTGGCAAGAGATGTGAAAGATAACAGGAAGGGATTCTGTAGGTATGTAGCAAATAAAATACAGACTAGGGACAATGTGGGCCCTCTCAGGAAGCTATCAGGAGAACTGGCTACCCTGGATTTGGAGAAGTCTGAAGACTTCTTTGCCTCGGTCTTCGCTGGCAACGGCTCTGACCACACCACCCAAGTCTTGGAAGGCAGATGCAGGGACTGTGAGAATGAAAACCTTAGGCCCACTCTAGGAGAGGATCTGGCTTGAGAGCATCTTAAGAGCCTGAATGTACACAAGTCCATGGGACCTGGTGAAATCCACCCTTGGGTCCTGAAGGAGCTGGCAAATGAAGTTGCTAAATCACTGACCATCATATTTGAAAAATCATGGCAGTCAGGTGAAGTTCCCGACGACTGGAAAAAGGGAAATATAACCCCCATTTTCAAGAAGGGGAAAATGGATGACACGGGGAATTACAGACCAGTCAGTCTCACCTCTGTGCCTGGCAAAGTCTTGGAGCAGATCCTCCTGGAATTCATGTTAAGACACATGAAGAACAACGAGGTCGTTAGTGACAGCCAGCATGGCTTCACTAAGGGGAAAGCCTTCCTGACCCATTTGATGGCCTTCTATGATGGGGCTACAGAACTGATGGAGAAGGACAGAGCAGCTGACATCATCAACCTGGACTTGTCCAAAGCATCCCACATGACATACTTATCTCTAAAGTGGAGAGACCTCGGTTTGATAGATAGACCACTTGGTGGATAAAGAACTGGCTGGATGGCTATACGCAACTGCTCAATGTCCATTTGGAAAACAGTAATGAGTGGTGTCCCTCAGGGACTGGTGTTGGGACCAGTCTTATTCAACATCTTTTCAGCAACATGGACAGTGGGATTGAGTGCACCCTCAGCAAGTCTGATGATGACACAAAGCTGTGTGGTTCCATTGACATGCTGGAGGGAAGGAATGTCATCCAGAGGGACATGGGTATGCTTGTGTGTTGGGCTGATGCGAACCTTATGAAGTTTAACCAAGGCGAGTGCAAAGTCCTATACCTGGGTTGGGGCAATCCCAGGCACACCTACAGGTTGGGTGGAGAAGTGATTCAGAGCAGCCCTGTTGAGAAGGACTTGGGGTGTTGGTTGATGGGAAAGTTAACATGAGCCAGGTTCAGTGTGCGCTCACAGCCCAGAAAGCCAACCATATCCTGAGCTGCATCAAAAGGAATGTGACCATCAGGTCAAAGGAGGTGATCCTGCCCCTCTACTCTGCTCTTGTGAGACCTCACTTGGATTATTGTTACAGTAATGATATCCTCAACATAAAAAGGACATAGAACTGTTGGAACAAGTTCAGAGGAGGGCCATGAGGATGGTCAGGGGCCTGGAGAACCTCCCATATGAAGACAGGCTGAGAAAGTTGGGGCTGTTCAGCTTGAAGAAGAGAAGGCTGCATGGAGACCTCATAGCAGCCTTCCAGTATCTGAAGGGAGCCTATAGGGATGCTGGAGAGGGACTCTTCATTAGGGGTTGTAGTGGTAGGACAAAGGAGAATGGGTTCAGACTTAAACAGGAGAAGTTTAGAATAGCTATAGGAAGAAGTTCTTTACTGTGAGGGTGGTGAGGCACTGGAATGGGTTGCTCAGGGAGGTTGTGAATGCTCCATCCCTGGCAGTGTTCAAGGCTGGGTTGGATAGAGCCTTGGCTGACATGGTTTAGTGTGAGGCATCCCTGCCCATGGCAGTGCGTGTGGAACTAGATGATCTTAAGGTCCTTTCCAACACCAGCTATTCTATGATTCTATGATTCTATGAAATAAAGCGCACAGAGGACACACTCGTGCAATTCTGGCCCTACAGTAAATATCTGAAGAGCACAGCAAGCCTGTTGCAGGAGCTACATGGCACTTCACACCATCCAGCATTTTCTCCCTGACAGCACACTGTAACTAAAGGAAAGAGACATCAACATGAAATCAGACATGAGATGGTGTCCAACTGAAAAGGTTACCTCAACAAATGAGCAATTAGTGCACCCTGCTGCAATGCCAGCTTCAGGTTCAGAAAGCACTCAGGCAAAATACCATAGTTGAATAAAACAGCTTTCTAATCTATTTATCTACTGTGGTCAGTACCATACAGTGAATTGGCAAGACATATGTTTCAAGGACAGTATGAGGCCTATTCTACTCAAGGCTTATTCTATGTTTTTGCCTACAGTAGGCAAGAAGAGCGGTTTTGTCAACATATACCAAACCAAACTCTCAAAAAAATATGCTGCCAAAAGCATAATATGGTGACAAAATTTTATGTATTACAAGTTCTTTACAGAAATGTCATAAAAATCAGTTCCCTAATATGCACTCTCCATCAAACTGGACTTCCAGTTTAACGTACTTTTTAATGTATTTTTTTTAACGTACTTTTTAATGTATTTTTTAATGTATTTTTTTACTTTAAAAAATAAAAGCCTCAAATGCAAATGTCTTCACTGCAAAATGTGATTTGTATCTCTTTTAGGAAAGCTTGATTCATGCTTGTTATCTTTTTTGCAAATTAAAGCAACTTGATTGAGTCAGGCACAGCTGTTCCAATTTAGTATCAAACAAGGACTTTTTTTTTTTTGGTTGACATTTTGAACTATACACAGGTTCTAGCTATTCTAGAATATAATATCTTATAGCAGAATATTTAGAATATTTTTGCTAAGAGAGTAGTGAGACACTGGAACAGGTTGCCCAGAGAAGCTGTGGCTGCCTCTCCCTGGCAATGTTCAAGGCCAGATTGGACAGGGCTTTGAGCAACTTGGTCTAGCGGAAGGTGTCCCTGCTCAGGGTAGGTGTGCTGGAACTAAATGATCTCTAAAGTTCCTTTCAACCCAAACCATTCTATGATTCTATTTTAGTATAGAGCAAAGTGTCCTAAACTTCCTGGGTACAAGCCAGCATAGCTGACAATTTTTTCTTCGTTAGCTTGTTGAAAAATGACAGATAAAGGTATTAATGGAAGAGCTTTTGCTTAGTTTTAGTGCTTTCCAGAGACCCTCTTTAGAAACAGACATATTGATATTTATTCATGTTAATTGAAGAGTTCTTAAGCTGTTATTAAATGAGGAATGCTACTCTGCCGGCAGCAGAGCCTGCAGAGAACCATGAGCTCACATCTTCCCTGTACTGTTCAGCTTGATGGGGATTTTAAACTTCTACACATAGGTACAAATGCACAAGAAAGGGTAGGTGAAAAGGCTGACATCTGCATGAATCATGTCCCATTCTAAACCAGAAATACCCTTGTATCCTGCATAGGCAGGGATAGTAATCATCATGAATGACAGCTCCATCAAAGCAATATATTTATCAACTTGATCAGACACTTACTGCCTGGTCTATCATTCATCTCAAGACAAGATTGCTAGGAATTGTACCAAAGGCTGGTCTTATTTTGTTTGAACATTTTGTTTTCAGACATTGGTTTGACAGCAGTCTATCCATAGCACTCTACCATCAGAAACTAAGTTTAAAAACTCATAATTACTATTTAAAAACTCATAATTACTATTTAATGTTTAATATTTATATAGTGCTTTAGAAATCTCAAAACATAAAGAAAGTTACACAAAGGAATGATAGTCAAGAGAAGACAGAAAATAACTGACTCAACAGAAGAACATTGTGAATGAAGAAAGTCAGAAGAAATGTAAACAAAAAGATGGACCAACCACTTAGGTGGTTGGAAATATGCATAGTAGAATTTCTAGTCATTTGTAATAAGCTATTAATGTATAATAAATGTGTATTTTCCTCAGTGTGAATGATATTCTACAACCCACATATCTTCCCCTGTGATAATCAAAGACTTCTGGATTTTGGAAAGCTAGAGGACAGAACCCTTCCTTCCAGACACCCAAAGGGAGAGCTGGTAGTAAAACAGATTGTCACCCTCATAAAGAAAAGGCTTATTGTTCAAGTTTTCTAGTTTTCTAGTTTTCTTCTCCTTTTCCTCTTTTTTGATCCTCTTTCTCCTTCTCCTTTTCCTCTTTTTTGATCCTCTTTCTTCTTCTCCTAATTTTCTTTCTTGTTCTCGTTCTCCTTCTCCTCTTCCCCTTCTCTCATTCCCTCCTCCCCAAAGCTTTGGCAAACATTGAAGAATGGAAGGGAAAGCTTTTCAAATAAGGAGAGACAAGTAGTTTAAAAGCAAGACAACATGACAGTTCTAAGCATGCGTGTTCACAGATGCCTTAAGCAGGTATAAAACAGAACTGCAGCCAAAACGAAAAACTGTGAACTCCCATCTGCTCTCATCAGCCACATCTTGTTCTCCTTCTCCTTCTGCTTTTCTTCTTTCTCGTACTTGTTCTCCTTCTCCTTTCTTCTCCTTCTTCTTTTCTTTCTTATTCTTTTCTCGTTCTCCATCTCCTCCTTCTCCTTCTTCTTCTCTTCTTTTTCTTTCTTGTTCTTTTCTCATTCTCCATCTCCTTCTTCTCCTCCTTTCTTCTCCTTCTCCTTCTTTTCCTTCTTCTTCTCCTTCTTTTCCTTCTCCTTCTTCTTCTCTTCTTTTTCTTTCTTGTTCTTTTCTCATTCTCCATCTCCTTCTCCTCCTTCTTCTCCTTCTCCTCCTTCTTCTCCTTCTCGTTCTCGTTCTCCTTCTCTTTCTCCTTCTCCTTCTCCTTCTTTCTCCTTCTCGTTCTCGTTCTCGTTCTTCTTCTCGTTCTCTTTCTCCTTCTCCTTCTCCTTCTTTCTCCTTCTCCTTCTCCCCTTCTCCTTCTCCTCCTCCTTCTCCTTCTCTTTCTCCTTCTCCTTCTTCTTCTTCTTTTCTTTTTCTTTCTTGTTCTTTTCTCGTTCTCCTTCTCCTCTTCCCCTTCTCTCATTCCCTCCTCCCCAAAGCTTTGGCAAACATTGAAGAATGGAAGGGAAAGCTTTTCAAATAAGGAGAGACAAGTAGTTTAAAAGAGCAAGACAACATGACAGTTCTAAGCATGCGTGTTCACAGATGCCTTAAGCAGGTATAAGACAGAACTGCAGCCAAAACGAAAAACCGTGAACTCCCATCTGCTCTCATCAGCCACATCTTGCTATTGTCTTCTTGCCCAGCTCCCACAACATGTGGCTGCAAAGTAAGTCAGGTTAACTTGCTAATGCAAAAAGAAAAAAGTACCTTTCAGTCAGGACAGTAGACCAATGGGGACTATGTAAAAAAAAGGACAGCTGGAAGATTTGTGTTAGAACACAGTGCTAACACTAAGGAGACTGCAGAACAGCTCTAATTGGAAAGGCTTCATTACCAGGGTCGTACATACAGCACAGACTGGTGACAATCTCCTGAACAGAATTTACTCTGCTTTTAGAAAGTTTTTGGGTTTGTTTTTCTATTGTTTTCAGAAAACAATATGGTGCAATCTTATTTATTGAAATATTAATCAAAGTAGTTATGTAAAGTTATGCTGAGAAAAACACCCAGGAGAATTTGTCTTAAAAAGAAAATTACTTGAATGAAAAATTAATTCTTTTTTTGTGGTTTGTAATAAGTTTCCAGTAAATGTGATGGAAAAGGCACAATTACAACACAGTTCAATTACTCTCAAAATGCAAGTGTTTGTTATCTGCCTTTCATACGTTGAAAAGAGTCTTTGGCAAAAATAGATTACATCTTTGCCCATCAGTTACTATTCCCCAATATTTGTAGTACTGCTTACATTGCTAGATGAGGTAACTTTAGACAGGTGACTAAACTAATCCTAAGTGGTATTAGCAAAGGAAGGTGCTCTCGGGCAATTCCCTATCATGCTGTTAGAAGAAATTGAATCAAAGCAAATCCCTAAAGACTTGTTAGAAAAATGTTTTGCATTTGTCTGTTGGTATCTCCAAGACAAAACCAGCCCTGAGTTAACAAAGGACGAAAAATAGCATAGAAGTAATTTATTGAAAGGTTGTAGGTTAGTTTCAGTAAACTACTGTGTAACGTGGATTTCAGGGAATGGTGATTCTAATTTAGGAATGATGAGCAGAACAGCAGATACAAATATTATCCAGGGCTTGGAGATAGTAATTGAGAACTCAGTTATTAAAGATATTTTAAGTACAATTGTCTAACAAGAAATGGAGAAAACTCAAGGGCAATACAAACTAGCTAGAACATAGCTAGAACAGAAGTCATTACAGAAATTGTCTGTAACTTAAATAGCAGATGTATATTTCAGATTGCTTTCATGTGAATAATATTTTTTAGAGTGCAGAACAGTAGCTAATACTTTGCAGAAGAAAGAGCTCGTAATTTTTAAATCTCTGTTTTGATTGCGTACCCACTAAGGGCATTTTAATTTTGTCTGACAGTGATACAACCTTCTTAACACAATGTACTATATAAATAGGACCATATTTTTAGTCATTATTTCATATTTGATACTACTATCTTTCATTTATTCTCTTTGCTGAACTAAGAAAGGTAAGAACAAGAGGCTTGAAGAATATCAATGTTTTTATCTCTAGATTATGTTTAGACATCTGTAATTGCATGTCCATTCTCCAGATTACAAGTTATCCAAATACCAAAGGAATCTGACAACTTTCTTTTTTGTCCCAATAACTCAATTACTCTTTTTATAAGCATAAACGAACAAACAAACAAACAAAACCACAACAAACCAAAACAAATCAAACCCAAAATCCAAAAGCCCTTGCACATTCTGTGGTACATACAAGGACTCTGAAATTCAAAGGATCAAAACTGAAAAAAGCTATCATCAATTCAAGGGAAAGCCAGAGATCATGATTAAGAAAAAGTTCAGTTTGTGACAGATTCTGCAAGTGGTTTTTTTTTCAAAGAACAGCAGTCTGTAGCAAGATCAAGATTTTTCATGTTTCCTTTTTCTTTCTTCTTTTGTCCCTACACGCTTATTGTTATGGGCCTGAACTTGCTCTCTTTAAGATGTTACATTAAACATGCACATGGATTGTTAAATATGTGTCATAGGGAACTTTTATAGCTTACAGAGTAATTATGAGGCTCCAAAAATAGCATACAGAAAAAAGAAAAAAATTGAGATGTTCACAGAAACTATCACATTATGACGTTTTATGGGAGAAAAGTTTATTTCTATCCAGAATTCAGAGAACATTTAAATGAACATATTAAGCAACAGAAGATACCAAATATAAGCAAGTGGAGCACAATACCCATCTACAAAGAAATTTAGAGCTCAGACTAAGTAACAAAGAAGATACAACCTGAAGCACTTACTATCATCCAAGGGAAGGCTTTCACTTACTTCTGTTCTAACCTGAGGCCTCATACACATATTTTTGCACACAGAAGCTCTTTGGATGACAGACCAAGTCTGAAATATAAGTATTCTAATGTATTCTAGAAACTTCATCCCTTTTTTCTTGCTTACTCTCCACCAAGTCAGAAAATTATTTAAAGACAGGGGGCTTGACCCTGTACACTATCTTTCAGAAGTTTTTGTTTAGGGGTGTGGGCACAAGTGTCTTTTAGAACCTTATTCCCTACGAAATCTCAAAACCAAATTTATCTTTACAAAACATCCTTTGTTCATAAAATGACAATGTTTAGTGTCTGGAACATAAACTTGCATTGTGTTATACAAGTCATAGAGTCATAGAATTATAGAATAGTTAGGGTTGGAAAGGACCTTAAGATCATCTAGTTCCAAGCCCCCTGCCATGGGCAGGGATGCCTCACTAAACCGTGTCACCCAAGGCTCTGTCCAATCTCGTCTTGAACACTGCTGGGGATGGAGCTTTCACAGCTTCCCTTGGCAACTCATTCCAGTGCCTCACCACCTCACCAGTAAAGAGTTTCTACCTTATATCTAATCTAAACTTCCCCTAAGGTTGAACCCGTTACCCCCTGTCCTATCACTACAGTCCCTCATGAATAGTCCATCCCCAGCATCCCTATAGGCCCCCTTCAGATACTGGAAGGCTGCAATGAGGTCTCCACGCAGCCTTCTCTTCTCCAGGCTGAACAGCCCCCACTTCTTCAGCCTATCAAGGCTATTTCATAATGTTTGCATAGAGTAAATTCTTTATTGGAAAGTAGAATGATTTCTAATTCTGTTTTGTCTGCATCAGCACATCTTTCCTGCTCCTAGTTCTCTACTTCAACATTGTCTGTTCAAATGGTGCCTTTTCCTGGAACTTTTAAAATAGTAGATTTCAGTTCTGGCTGCAGGCTAATCAGCAGCAGAGGCAGACTATTGATGCAAATCCAGCCCTGAGTGGAAATTTCAGCTGTTCTGCAGAGCAGACCATGCTTAGTAAATGTATATATCCAGAGTAAAGTTACTGAGTGTCGAGCTTATGGTACTAGTGAAATTCCCAAAAGAGAGAAAAGATCTTAACCAACCATTCCAGCTGTGATTTGCATTCTGACCTAAAACTCCTGTAAAATATAATCATTGGCTGCACATACTCTTTCCACCTAGGTTATCACATTGGAAACAACCTTTTACAGACTTTTGCTTTGTCTTCAAAACAATATTTGCCCAGACATTTACTAAATAAAGTGTCTTCTGGCACTTCATAGAATCAAAAATCAGATCCTTCAGTGTCCTTCTGAACACTGAAAAACTCATCAGAAGTAATCAGCGTTAGATTCAGATCAGCTTCTCCTGCTCCTCAGTTTTTCTCACTTTAAAAAATAGTTAAAAATCATACTTTTTTAATGACAGAGGCCTAATCCTTTCTCACATTAGCTAGTTTCATGGTGGTGGTCTTCCAATGACTGCTTTCAGAGCCTTACTAGTGTAAATGAACTCTCATTTCACTTTTCACCTTATCAATCCAGCAAAACCATTCTTCTCTCATGCTGGACCTTCCACAGAGGAAGATGCCATCCATACATTGGACAATGTGCAGTCTGAAAGGACTGGAAGAGAGACAGGACTAAAATAGACCTACAGGAACAGAACCGAGACAGAAGAGACAATGGAGCAGTTTCTATTAAGGTATTTTTCTTTCTAAAATTTCATCTTTGCTCTTTGATAATGAAATGGCCTGGAAGGGTTTTTTAAATATATGAAAAGGAGTCTTCATTGGAACATGCTTTGAAAAAAAAAAATCTATAAAAGAACATTAAAAAGGGCTTGTTAGCCATTACACACCCACCCAGCATATAAGACATTCAAATGACTTCAATCAAACCAATTTGCATACAGTGCACACAAAAAGGGCATCCAGTTTGCACATTTTATTGTAAAATAAAGCACTTTTCATGTCAGCATTCGAAGTCTTTAAAAGGAAAGTTCTGTATGCAGTGAGTATTTCACAGAGAAAACTGTAGGATATATAGTATTCATAAGATACATTTTGTCTAAATTGAGACTGTCTTTAGCAATAAAAATGTCTGGAATAGATGTTGACAAGTGGAAATTATATTAAAAACCCTTCATGGATTCAATATATTCATGGCCATGTTACTTTAGTTTCAATATCCTATCTTTTCCACCTAAATAAAGTATATTTGGCTCAAATTGCAATTTGAAATAACAAGCTCTACCTTTTATTACACCCCTTTTGACTTCAGTGGAACTTAACCTTAGGAAAGACTGAGAAATCGGTCTGTATATGTGGGTAAAAAGCCACCAAAGAACAAAATTACCCAATACAGATAACGTTAAACATTTCTACTCAAAAATAGGCAACTGTGCATTTGTAGGGGTTTGGTAGAGACTTTGATTCTCAGTTCCTCCTTTTTTTTTCCCCAGTGATATTTTACTTAGTTTCACTTCTTCCAGGTCCCATTTCAAATGTCCTGACATTATTGGTTCTTATTTTACCAATCCCATGTTCCAGTCCTACTTTTTAATTTTTTTCCCTCCTTGTCTCTGTAACTTATTTGAAGCTAAAATAATCTGATTTCCACTCAGGCTGTTTTCTTCTTCATCTGGCCTGTGATAGGCTTCTGTCAGAGTAAAAGAGGAGGGCCAATCAAGCAGCATGGAGAGCAACAAAGGGACACACTGCTCAGCCTTGGGTACTAAAGCTTCATTTTATGTGTGAAGTCTAAAAATAGCCTGGAGGGCTGAAATTCCAACCTTCCACAGCTTTATAATTTGTGTAACCTTAGGAATATTCTTACAATGACAGGAGGTGCACCTGTGAAACAAGGACTGGTCCTCAGCCTTGTTACAACCTATTGCTCCAAATGACACCTTTCTAAAGAAAAACCTGTGAAGACAGGTTTAATCTCTCCCAAACTCCACTCCCAGAAATGAAAGAACCATATGACTTCAAACATTTGGAAAACTGAGCCTGAATAGTAAAAAGCCTGGAAAGTTATAAACAAATTGCAAGAAAGCTTTAGAGCAGAGGCACGTTGCAATGCAGGACTACATGACGTTCCAAATGAAGCCCACATAGCTTAATAATGTTTGCACATCTTCAGTACATACACAAACCAACTTCAGGTTAAGAAGGTCTCTTGCATCCAAGGAAAATCACAGGACAGAAGCAGAGAATAACTGTGGTAGGAAGGGAACTTAGAAGGCATCTCATCTCTAATATGCTGCTCACAGCGCTGTCAGCCATTGAGTCAGTCAGTCGAGGCTCCTCAGGGAGGAAGGGAAGGATCTTTTGCCACTGCTTACTTGTCACTCTGGAGAAAGGTTTCCCTATGGCCAGTCCCAGCCTCTCTCACCCTCCAACTGTGCCCTGCTGAGAAGAACCCAACTGCAGCTCACCGCCAGCTCCTCAAAGGTATTGGGGGCTGATCTTAGGTAGCCCCAGACTTGCCTCTCAAGGCTGAACCAGCTCTGGTCCTCCAGCCTCCCCTCACAGGGCAAGTGCACTAGTCCCAACCACTTCATTGGCCCTCTGCTAAGCTCACTGTGATTTCACAGGGTCATATCATAGAATGTTTGGTTTGGAACGGACCTTAAATATCATCTAATTCCAACTCACCTGCCATGGGAAGGGACACCTCTGAGTAGACCAGGTTTCCAAAAGCCCCATCCAACCTCGCCTTGAGCACTGCCAGAGATGGGGCAGCCACAGCTTCACTACTCACTACTGTCATAGTTAAGAATTCCTCTCTAATACCTAATATAAACCTCACCTCTGTCAGCTTGAAGCCATTTCCCGTGGTCCTATGATTACATGCTGTTGCAAAAAATCCCTCTCCAGCTTCTGTCTAGGCCCCCTTTAGGTACTTGGAAGACTGTTATAAGGTGTCTCCAGAGCCTTCGTTTACTAGGCTGAAGGTAGCTTTATTGATGTCTGTCTTGTACTTGATGGCCCAAAACCAAAAACAAATGGACACTTGGTTTTGGGCCATCTATATATGCTGCATACACAAATGCAGTGTATATGTGTGGTCTAAAAAGTGCTGTGAAGGGGGGGAATGCCATCCAGTGATTGACTGGCCACATTCCTGTTTAAACAGTTGGGGTGTGATTGACCTTCATACCAGGTAGAACATACTGCTGGCTCATGCTCAGCTTGCTTCTACTAGAACCCCCAGGATCTTTTCCTCAGAGCTGCCCCTCAAGCCAGGCAGTCACCCGCCTGTATCAAGCAAGGGATTATTCCTTCCCATATCAGACATTCACATCTGTCCTTGTTTAATTTCTTAAGGTTACTGTTGTCCTATTCCTTCATCTTGTTTAGGTCTTTCGGAAAACTCTTCAGCAGCATTCTCAAAAGCTTAGCCCTATAACTATCACCAGTTTCAAAAAAGATCTTATGCTTATATATCATCATGAAAAATCAGAGGCAAATCTCATTGGAAAGACAATTTTAAAGGGATAGTGCGAAGTATAGATGCATATGGTGGCAGTGGATGCACTAATCAAAGTGGGAATAAGGGGCAACATGATTCATTGCCACTAGATTTGTTATCATTTCCATTATCATTACACACTGTTTTTCAGGTGAAATGTGTTCAAGAAACGGCTGCATCTTGGATGCCTGAATATGATGGGACCTGTTGCCTGGCAGACCATATTGGTTAGGGAGTAAGACAATAGTATATCTTGGCCACAGTGATTTATAACGGATTCTGAGGTGAAAGGGCTCAGGTGTGATGGTCAGCTCTAATTGGGTGCTGTATGGGCCAGACAGCTTCTCATTGCTGCAGGGAGCCGAGACCTGCTCTTTTTTCACAAGTGGCTTCTTGGAGGCAACACTGCCTCCAGAATTCAATTACATTTGGATAATACCACTAGCTTTTTTTTCCCCCTGCTTTAAATGCTAAGCATGGAGTTGTTCACAGTGGTGTTAGAAGGCATTGTCATGAAAAATGAAGGTCCAGGAGTTCTAACAACAACCCAGACCAAATGGTTTGCCTCAGGAATCGTGCAGCAGAATGGATGAGAGTTGTTTTGAAAATCGGATTCATGACAGTAATTAGGGCTGCTGACAGGATGCTGCTTAGAACTGTTTCCTTCCAAAACATTTCAAAATTTAGTCAAGGCTATGCCTGGAAACCCTAAATACTACAGCATGTCAGCCAGTTTATAAACCTCCCCAGGCTATTTCCAACAGCTCATTCAGCTGTGCTGACCAACAAAAGCAATGAACAATTTTAGGATGTTTCAACTATTTGGCACGTTTTAGAAAAAAGAACCATCAAGCTGAGCTTTTAGTACCCAGCCAGCATGGTTTATTTTGCAATGAATTGAATTAGTGAAGAAAAGAAGCTTTGTATGGTGGGGAAGCAGGTAAGTGAGAGCTCAGGAGCAATCATATGCATTTCTGATTCTGCCATCACCTCTATCATTATAAGCACAGTGTTCAGCTACTCTCTGCCAGTTTCTGCACCCCAAAAGAATATAACAGCGTGTACTAGAGTGGTACTGAAAAATAAGACCCTGGTTGAGTTCCTAGTGTAGTTAACAGACATGCTCTTGTTCATTTTTACTAGATAGAGCCACATTTTAAGAGCTTGAACCTGACTGTGAACCATGCTGTGGCAGCATAGCCATAGTGTCTACTCAACCAGAAAGTGCGTAATTTTCTCTCCTGAGTGTGGGTCCCTGTGGGACTGCAAAATAGGCTACTGCAAGTGTTTGTACATGATCTCTTCCTGTAGATGCAGACATATCACATAAAAAAGAGAGGATAATGAATCAGACACAGATGTCTCTCTATCTGGTAGTCTACAGAAATCTCATCTGGGTCCATGCATAATTCTGAGAAGCCTCAGGATGCATTCGCAGAGTCAGAGAGTAGACAGAAGCTGCCACTGTAGCCTTTATAGTTGCCAAACATCAGTCTGATCCTAAAAAAAAAGAAAAAAAAGAACCATCACCAGTATTTCATGTAGTTTTTCTGAGAGGAAATAATTTCTTAGTAGAAATTCACAGTTAGTAGCACATCTATATAAGCCTAAGGGGCAAATAATTCCTACATATCAAAGAAGCTCCCCTTGCTTTAAAAAAACAGTAAGAGCAGGTAATTCTATTTAATAGAGGCTGTAACTTGTAGAGTGGTCTAAAAATTGTAAATATCTGTGAAAAAAACAATCTATTTAACAGAACTTCATCAGTCTTCTTTGTAGCAGCAGTTAAACAATATATATCAGAAGAAAAAAACCCAACAGCCTAGAATCCTATTATTAGGGCTCAACTTTCCTTTTTCTCCCCCTCTTACTGCCCAGTGGGTTGGCATAACCACCTCCAAGAACTCTGACAGTACTTCCACTTCCTCACTCTGCTGCATGATGATCCTCAGCTACGTTGTCAAACACAATTATTTCTCTGGGTAACAATGTGAAAGGCAGCTGCAGTGAGCCTTGAGGTCAGGCAAAGGAGGCCATGGATGCAAGAGCACCTGCCTTTTGAATGCAAAGAGGGAGCAAATTACAATATTTGTCGCCAAGGAACTGAGCATTAGTACCCGTGTGTAATGAGCCTACAAGCACCATTTTCATCATGTGTATGGGTATATCTTTTCAAATCTAAAGCAGGGAACAGATGTTTCATCAAAAGGCACATATAAAATCAAGATAATTATAAAGTAAGAAGCTTAATTACATAGGATTATCCAGGTCGACTTAATTGCTTGACAGCCTCCCACTTATTTGTCACAGAAGCACCCTTCTCTTATTGGGTTACTAAATTCTGTCATGGCTTCAGGATAAATGCTGTTATTTTAGGAATTCAACTAACATTAATTTCTGATTTTCATCTACAAGGAGGAAATATAACCAATCTTTTCAAGCAATATATTGTTTTATTCCTATAGGCATTGTATTTTCTTCCATAAAATATTAATAGCCTGAACCACAAAAATAAAAGTAAAACTGAATGCTATTATCACAGGGTACTCAGTAGAACATCAATTGCACTTATACTTGATTTAAAGAGCAGAATTTCTTCTGGTCTGGCTGCCCACAGATTTTTATGCATCTCTAGTTTTCAGAAGTTTGTTATGACCTTTTCATGTAGGTATATAAAAATGACCTTTCACTTCCCTTGCAATGGGTCACCTTCTTTCTCAGTAAGCAAAAGTTCTAATACTCTAATAAAATAGATTTACTCTAGGAAAGTGGATAGTTTTCTTTGTCTTTGTTTAAACAACGTAGTATTCACTACATGGTTGTGGTGCAGCTATTCTGAGAGACTGCATACTTATGGGAGTTACTGATCATACTAATATATTTCACAGAAAAATAATTATTTCTGGGAGCTTCTGCTGGCGGGCTTTCAGTGTGACTGTTGAGCTCTCAGAGCTTACCAGCTGCAGATCTTGGACTCAGTAATGCTCCAAAGTACAAAATTATAAAAGCAGTACTGCCATATAAATCATACTGAAGGGGGAACCTCTGCAATTACAAGGTCTCTATAATGCAGCTGGGTATTTAAAGAATACCCAGCATCAACCCAGGTGTTTTTTGCTCTCTTCAGGTTCCAGGAAATAGTTCAATTTTATGTAGAAAGCTTTGCAATTAAATTGCATCCATCCCTTCAGCACTATATGAATTAGTTTCCCATATTCAGCACATTTCTTGATCATGTACTGTAGTCTACCAGCAAAGACAAGCATAGAATTTTTATTTAAAGGGTGTAAATGTGATATTGAAACCCTGATCGCTAAAATGATCTCCTACTTTTCATCAAAAAGAGCACCACAATATTTGCATTTTTCAAGACATTGCAGACCTTTCTTACATAGAGAAACTAGGAATGGTTTAATTGTGCATTATTGGAAAAAAAATGCAGAAGAATTAACTTTATAAGGAGTTGAAGCTTCTCATTTAGCAAGAAAGTCCTTAGTTCAGTCTAAGCTGCTAAATGTAACTTACAGCTTGGGAAAGATGATTACCCTATAATGGCTCCATTCACATTCACAAAGTTGGGGTCATTTTAAACTGCTGCTATGTTTTAGAAGGTTGCCCAGAGAACTTTGGTGTAAAAAAATCTGAATGCCTTTGCACTACATTAGCTAACAATATTTAAGGTCAATAATGCAGGTGCAGGCTTTCTTCCAGTCAAGTTTCATTTTAAAAACTTAAAACCCCCTTGCAAACTTCTTCCTAAAACTGTTAAATAGTAGCTTTTGCTCAAACCCTTAAAAAGAAGAAACAATGGGGGCAGAATGAAGAAAGGATAGAAGGATAGCTTTTTATTTTTTGTTATCAGAATGCAAGAGACATGCTAATAAACCATGAACCAAGAATTTAGCTTTTGTGTTAGTTTCAGCACAGCAACTTAGTGCCTATAAACACCTACCAACACTAAGTGTAATTTGCGAAGTAAATCATAGGAACTTATGCTACTTTCCACTCTAATGGTGTCAAGGTGCACTGAACATTTCCCCCCTACTGCCTGAGAGTGACATTAGAGACTTTCAGTGAAACATATGCCCAAGTTCCTAGCTCTGCAGCAGTTATTTTATGTTAGGCTGACACTATGACTTATCACACCCAGGCACTGCTTCTGTCACTGTAAATGGGCTTTCATTTATAATAGAAATGTTTAGTTCAAAGCAGCATATACATTACACATGTTATTAATGGCTGAAACAGATGTTTCCGTCTAGTGAAAGGGTTTGTTTTTGTATAAAGCAAATCCTCCTATAAATCTGGATCTTTTATTTGGTTCATATCAGTCTGAAGGATAATAATATGAAAAGCCTTTTCTACCTTGCTTTATATTACAGAAGCATTTAAATGTTTAACCTGTGTTTTGTATAAGCAAATTTATATACATCTACACAGATTTTTTTTTTTCCATTTTATACGGCTCTGTTTGTTTCTATTGTAAATTGCACAGTTTCTTAATCACTGCTAAGCATAAAATACCCTATCAGTAAATTATTCCTACAATAAAAGGCATGATATGGTTTACAAATGATGGTTATTAATTTCAGGACAGAATGTTGCATTTATATTGTGGTTTATGTTCAATTAACACATGGCTGCATTAATGCAAAATGTCAGCATAGAATTGAACCAGAGACTAAATGAAGATGAAGTACCCTAAAAAGGAATTATTGCCTATGCTGAACAGAGTAAAAGACAATTTATTTGTTGTTTGGTTTATTTGCTTGTACAGCAAATACCTGAGATAGTCATAGGCAATTCCAAAAAGCATAGATCATGTTTCCAAAAGGAAATTATCCAAGAGCTTTTTTTTTTATGTGCTTGTCGTGGTTTAAACCAAGTCAGGCAACTTGTTCACTCACTCCCAGTGAGTGGTGCCAGGCTGACAGCAATCGAGGCCCCCCCCCCCCCTCCCCAGGGGTCCTTCCCCGCTCCCGGAGGAACGGGGAGGAGGATCAAAAGAGTGCAACTCCCACGGGTTGAGACAAGAACAGTCCAGCAACCAATGTACAACACAAATCACCACCGCTAATACCAACTACAACAATGATAAGAGAAAATAACAAGGGAAGAGAATACAATACCACCAGCCAAGAAATGAGTCCCACCCGGAAGCCCGTGTCCTTCCGGGTAACTCCCAGTTACCCCCCACGCCGGCCATGACGTGCTGTGGTATGGAATACCTCCCTAGCTAGCCTGGGTCAGGCGCCCCGTCTCTGCTTCCTCCCGGCTTCCCCTGCTCCCTGGCAGAGCATGAGCCTCACAAAGTCCTTGGTCAGGGTAAACATCACTTAGCAACAACCGAAAACATCGGTATCACCAGCACTGTTCCCAGGCTGGAAGTCAAAACACAGCACTGCACCAGCTACCACGAAGGAGAAACATGACTGCTACTGCTGAATCCAGGACATTATCTACCCCTTATTCCATACCATTCATGTCATGCTCAGATCCCACATTTTCCATACACCATCGCTTTCCCACATATATACATCCATATACACACAGACCAAGAGAAAGAGATCATTTTCTTAGTGCATGGACCAATCCCTATAATGGTGCGGAGTCCATTTGGTCCATGATGTCAGGTTCCATCTCTTGTAACAATCTTTCAGGGCAGGAAAGACCGTGTGCAGTATTGGATCGTTGCCTGCTGATGCTGGTCGTTCCTTTACTGCGGAACTCATCCGGTTCTATCAAAGTTCATTCTCTGTTGGGATGATGGTTGGAAGAAGTCAGGGCTAGTCGCTGGTGACCTGGAGATATCTAGTTGATGGGCTATAAAAGTATTACACAGCAGGCAACAGCATACAATTGAGTTCACTGGCTGTTTTCCCCTAAAATCAAATCCCCTTGAGGTATACATCGGGCTTCCCCATCTTCCTGCATTATCCAGGTCCCTAAGCAAAAGCAATCCCACAAGTGGGTTTGCCTTTACCTGAAGCAGGAATAACCCAGACTGTCTTCCCCAGCAAATTCTTCATATGCACCACGGGAACTTTGTCCCCCTCTACAATATGTAAAAGTTCTGACTGGGCTGGGCCAGCCCTGTTGAGAGATCCTCTGGTGTTCACCAACCAGGTGGCCTTTGGTAAGTGTGTATCCCAATGCTTGAAAGTTCCCCCCCCATTGCTCTCAGTGTAGTTTTTAACAGCCCATTGTATCGTTCGATTTTCCCAGAGGCTGGTGCGTGATAGGGGATGTGATATACCCACTCAATGCCATGCTCTTTGGTCCAAATAAGGTTATTCCAGAAATGAGTCCCATTGTCTGACTCAATTCTCTCTGGGGTGCGGTGTCGCCACAAAATCTGTTTCTCAAGGCCCAGGATAGTGTTCCAGGCAGTGGCATGGGGCACAGCGTATGTTTCCAGCCACCCGGTGGTTGCTTCCACCATGGTAAGCACATGGCGCTTGCCTTGGCAGGTTGGTGGCAGTGTGATATAGTCAATCTGCCAGGCCTCCCCATATTTATACTTCAACCATCGTCCTCCATACCAAAGAGGCTTTAACCGCTTGGCTTGTTTAATTGCAGCACATGTTTCACACTCATGAATAACCTGGGCAATAGTGTCCATTGTTAAGTCCACCCCTCGGTCACGGGCCCATCTATATGTTGCATCTCTGCCCTGATGGCCTGAAGTGTCATGGGCCCACCGGGCCAAAAATAGTTCACCTTTATGTTGCCAATCAAAGTCCATCTGAGCCACTTCAATCTTAGCCGCTTTATCCACTTGTTGGTTGTTCTGGTGTTCCTCAGTGGCTCGACTCTGTAAACATCAGTAAACAAGGCATATTGCTTTTCAGTTTCTGACAGTTTATTATATGGTGGGGCCTCTTCAGCACGCACTGCCTCCTTCTCCGGTGACATTCCGAAATCTTTGCCCTCTGGCCAGTCCATGATGACTTCTAGAACGCCTGGACAACTGAGATTTCCTATTCGAGTTCGTTGTGTAATTAGTGCAGCCCATTTACTCCATGTAGCATCAGTTGCATGATGTGTAGAGGAGACCCTGCCTTTGAACATCCAGCCCAGCACAGGCAACCGGGGTGCCAGGAGGAGCTGTGCTTCAGTGCCAATCACTTCCGAAGCAGCTCAAACCCCTTCATAGGCTGCCAATATCTCTTTCTCAGTTGGGGTATAGCTGGCCTCAGATCCTTTGTATCCCCGACTCCAAAAGCCGAGGGGTCGACCTCGAATCTCCCCTGGAGCTTTCTGCCAGAGGCTCCAGGTAGGACCGATCTCCCCAGCTGCAGTGTAGAGTACATTTTTTACATCTGGCCCGATCCGGACAGCTCCAAGGGCTACTGCATGAACTATCTTGCGTTTAATTTGCTCAAAGGCTTGTTGTCGCTTAGGGGCCCATTTAAAATCATTCTTCCGGGTCACATGATAGAGAGGGCTTACAAGCGAACTGTAATTTGTGATGTACATTCTCCAGAACCCCACTGCACCCAAGAAAGCTTGCGTTTCTTTCTTATTAGTTGGTGGAGACATTGCTGTTATCTTGTTGATCACATCTGTGGGGATCTGTCTACGTCCATCTTGCCATTTTATTCCCAAAAATTGAATCTCCTGTGCAGGTCCCTTGACCTTACTCCGTTTTATGGCAAAACCGGCTTTCAGCAGGATTTGGATTATTTTCCTCCCTTTCTCAAAGACTTCTTCCGCTCTATCGCCCCACACAATAATGTCATCAATGTATTGCAGGTGTTCAGGAGCTTGCCCCTGTTCCAGTGCAGTCTGGATCAGTCCATGGCAAATAGTAGGGCTGCGTTTCCACCCCTGGGGCAATCGTTTCCAAGTGAACTGGACACCCCTCCAAGTAAAAGCAAACTGTGGCCTGCACTCTGCTGCCAAAGGAATTGAGAAAAATGCATTGGCAATATCAATCGTGGCATACCACTTGGCTGCCTTTGACTCCAGTTCATACTGAAGTTCTAGCATGTCCGGTACAGCAGCACTCAATGGTGGTGTGACTTCATTCAGGCCACGATAGTCTACTGTTAGTCTCCACTATCCATTAGGCTTTCGCACTGGCCATATGGGGCTATTAAAGGGTGAACTGGTCCTGCTGATCACTCCCTGACTCTCCAGTCTACGGATCAGCTGATGGATGGGAATCAGGGAGTCTTGGTTGGTGCGATATTGCCACTGGTGCACTGTTGTGGTCATGATTGGCACTTGTTCTTCTTCTACCTTCAGCAACCCCACAGCAGAGGGATCTTCTAAGAGACCAGGCAAGGTGGACAGCTGCTCAATTTCCTCAGTCTCCAAAGCAGCAATACCAAAAGCCCACCAGTACCCTTTTGGGTCTTTGAAGTACCCACTCTTGAGGTAGTCTATGCCGAGGATGCATGGAGCCTCTGGACCAGTCACAATAGGGTGCTTTTGCCATTCCCTCCCAGTCAGGCTAATTTCTGCCTCCAGTACAGTCAACTCTTGGGATCCTCCTGTCACTCCAGAAATACAGATGGGTTCCAGCCCTTGACAGCTTGATGGCATCAGGGAACACTGTGCACCGGTATCTACTAGAGCCTTATACTTCTGTGGGACTGATGTGCCAGGCCATCTGATCCACACAGTCCAGTAAATCCGATTGTCCCCTCCCTCCACCTGGCTGGAGGCAGGGCCACTCTAATGGTCATCACAGCTTTGGACACTTAAGTCGGGGTAAAAGGGATTATTCTTCGTTATCACAGGACCTGGAGTAAAATCAGCTCTTCCACTCCATCTGGGAATCTGCTCACCAGAGACTGAGGCTGTAGATCTCATGGGACGATCAGTCTTGGCCCTTGCTCCCCTCTTCAGTTCACTCTGCTGTTCCTCCAAAGCTGAAGTAGGTTTTCCATCCCACTTTGTCATGTCTTCTCCGTGATCCCACAGGTAAAACCAGAGGGTACCCCGTGGCATATACCTCCTATATCTTCTCTCTTGAACAATAGGACACCTTTTGTTAATAGCTGAGATGTGTGTTGGTACAGGTGAGGAGCTGGATAAATCAGACAGATCGTCCCTCAATTGTTTGAGGTCCTGGGACAGTTTTTCCACAGCTGAGATGATGGAAGGGGTGAGATCGTTTTCGAACTCTCGGAGTTTATGAACCATTTCATCCACTGTTAGTGGTACTAACAAAGTCCTTGGTCAGGGTAAACATCACTTAGCAACAACCGAAAACATCGCTTTCACCAACACTGCTTCCAGGCTGGAAGTCAAAACACAGCACTGCACTAGCTACCACGAAGGAGAAACATGACATTAGAACTTGTGTATTTGTAGAGGAAATTAGAGAGTCCAGGCATAAAATCTCTTTGTAAAACTGGCACCACAATCCTGAATAAACTGTGTAAACTCCCTCTGAGATTTAAATTTCATTCATGGGAATTACATCTGCTCAATCATATCACCCCAAAGCATCTCATCTCCCCTTGTGTCGAGGGTGCTCTGGAGAAGAATATTACTTTAAGGCTTCCTTTATGTAATTTCCCCTATTTTACCCCATGTCAACACCAAGGTGGGAGGCAAGATTTGTTCCTTCACAAAATAGGTTTCAGGACATCATTCCATAGCTGGAGAACTAGCTTTGTTGATCTCACAAACCTAGCACCACTGCTGGCCCACCTCTTGCTAATTTCTCTCAGCTGGGCTTTGCCACACACTCTGCATTTAGACACCTCAATATGAAGAAAAGGATAGAAATAAGGAAGAATACCCTGCTTCCTACAGAAACCAGGCAAACCTTCACCAACACATTGATATAGACCATTAGGATGGTCTACTCTGGGTTGTTAAATATTGTTTATAAAGTTTGAAAAGGAGTCCTAGAAATGGAAAAATTTCTCTCATCACTCATTCTTTGAGTTCTATAAATGTCCATGTTTGAATAAATGAATTCATTTGTACACTTTGTTGTGTTGCTAATCCAAACATTTTACATAAACCCACCTTTTCAAGTTCACCTTATTGAAGAAGCCAAGTGGTACACACTATTATGCAGTTACAAACCGTCAAGGTATTCTGCTGTTACTATATAGTCCATGAAAAACATAGTTACTTTGGTTTCCTAATACTAAAAAAGTGTTTTCTGAGGTGTTCCTCTTTCACCTATAAAAGACAGTGGAGAGCTGCACAACAGCTACAAACTGCAGTGCAAGAGTCTGAGCACTGTTTAACTGTTTGGATTGAGATTTTCATTAGCCTGTGCCTCTCTACTCAAACCCTAATTCATAGGATATACCCTGTGTCTGCAGACTGTTATTCTTAAAAACACATGTCCAGCCCTACAATTCGCTGATTTTCACTATGTTTATCAGCTTGAGCAAAATTCCTCCAAGACATGTGCTACAATCAAAGAATTTAGAAATCTGTCCATTTTTAAAAAAATCTAGTTCTAAATTATTTTAATTCAGATGTTCCTAGTCTATCACATTAGAGATCAGAATTAAAAAAAAAAAAAAGTTTATTTTAAAATAAGGCAAATAATTTAGACATACCTGCAAGTAAAAACTGTATGTACAAGGGAAACTGTCACCAAGTTATTCATCCAGACCTGATATTCAACCTGTATACAACAATGACTGCAATGAATCTTTAGGTCTTGACTGGGGTCTAGAACTCATATTGCAATTTAGATAATAATTATGTATGCATAGTGATCTGAAAAGATAAAATCTTGCTGGAAATTCAGAGTAAAAATGACCTATAAATAAAGTATTGCGCTTTTTTTTAGGAAAAAGTGCAACCAATAACGTTTATACCTACTATAGCTATATGAAGACAATTTCCTTTCCTCTGACTCTACTGTCTTCACTGAATCATAAGAACTTTTGTCAAATTTTCTTGAACTTGTCATGCTTAATTTGTTTCACATAGGCCCTTTCTGAGGTAATATTGGTGCCTAAAGTGCTTGTATATTATGACTGTAGTTCAGAAGCAACTCACTGGAGTAAAACTAGTGTATATAACTGATAAAAGGAACTGCCTCGAAATGATTTGAATATTCTTTCATGAGGCAAAGATATTTCCTAACATTAAAATTAACTATTTCACATAAAAATAACAAAGTTTAGTGACCCTGTAGTACAGATTTTACTGCTAATTCCTTAAGTGGTGTACATTCATATGCTTGGTTTATAAAAGCTGAGGTGATTTATATCAGTTTCAGCAATTTTGCTGTTGTTCAGAACTAGTTCTGAGTCTGAATTTATTCTCCATTTTCTTCTAGCTGATAATATAGTTTAAGGAAAATAGCTCATTTCATGGATTACATTTGCCCTGAAGGACCTCAAGTGCCAGATGGTAAAACTTACTTTGATAAAAGAAAAAGCCAGTTGAGGCAAGGAAAGATGACGATGAGAGTGAGGGAAGATAGCTTACAGAGATAAACAAAGAAGTGCTCTTGTTTATGTATTCCACATGAAGACCTTTATTTTTTTCTTCTTCTTTTCTTTTCTAGATTGCTTCACCATATGAAGAATGCTACAGTGCCAAGAATACTGTCATCCCTGGCACCCAGGAGGCAGGAAACAAACCCACTGAAGTATCCAATTTGTTTATAGATAGTCCTCGAGGAGTAGGCTGAAAAATAATTTTGTCTTCCAGAGAATGCTAACAGCTACCTGAGGGTGTTAATGCTTGAAAAATATGACTTCACATTTAGTACTTGAATATCTTATTGTTAAGTATTAAGAATAGCTCAAAAATTTCTCAGCTGGCAGAAAAAGAAAGCCAAACAAAACATCTCAGACATGCATTTGACACAGTGTGATTTAAGGAAAAGTTGATTTCTTTGTTACTGTTGCCTCCTAAATGCAATGGTTAACCTTATTTTTAAGATTTTTCTCTCTTCCACATAACCCCAGAGGCCTCACTCCCATGATGGCTGCTAGTTTTTTCCTCTTGGTTAATACACGAATACGGATAATAGCCTTTCCATGTCACAGATTCAGCACAGTTTCATGTTTATATGTCAGGAAATGCTGCTTTCCATCAGATATGTTTCTAGTTACAAATGCCTTGCACATTTCAGTGGCTTTTCTGTGCTGAGCAGGATTGGATCTGATCCAGCTCTCACCATAGGCAGTAGCAAGAGTATTACTGGCTTTGGTAGGGACTAAATGAAATTGTGGATTTTATCCTCATTTCCATGACTTCAGTCCTAAGAACAGCACTTAAAAAGTCCTATTCAAATCAAGGGACTGCTTGCCTGTTTGGATTGGACTTTAGCACATGCAAAACTGGCTTTTCAGGTTGGGGCCATGTACACATATATGTATATATGTATGTGTTACTAGATTATCAAGAGCTACACAGTTTATGAAAGAATATCACCTTAAGTGTTAGAACCATAGAATATCTTGAGGTGGAAGGGACTCATAATAATCATTGAGTCCAACTCCTTTCTCCTTGCAGGACTGCCTAAAACTAGATAGTGTCATCCAGACACTCCTGATCATTCTGATCACACATCCAGATCACTCTAGCAGGCTTGGTGCCCTGACTCTGGGGAGTCTGTTCCAGTGGCTGACCACCCTCTCAGTGAAGAACTTTTTACTGATGACCAACTGAACTTCCCCTGACTCAGCTTCATTCCATTCCTTCACGTCCTGTCACTGGTCACCAGGCATAGATCAGCAGCTTTTCCTCTTCTGTCCTCCATGCAGAAGCTGTAGACTGCCATGAGGTCACCCTCAGCCTTCTCTTCTCCAGCCTGAACAAATCAAGTGACCTCAGCCATTCCTCTAAGTCTTGACATCATGACCTTTCACCAGCTTGGTTGCCCTCCGCTGGATACATTTCAATAGTTTGATGTCCTTCTTCTATTGGGGTGTCCAAAACTGCACGCAGTACTTGAGATGAGCTGCACCAGTACAGTGCAGAATATGACAGTCGCCTCAACCAGCTGCTGTGCTGTGTTTGATGCACCCCAGGACATGGTTGGCCCTTTTGGCTGCCAGGGCACACTGTTGATATATTCAGCTTGCCACCAACCCAAACCTGAATTCCCAGATATCATTCCACATGCCTGCTCTCCAGAGAGTCTCTGTTTTTATTTATTTATTTATTTATTCAGAATCAGAGAATTGAAGAAACTAATCCTTTTTGATGAGGTTTTCATTACATAAGTCATTCTTCACAGAGAGATTAGCTGACAGATTAGTTTTATCTTGCCCAGATCCGCTGTGACATGGGCCTGATTTTTATGTTTGGCTTATTTATAAGGATCAGATTAATAGTCTGGATGGACTATTCTAAATCAATGGATTATTTAGACACTGTTCACGTAACTTCCTTTTCATTATTTGTGATCTGTGATTAATTACCTGAGTGTTTACCTGAGTGTTTAAGCATTGTTTTTGTATTCTGATTCTGATTCTGCATTCTGATGCCTGAAACTTCTGAGAACACTTAAAGAATGAGTCCGAAACAACAATTAGGACACAGTCAAAGTGAATGCACTTGTTAACACATGAATGATTTGGTATTAATATGAAAACAGATGTTTATATGAAAAAACAAACAAACAACTCTTGATAATCAGTGTAATTAAAAAACTGCTTGTGTAAAAGCCTTAAACCAGTATTTTTGTCATATTCATCCTACTTCAGTTAGTAGTTACATCCTTTATCAAATTTCTGCAAAACAGTAGAAGTGTCACACTGAGAAATAAGAAAACCTCTAATTCTTCCAGTGACACAAGTTATTGAGCATTTTATGGTGTAGGTATAGCAAGGAAGCAAAGGCATAGGTGCTAAAGCTATAGTTAGTGTTATTGACAGAGTATTTCACTGACCATTTTCACAAGGTACTAGTATAGTTACAACTATATAGGTCATTAAGTAAAAAGTAGTCATAACAAGAATGTTTTAAATGATGTACAGCCCTCTGCCTCATGCCCAAGCATAGGTGTGCTAAAGCAGGGGAAGAGCAGCACAGAAAGGGAGGTGAAGCCACAAGAGACCAGCATGCACAGAGGAGCTCACGGGTATCATTATGCACTTGATTCCAGCCTGCAGGGCTGTCACTCGCCCAGCTGGGGAAAGTGGGACAGGAATGTGGAGAGGTGCTTGACTTAACGTCTTTCTTCTGCCTTCTCCAGAGTCTGCTTAGTTGCTGATTTACTTGTTTACATTTTTGTTTTCTCAATGTCCAAATCAGTTACTAGAAATCTGTGGTAATTTGGCTCTAAACTAAATTAAGTAAAAATTCCCCAGGCTGAGAATATTTTTGTCCAGGACAGGAGGGAAAAATACATAATGACAAAATCCTGAGGTCTGCCTCTCATTGTCCACCCTGCAGTCCTCAGTGGCAGCAGAGAAGTGGGAGCACAGGCTTTTCAGTGAGCGCTTAGTGCCCATTCATGAGATTAAAAACTGTATCTTCACCTGTGTAAATTGTATCTCTGATTCTGCTAAGTATGGTGTAATAGCCTCTTCTCCTACTAAAAAAGGAGAGGGCTATAAGCAATAATCTGTGCGAGATTTCAGTTATGGTTACTAAATGTACACATGGCTAGGTAGCAATGAATGCGGCAACAGAAACATAGCATTTTGACATTATATTCAATATTTCCACAAAAATGAGTTCACTCCAGTATTTCTGTTGCACTACAATGATGAGGCCTTCACACTCACATGTATGAAATCACATTATGTCATGACCCATAATAAAGTACATCTCCTGATTCAATTGGGAGGGCTCAGTCTTAATCTGCATGCCAGACAAAAGTAAAAAAACAGGGCTTCCATGAGGTCTGCAGCTGAGGTTTTAAAGTGAAATACGACTCAGGCTTCTGAGCGAAATTATTCTAGGAGAAACACATTCTCCTTCCTCTGTCAGAATTCTAGGACACAGAGAAACATTATATTGTTATACAAAATCACAGTGTACTCAAGCATGAGGAAGACAACTGATGTTTTAGCTATGGATCAGTGTAAATTCAGTAACAACTCTCCCTCATTGCCAGACTTCCACTGAATTAATTGACATAGACTTCTGCATAACCTCAAAATGTTGGACAGCTTCTAATACCAGGTTGTCTTAGGCATACAGAACTGATATGTAGTCCCCCTGTCTCATCTGCTACATGTGTTGGGCTGTCCCAGGAAGATCCTGAACATTCAGGAGTTTGGGAAAGCTTGCATAAGACAGAGATAGGGAGACATGAAGTATTTTGTGTCTTAACAGTCACAGAGCTAATCTTTAACTCAGAGTGCAGTGTCAATCATGTTACTAAATTGTCAATCATGTTACTAAATTTTCTTTCACTGTTCTGGAACTAACAAAGTGAAAGATTATCCAAGTTTTGGCTGGTTAAACAATTATGCCAAGAAGCGCTAGTTCAATGAAAAAGAACTATAGAATCTCACAGACTTAAGTCTTACGTAATTTACTTTTTGGTAATTTTTAAATGTTTGATAAAATACACCATCTAACAGTTTTACATTGAAAAGGTGTGTCATGAAAAGACAATGCATTCAGTGCAGATTCTTGTCATACTGATAAAAGCAAGAAGCAGCTTCACTGTGAAGTGGGTTGCACTGTTGTGAAAACAGCTCATTGTAATGGTCAGAATCAGAATCATGTTCCCTGTCAAATGCACTGAGGCTGAGATTTGCTCTGATCATAGCAGACAGCAGAACTTGAAATTGGCATTTTACTTCTGTAGTGTTGCCTCTTATTTATAAGGACATTCGTTCTGCCTATACGTAGCTTATACAATTTTAAGAACAAAATCAGGTGTTCAGCATATGCAAATATTCCTTTAGCTGGTGGAAAAAATGTAATATACTCAGAGGAGAGCACCCAAAGTATGTTGAATACATGAATAATGACTAGTGAAGAAAAAAACCTGGCTTCTCTGTATCCCAATATTTAGCTTAAAATAGCCTTAAAATACAGCTTATAACATGGTTTAACATCATTTTGAAGACAGCTTGTTAATATGCTACAGAAATTATTTGTGCCTTAATTAATTTACTGTTTTGCATTTTATTTGTTTAGGAGGTTTTGTGTAAGAATTTGAAGAAAGCATTCCACTGAAGTGGTCTGTATTTTAAATGAAAGTTTATTCAAGTAACGAGCTTGATAGGAAGCTGGTTTCTCCCTTGAAACCAAAATAAAACATCATTTTGGAGTCATTAGAGTGTACAACAAAAGCTTGCTCTTTAGTTTTGGGTTCTTTTTCTGGGTGACAAATTAAAATGCATTTTTATTCTCTATGGCTTTTTCATAATTAGAACATCAAATATTTTTCATTAAAAAAATATGTTTTCTAGGACCATTCTTTTCAGAATTCTAGTAGAAAAAGCTAATTTTTTCATCTGAAAAGCTCACCTACATTTGGCTCATGAAAAATCAAGGTATATGAAAGTGTCTTGGACTTTGTTTTGGAGCTCTGACATATCCTGAGAAGGTTCTACCCCACATTACATAGCAGGATTCCAGCTACAAGTGCATGGTTGTCCTGGGTTCAGCAGTAGCAGTCATTTTTCTCCTTCTTGGTAGCTGGTGCAGTGCTGTGTTTTGACTTTCGGCCTGGGAACAGAGCTGATAACGATGGTTTGGTTTGGCCAAGGACTTTGTGAGCCTCATGCTCTGCCAGGGAGGAGGGGAAGCCAGGAGGAAGCAGAGACAGGACACCTGACCCAAACTGACCAAAAAGGTATTCCATACCACAGCACGTCATGCCCAGGATGTAACTGGGAGTTAGCCGGAAGGGCTGGGAGATAGGAGGAGGTATCGGTCGGAGCTTGGTTGGGCTTGGGGGGCGAGTTATCGGTCGGCTGGTGCTGAGGTGTTGTATTCTCTTCCCTTGTTATTTCCTTTATCATTATTATCACTGGTGGTAGCAGTAGTGATTTGTGTTATACCTTAGTTACTAAACTGTTCTTATCTCAACCCGTGGGAGTTGCATTTTTTTTTTTTTCGATTCTCCTCTCTGTCCCTCCGGGAACAGGGGGAGGGCAAGAAAGGGGGGGAAGTGAGCGAATGAATTACCTGACTGGGTTTAAACCACGACAGTTCTTTTTGGCGCCCAACGTGGGGCACGAAGGGTTGAGATAACAACAGATTTGACCGGATTAATAGTCACTCGTCACAATGCTGATTTATTGGCTCTCAGAGTTGTTCCTCTTGATCTCACAGCTTCAGAATGCTGTAACTTACTTAGAGCCGGTATTCGCTGTGTTAGTGTTTATCAAGTGTGGGGCCTGGGCTAAGGTTCTTGTCTCACTGTGCTTTATGGCAACGGCTTGTAACACGGGCGGGCTCCAGCAGCAGGGCGGGACGGACGTGGCCGTGGACTTGTACCTGGCCGTCCGGCTGCTCTTCACTGTCCTGGCCCTCGCCCTACTCTCCATCTTCGGGAGGCTGCGGGGAGACGAGGGGGAGCGGCCCCGGGAGCTGGCGGCAGCCGAAGCGGCTCAGGAGAGCGGCCCCGGGGACCAAGCGGCGGCGGGAGAGGGGCCGGAGGCCGCGAGGGGACGGCTGCCGGTGGAGGAGGTCGGGGAGATAGAGGAGAGGAAGGAGGCGGCTGCCGAGCAGCGGGAGAAGGCGGCGGAGGAGCCGAGCCCCGCGGAGGAGCCGAGCCCCGCGGCCGAACCCAGCCCCGCAACGGTCGAGAGCTTTCCCCGGAAGCCGCCTGCCGAGCCCCAGGAGGATGCAGGAGACCACGCAGCATTTCCCAGCAAGGCAGAGGAGGAAGAGCTGGACTCGGGAAAAGAGAAGCTGGCGGTGGGAGAGCCGGCAAGCACAGCAGCTACACCAGCCCCATTGACAAGTACAGCAGCATCGTCTGAGAGTTCTGAAGGTTTTGAATGGGCTTTGGGTACCCTTGGGACCTGCCTGCTGATTGTGATGGGGATCAGCATGTTGGCACACACACAGACTGTGTTCTACCCACAACCATTTTGTCTGATCTCAAAAGTTAAGCAGAGTCAGGTTTGGGTCTTGTCTGGGGTTAGACAAGGATATAGGGGAACCAAGAGGTTTTCCCCAAGGCTGGACAGTCACGAGTGGCAGGGTGTGTGGGACAGTATGGGCAAGTATCTAGTCCACTGGGCCCCTCCAGTGCTTTGGAAGCATCGGAGATGGAAGGCAGCTGTACGGAGTCCCCAGCAACAAGCTGCAGAAACTGCTGAAGGGGACAGTGAATTATTTTGAGCCTGGTGGGCCCATGGCACTTCAGGCCATCAGAGCAGAGATGCAACACAGAGATGGACTCATGATCGAGGGGTGGACTTAGCAATGGACACTATTGCCCAGATTATTCACGAGTGTGAACACTGCACACAGTCTCTCCTGCTCTGGAAGACTGTTACAAGAGATGGAGCCTGACATCATGGACCAGATGGACTCAGCAGCTTTATAGCTACTGGTCCATGCACTTAGATAAGAGTGATGGTATATTGAAAATGTGGGATCTGAGCATGACGTGAATGGTATGGAATAAGGGGTGGATAATGTCCTGGGTTCAGCAGTAGCAGTCATTTTTCTCCTTCTTGGTAGCTGGTGCAGTGCTGTGTTTTGACTTTCAGCTCGGGAACAGAGCTGATAGCGATGTTTTGGTTTGTCCAAGGACTTTGTGAGGCTCATGCTCTGCCAGGGAGGAGGGGAAGCCAGGAGGAAGCAGAGACAGGACACCTGACCCAAACTGACCAAAGAGGTATTCCATACCACAGCACGTCATGCCCAGGATGTAACTGGGAGTGAGCCGGAAGGGCTGGGAGACTGCAGGGTTGGAGGAGGTATCGGTCGGAGCTTGGTTGGGCTTGGGGGGCGAGTTATCGGTCGGCTGGTGCTGAGGTGTTGTATTCTCTTCCCTTGTTATTTCCTTTATCATTATTATCACTGGTGGTAGCAGTAGTGATTTGTGTTATACTTTAGTTACTAAACTGTTCTTATCTCAGCCGTGGGAGTTGCATTTTTTTTTTTTTTCGATTCTCCTCTCTGTCCCTCCGGGAACAGGGGGAGGGAAAGAAAGGGGGGGAAGTGAGCGAATGAATTACCTGACTGGGTTTAAACCGCGACAATGGTGAACAATTAAGCTTCATTTACATTTTGCCATTAGCTTTCACATACATTTTGCTGTGATTTTAACGTGCATCAACTACTTCATTTTGCATCTTTACTAAATCCACAAACCATGAATTTAAGCTTCCCCCATTTTTGACATGTTGTTCCACATGCTAAATGTCAGTAGTTTACATTTATTTGAACAAAACCTAGGAATTATACAAAAGTGAGCTCAAATTGAGATTAAATTACTCTGAAATCTAAAACCTAAGCTAGACGGTTTACAGCAGCTTCATAAAAGGCTGAGAGATGAAATGCAAATTCTCTCTGGCATTAAATAAAGTGTGTTTAAACCGTGTCATATATTATAAAGGTCTCTGTTGGTAGATTTTTGAAATGCTGTCATTTTATTAGAGTATAGATGGTATCTATCAATAGATCAATATATAGCGCTACATTCTAATTTTAAATTGTTGGATAATTGCAGATGGTAATTAAAAAGGGAATTTCATGATTATACCCTTTGCCAGAAATAGAGCAATTTTAACCATGCAGCATAAAGTAATATTTCTTAATCTTTAATTATATTTTAAGATTTTAATAGCTAGATGACAGACTATCTATAGAAGAATTACTGTCAGATGTTTTCCTCTTAGAGTCTGGAAAACAATACTCTGTTGAATATACATCAAGCCTTTATTACTTCCAAATAAGATTTTCCCATGTTCAGCTCATTTTCTTTTGTAGTCATCTTACAAAACAGCATTGCAGCTACTGCAGTATTTTTATTGTTCATCTCTTTATATAAATTTTTTCATCTTCTCAGAGTTTTTCTATTCTACCAAGTCTCTGATTTTTTAATTTTTTTTTTCAACACAGAAATAATATTTGTCTGTAAATGGCAATTTTTCTCAGCACGGTAATATGAGAATTCATGTGGTGAAAATCACTTGTTAGGCACAGTGTCACATGCAGACTTGTGATGTAGTGACTAAGTCCATCTTGCCAATTCCAGTTTTGTGTCATGAGTTTCTATTATAAATATTTTAATAGGACCTAATGGGAAGAATGGAGAGCCCACTACATTCCGTTCTGATCTGTACCACTGTGAAATTTCACTAAATTTTATTCTAATCTAGTCTGCTCTTCTTCAAAAAGGGAATATATTCTTACCTTAAAAAGTCTGTATTTTAGCTTCACCTCCAGCTTTCTTGGTGTTCAGGAACTGTTAGTATCAAAGTGTCATCAGCATGGTGCTATACCTGAGCTAACAACCCATGACAAGAGGCAAGATGTAGCATCAGACACAGTGCTGATGATTATTGCACCCATGACTGAGATAAAATCTCAGTATAGGCTGCTTTGCGTCTCGTAACTGTGGCTGCTCTTGCTGATGTGAGCTTGGGCATTTTGAACCATATTCTGCTAATGCTATCTATTGCACCTCTCATTCCAGTCTCCTAAGCTGAAGCTTTATGGCTGATAACTTAGCAGAGGCAGCAAAACATATTTGCAAAACTACTCTTGCAGTTCTACACCTGTGTTGTTATCATGGTTTAAGCCCAGCCGGCAACCCAGAACCATGCAGCCACTCGCTCACTCCCCTCCCTTCCTCCCCCTGCTCCCAGAGGGATGGGGAGGAGAACCAAAAGGATGTAACTCCCATGGGCTGAAATAAGAGCAGTTCAGTAACTAAGGTATAACACAAAACCACTGCTGCTACCACCAGTAATAATAATGATAAGGGAAATAACAAGGGAAGAGAATACAACTGCTCACCACCTGCCGACTGATACCCAACCCTACTCAGGCAGTGATCTAGGCTTTGCGGGTAACTGCCCCCAGTTTATATACTGGGCATGACGTGCTGTGGTATCGTGTTTTAAACCCAGTCAGCCATAAATCACCCAGTTGCTCTCTCAATGCCCCCTTTCTTTCCCTCCCCCTACTCCCGGAGGGACGGAAAAGAATTGAAAAGAATGCAACTCCCATGGGCTGAGATAAGAGCAGTTTAGTAACTAAGGTATAACACAAATCACTACTGCTACCACCAGTGATAATAATGATAAAGGAAATAAGAAGGGAAGAGAAATACAACACCTCACCACCCGCTGACCAATAAATTGCTCCCTGCCACTGACCGAGCACCAACCGATACCTAGTCCAACCCTGCAGTGTATTAGCCCTTCAGGGTAACTCTCAGTTACATCCTGAGCATGGCTTGCTGTGGTATGAAATACCCCTTTGTCTAGTTCGGGTCAGGTGTCCTGTCTCTGCTTCCTCCCAGCTTCCCCTCCTCCCTGGCAGAGCATGAGACTCACAAAGTCCTTGGTCAGTCTAAACATTTAAGCAGTAACTAAAAGCATCGGTATTATCAGCTCTGTTCCCAGGCCGAAAGTCAAAAACATAGTGCTGCACCAGCTACTAAGAAAAAGAAAAAATGGCTGCTACTGCTGAACCCAGGACATGTGGTATGGAATATCTGTTCGAAAGTCAAAAACCACAGCACTGCACTAGCTACTAAGAAAGAGATAAATGACTGCTACTCTGAACCCGGGACAGTTGTCTTAGGCACTACATTCAGAATATAATTTGATGCTTCCCAAACCAGTTCTAGACACTGACTTCAGAAACCTAGCTTGCAAAACCTTATAGTGTCTTCAAACCTATTACCAACACAGATATTTTTAAAAGGTTTTCTTATATAAATGTCTTAAGACTGTAGCAATTTCTCCAAGATCAGTTCTTTCAGTATGAAGACAATTTTAATATATCCATCACAAAATGACTGGGTGACCTTTTAGCATGCTTTTGCATGTGCCATTATAATGCTTACACCAAGTTCTAGTTAAAAGATTTATTGCAGCAGACAGACTTTTGTTGTCAAGTAATCAAGATGCCCCATGACCTTTACTAAAAACACAGTTACTGTTTGAATCTTATCCCATTACTTCATTATTCTGTCATTTGAATAAGACTGGTGGCCAGCTTTATTACTCCAGCACAGTTCTATTTGTTGAGTAAAATCTCTCTTGCTAATTACTTCTAACTAGTGTAAAACAAAAGCTTTGAAATTAGAAACAAACTCCAGGCAATTAAAAAAGGTAATACTGAAAGGAATTTTATCTTGCCAGCCATTTGACTGACCCAGGGATACCAGAAATCTCATCTGCTGGTTTCTAATGGCATGTCACATCAGGCAGAATTTCCTTTGCTACTTGTGACAGGAAATAAGGATGGGTGTTGTGCACTCAGTGTTTCAATTGCAAACAAATGAAATGGATGCAATATTCCCACAACACACAGGCTAGTTATACCTGTGTAACACAGGTGTATCTATTAGACATGAACATATATATATTTACCTTTTCAATAAAAAGTTTGGCCCATAGCTAGACAGGCTTCTTCTTAGACATTTTCTACATTTTTCACTTGATCTGCTGTCTTGATTCTGACCTCACTTGTCAGTATAAACCAGGAATACTTTCATTAAAGTCAGTGGAGACACACCACTTTGGCAAGGTCAGAATCAGACTGTGCCTGGGAGTCATTTCAAGTCTAGTACCAAAAGCTAATAAGTATATCACATTCAGAACTTGGCACAGTGTTGTAAACTGAGGTTGAAAGATAGATATTTGTCCTGAGTTCAGCAATAGCAGTCATTTTTCTCCTTCTTAGTACCTGGTGCAGTGCTGTGGCTTTGACTTTCAGCCTGGGAACAGCGCTGATAACACCGATGTCTTTAGTTGCTGCTCAGTAATGTCTACTCTGACCAAGGACTTTCTGAGTCTCATGCTCTGCCAGGAAGAAGGGGAAGCCAGGACGAAGCGGAGACAGGACACCTGACCCAAACTAGCCAAAGGGGTATTCCATACCACAGCACGTCATGCCCACTATATAAACTGGGGGAAGCTACCTGGAAGGGTTAGATTGCTGCTTGGGTCAGGCTGGGTATTGGTCAGCGGGTGGCGAGCAGTTGTATTCTCTTCCCTTGTTATTTTCCTTATCATTATTATTGGTGGTAGCAGCAGTGGTTTTGTGTTATACCTTAGTTACTGGACTGCTCTTATCTCAACTTGTGGGAGTTACATTCTTTTGGTTCTCCTCCCCATCCCTCTGGGAGCAGGGGGAGGAAGGGGGAAGAGTGAGTGAGCAGCTGTGTGGCTCTGAGTTACTGGCTGGGCTTAAACCACGACAATACTTTATGTCATTATCAGACAAGTACACTGCTCTTTCCAAAGGATAATGTTGATATAATTGACTTCAAAATACCTTTCAGCAACAGCTGCCACATTCCCATTAATGGAGAATGTGGAAGAATTTTATTTTCTGCCATTCTCTTAGCAAAAGCAGATACAGATCAGAGAAAGCATAACCAGCTTTTTAAACCTCTTTTTCTTCCACTCCAGAGCACCTGCTTTGACAGCTGCAATGCATTCTAGTAAAAATTAAGAAGCATCTTAGTCCAAAGAAGTGATTAATTAGAAAACCCAGGTTTAACATGTTAATTCATTATTCATTTTATCACTTGCCCTGAAACTTAGATGTCTAATGCAAATAAATGACCATGTAGAAAAGCATCCCAAACTGCAAAGTAAACATTTGGTTCCTGCTATTTTGTATCATGCTCTGGAAATGAAATGGAGAGATGCCTACCTCTGCTGGAAGAGCTCGGCATGCTCAAAGCCCCAGCAGCGCTCACTGCAGCACAACCATGTGATAAAGGGGTGTCCAGTTTGTTAAAGGACCATTAAGGGGTAAACTGAATGCATTATCCCATTCCCTTTTCAGAAATTTCTTCTGCCCAGGAGACTGCTATCCAGGTAGGATGGAATAGCATGGCCAGAGGCAGTCGCTGCCACTTCTGCAGGTATTAGGCCACTGACAGGCCAGAATCTCTAAAATCTGTGAAAGCAGAAAGAGAAACAAAAGCGCCTTTTCTAGCTAACTGGTGAAGACAGACTCTCATATCACAGGAATTCTGCCTTTACCACTCAGATGAAAAGCTGTTGTAGCACTGGTCCAGGACTTGGGTTACCTGTGCAAAACAACCTGAACTGAAGCAGCTTTACTGGGTCACCTGAAACAAGTTACTTATCTTTCTGATCAACAGCTCCCCAGGTTACAATATGCAAAATGGCGCTTCATCTTGCTCATGCTAGTGATAAGAATAACAGGGACAGTGAAGCAGTGACATGATTTGGTAATAAAGGTAATAATATCATAGGAATACACCCTCACAATATAAACAACATGCAAAGCAGGAAGAACCCTTCTTGCGTAGCTTCATCCACTGTTTTTAATTATACAAAAATGGATGCAATTCTTACTACAATGTTTTGGCTTACACATCTGCATATATTGTCACAAACCTGGACTTTAAGTATTAAAACTGCACTAGCACTCCTGGCAATCAGGAAAAAGGCAAATGCAATTTTGTATCAGCTTTTTACACATATGATCTCAGATCACTGTATTGAGGCTATTGCCTTGTTAGTCTTGATGACATGCTGCTGAAAGAAACATAAAAGCTGTAGGGAGGTTCATTCTTTTCCATCAAAAATGTGTAATTGCTTGTGCTTTCATTTTACCTCAAGCCTCCATTTGGCAGGCAAGAACAAAAAATATGGAAGCTTCTACCATGAGAGTCCTTTGTGCAAAATGCTAAGAAAAAAAAAAAAAAAAAAGCAGCTCTCTATTTAGACCCAATCAACAATTCTGGTCTTTACAGGTACTATACCCAAGGAAATATGGTTGAAAATACATAGTTCTGGTTCATAAAATGAGAGACTTTAATATTAATTGCTGAAGATAGATCAGTCAAATTTCTATTCTAGAAGAGTTTAAAGGCAGTATAGCATCTTTCAGCAGAAAATATATTCTTTCATTCTGGTGAGATTTCAAGCCTTTACATGTAAGGTATATTTCCTACCATGGCTCCAATTTACTTTTTCATAGTGTTAGAAGATTTCCAGCTCTGATTTTATATATCTGTTGCAAATGTTCAACAATGTACAGGAGAAATTTAAGGTCATGGGTTTTTTAAACTTTAAACATACAAAGATAAAGAATGAATGTACAATCAGCATAAAGACAAATCAGCTTCTGCAGGAATGAAATAGATGGTTCATCTTCTTAAGCCCCAGAGGAATTCATAACATCTTCATTTAGTGCTACCTCTCTTTTTTGTGCTTCCTTCTACTAAACAGGTTCCCTAGAGAAGTGGCTGGGTAAACTAGAAAGTACAGTGGTAAAACATAATTTTCCTTTCTGGCATGACATGGATAATATCCAAGCACCTGTTTCCAGTAACAAATGTAACACTTTCTATTATGGTTATGCTTTTCTCCTTACTGTTCCTAAAGGCATAGACTCTTAACTTCTTTGGTTTAAAATGGGAGGTACATCTAACCTCTGTTACAGAGAATGGAGGTATTGGAAAGAAATTCCTTCTGGATGGTGTCTTCATGGTGTGATATGCACAGAGGCTGAGCTGTACTTGAGGGATCCTGAACAGAAGTCAAAGAATGAGTGTTTGCAAGTCTCCAAGCTCTAATTATACTGAAAATCTCCCTTGGCTGAACCAGCCCCTACCTGATAGTGACTGAGAGAAGAATGTGCACAGAAATGTAGACAGTAGTTCTTGGTCTGCTAAATTCACTGGGCCTGTTAAGGGTCTCCCCAGAACAGATAAGAAAGGTTCATTTTGTGCTTTCACTTGCAATTTGGAGAACTGTCAACAACTCTACTGTTATAGACTGTATTGGGCAATGGGGTAATTTTAAATCCTACTTCTCTGTAATCCTCTGGAAGATAAGCAGTATCTTCCAGAATCTGAAAGTTATTCGACCATGGCTTTGATTCTTATCACAGCAGTTCCACTAAAACAAATGGTTGCAACTTTACAAACCCACAACCCACATTCCTCCCATCCCCATATTCTCAGATGTGCTGTAGCAATTGCCATTGAGTGCACTTGCAGGCAAAGTGCTGAGTAGTATCCAGTACCTGTAGGTAGTAAAATAAAAAAATGCAAACAATGATTTGGGTTTGATATCTTAGGTGTATAAAGACTTTTATGTAAGTCCTCTAGTTACATAGCAGCCTAGCTATTGTAGCCTGTTTTAATTATGCATTAACATAAACATCTGATTAGAAGAACTATGGAAACAACCTGTGTGTAGGTTTTGATGCAAACAGACACTGCAATATTATAATGTGGTGAAAGTGTTAAACTTTTTTCCAAATCTTGAATTACAAAATATGTTAGAACAATTCAAATTCATGCATATGAATGTTTGTAACTTTCCTTATCAACGTCTTTCCTCTCATTTTTATTCTAGTAAATCCACATTGTTACCTCTGCACTTTATGCATGTTACTTACAGTGATGCAGTCTCTGAAATAACTTTACAATACCAAAAGAAGGCCTATAATGCTATTGTTGGAAAAAAAAAAAAAAAGAAAATTCTGTGGTATCACATATCACTAATAATTGATCCATTTAAAAGATACCATACTTACAATTTATCTGAGATTTTACTATCCACAGAGAAACAAAAGGAAATGAAGAATTAGTTTCTTTATGAGCAAATGTTAAAGACTTTAAAAAATAAAAGTATAAAAAGAAACAAATACAGCTGGTTAACTTCTGTTGTTAATACAGATATTGAAATAAAGCAGCAGTTTACCCTCTGACTTACAGCTATTGAAGACAATATATTCTTGCAATAATTAATATTACTGTGTAATGCTGCATGATTTCATAGATCATTTGATTCAAAAGGACAAGGAAGTAGCAGATAAATAAAAATTTCAAAGTTGGTGACGCTCTAATGAATGAACTTCATTTAGTTCAATTAGTAAAAATAAGTTTTTTTCTGCTATGTGGCTAAAAAAATTATAAGTCATGTTCAAAAACAAGAAGAAAGAATATGGAGAGTAGGATCAAAATAATTACAAAAGCTCTCTTATCTAGGACATGCACACATGAACTGCAATGCTATCTCAAGGAACCCATTGCATCCACGAGCCTTTTGGAAGAAAGATGTAGGAACATGTTTGCTCCTATTTGAGGAATGGTATGAGGAGTTATTTTTGAATGATTAATTAAAGGGAATCAATCTTTATTGCATTGCCACCGACATGAAAAGCACCATAGCTGTGCAATAATCTCAGGCAATTATTCAACTACCCCTTTGGCAAAGGCAACATAATTAGTCCTGGTAGTGTTGAGAGATTTTCTTCATACCCAACAAATTGGCAGTTTCAATCAAGTGTTGCTGAAAATTTATCATAACACAGGGAAAACAATAGGTGAAGGTACAAGGCCCTGGGCTGCGTGATTCCTATCTATGACAGTATAAATTTACAATACAAACATTGTGATGAATACTACCAATCTCTGACTAAGATGATTGCAATTGTGTATCAGCATTATGCACAAGAGTGTTTGTTGGTTTAAAATTACAGACACAAACCTTTCCATGTCTTGCTCTTAAGGCTGCTTCAAGCCTTTGTACTTGTTAGCACGGGCACCTGTTATCACGGGCACCTGTTATCACAACTCTCCAGAACACATTTCTAACCAGAATACATCTCCCAGGGAGCTGCTAAGCTGTTACATGGGTCCAAGCCTCGAGCCTGATGAAAACAAATAACAGCTAACAGCAGGATCACTTGGCTTACTCTGTGCCTCAGCTCTGAACTGCCACACATTGCAGGAGCCATGCAGAAGCAAGAGAGAGCTAGAAGCTCTTGGAGTGCATGTCAAAATGAAATCAGTCTGTTACGAATACAGTAAGCTGTAATTTATAATCTGTATTGACACTTTTGGCAGACATTTAAAAGGAGCTGATGTCTTAAGCACTCTTGAGCTCCTGCACTATGCCACGTTTCGTCAGATTGGCTTGTTTCCATTCATTGCATACTTGTACACACATTCAACTACTAGGTCAGTCATGCTCCTGATAGCTATAACAGACTTATGCCAGTAGTGAATTTGGAAGCACCTCTTTCATTAGTGTAGGTGGAGGAAGCGCCTTTCAAATTGCCATTTTACAGATGGTGGTTTCATTGTGTAGAGAGTGTTAACATGAGTAAAATCAGACTTACAGAGCTAGCCACCGGAAAAAACAACACGTACTAAAAATGATTGTACATCTGAGGCAATACCTGTTTCAAATACAGAGAGATTTAGCTATAACTCACATACTGTTTTATGCTGTAAATATGAATGCTGGTTCTATTGTTAAATCTTTAGTTAGATACCGCATATTTACTTTTATATTACACTCAGCATAAATATTTCACTGGTAGGATTTAGTATGCCAGTAAGACAGGCAATATGGGCAAACATTCCAGTAAATCTGTAGAATACAAGATTGTTTTTATTGTTAGATATTTTTCTTAGACTGGCTCTTTGATTGCTAATTTTTTAATGGGATGAGAAAAAAGAAAATCACAGAATCATAGAATCATAGAAATATATTCCCTACAAATAGTTTGCAATCTAGAAAAACAGTCCTATTCAGCAAGCTAAAATCTAGAAAGGTAATACTTAGCCAACAGTTTTCTGCCCATCTTGGAAGTTAACATTTCTTTTAGTCTAGAAGGAGCTATAGTCCTTTCCCCACAGAGCATATCTGGAGAAATGTTAGTTCAGGTTGCATAAAATGCATACTATTCAGGCCTTGAATAAGAAGAGGAAAAACACACCTTTTCCCGTATCCATGGATTGTTTTCTTACCTCTTCGTGGACTAGAGAGGAGAAAAAAGTCCTTTCAATCTTCCTTTTTCTTTTTTTAACATCTCTAAACACAGCAATGACAGATGCTGCTGACCTCTGTTGTAACACAAAGATAGTAAAATAATGGCAGCAACATTGCTCTTTCTGCCTTTGAGTGTTACGTTCAGCTTTTTAACTTACATATTTCTGCTAGATAGGTTGCCCAGTGACTTCATGCCTTCTACTTTTGCTTATCTTTTTCTAAAGGAAGTAGTATGTTGTCTTTTTAATACCCACTGTTTTTGAGATTACTTTTGAGCTTAGAATGCAAAACTTTTCCTTAGGATACATTTCCATTTTCAGTGTTTTACAGCCCCATGAGTGAAACTGTACTGCACACTGTCAGAGGCATACAGTACTTGCGGCAATGTGTTGGTTTTTCGAATTGTAGCAGCTGTATTCTGTCCTAGTGGAGCTAATGGTATTAAATGAGTGCAAATGAACTTGTGAAAACCTGAAATGAAAACAGCACCAGCAAAAAGGATAGGAAAAAAACCAGAACATAAATGAGAAGGGGAAGTTGCCAATGGAGAAGTTGAAAAGAAGACTGAGAGGGGATCTCATTAATGCATACAAATATCTCAAGGGCAGGTGCCAGGAAGATGGTGCCAGAGTCTTTCAGTAGTGCCCAGTGACAGGATGAGGAGCAATGGCCATGAACTAAACTGAGAAGTTTCATCTCAATATGAGGAAGAATTTCTTTATGCTAAGGGTGGCAGAGAACTGGAACAGGTTGCCCAGGGGGGTTGTGGAGTCTCCCTCTCTGGAGACATTCAAAACCCACCTGGACAAGTTTCTGTGTAACCTTCTCCAGGTGGCCCTGCCTTGGCTAGATGACCTCCAGAGGTCCCGTCCAACCCCAATGACTCTGTGATTCTCTGAATGGAAAAAGTGAATGGGAAAGCCAAAAGTAACTATATATATACTATTTGCACTTCTTTGTGTGTTGGGTTTTTTTGAATACATGAGTTGAAGCTCTGTGAGGAAATTGAAAGTCTGGGGATGTATAGAAATACAAGAGATTTGGTTGGTAAAGTTACAAAAAGAAAGAGGGAAAAGTGCTTGGTCTTTGATAGAAAGAGAAAAATGGATGAAGCTCAAACTACACAAATGATAGAACTGACATAACACAGAGACTTGTGAAATCAAACATGGATCTGGAATTTTTGGGTTAATTTTTGGTCATTTTTCTACCACACTTCTATTTTAAAAACTATAATAATAATATTAATAAAAGTAGTAATAATAATAATAATAAAACAATAAAATAATATTATAATAATATTATAATGATTATACGTGAGACTTTAGGTAGAAATTTCTGATTGAGTACTTCTGATACAAGTGCACAAGAAAGAACATTTAGCCATGACCTTCGTCAGGCTGAAAGTGCCTACTTGGCCATCCTATATTTGGGATGGCCAATTACTCATTGGAAAAATGACAAAGGAAGATTGAAAGTAGTCTGCTAGACAGGCAATAAATTAGGCTTATATCTTCCTCTCTCCCTTGGCTTGTGAGGAGCACAGGTATTTTAAAACTAGATTTCAGGAAACCGGACAACAGGAAGACATGAAAAGAGTACAGGAAAAGATTTTTTTACCATTTTTAAGATCTAGATTTTTTAAATGTATCTCTTTTTCTGTTGACTGCTCCCAATCTTCTACCTGAGAAATACAAACCCTAGTGATTTCTGCTGGAAGTTGCTGTCCTTTCAGAGGATTTTAAAAACCGTATCACAGAAATGGTGATTAAACATAGATGTAGTAAGAGTTTCAAAGGCATACTATACACAAACAGTTCATAACATCCACTCCAATTTTATGGGTATTAAACCCAAGGATTTTCAATAAATTATGAAAAGTAGGCAGATTAATAAAAACTAAGTTTTGCACTCAAGTGCTACAATGATGTGAGAAATAAGAAGGTCTAAAAGTGTAGGACCTTTTTCTGAATGTGACAGGAGCACTTAGAGACCAGAGTCATGAGGTCCTGAATTAGATTCGTAAATGCTTGGGTCACTTTCAGAAATTGCTGTCTGGCTTCTGAGTCACTGAATCCTTCTAAAAAAAAAAATCCCATCAGCAGATCTGATAAATTGCTCATGCTGTCAACTTCAGTCAACTTCAGATATGACTGAAGGAGCAGGTGCAACTAGAGAGATTGAAAAACACATGTGCATTTCCGAATTGAGATCAGAAGAAGCAAAGGACGTGATTATATAGGAATGCAGCATGGGATTACAACTGTTTACATGTCCTCTCACCTCCCATATCAATGTGTGGTTTGAAATTCTTGCTGTTAATATGAGGATTCTGCCATCAAAATGTTGAACTTCATGTCACTGAAGGCCCAGGGTGCTTTGCTCATATGCCACAAAGACCATCCTGCATCAACTGAAAAAGTCCAGTTAATCACAAATAAAGTTACATTTTACCAATAGTTGTGTCATAGAACTGGTTTTATTGCTGGAATTCAAGTTTACTGTATTGCGCTTTGCCCTATTTTGTTATTCTGGCATCACTCATTGGGCCCTAAGCACGCATTGTGAAGAGAAAAACACCAAAGCTTCATGCTACACAATTTAGCCAAGTGTGTACAGTAAAATCCAGTAGGGTCTTCTGAAAATTTTGCAGTCAGGCTAGTATTAAAAAGAGAACACTGAAACACAGAGTTACAGCCCATTCCTTCTCACTTGCAAAGTAACCAGCATCAGCTGGAGCGATTTTAGATCCTTTGGAAACATTAATCCCAGATTTTCATGGTGAGTGGTGTATCCATTGTCTCAGTGCCAATTCTGTAAGAGATAAAAATCAGAAAGTCAGAATTTGTAAATGTGATTTTATCATTCATTGTGGGGTTTATTATTATGTGTCAATGTTACACACAAATACCTCTAGGAAAAGTAAAATCTCATCTTCTCTCAGGTTATTAACGTTTACAAATATTTGCTTCAGTCCTTTAAAGATGATGATATTCTTCAGCTGTTATCTTTTGACAAGTTATATATATGGGAAAAACATTGATGGCCTGATCTCTTCCTGCTTACATTACTATGGATTAGGAGTAACTCTAAGATGGCAAAGCATTTACATTAGAGTAAAACTAATTAACAAGAGCAGAACTGAGCCCAGAATTATGCTGCGAGACTCACACATTAGTGCAATTTGCAAATAAGAATAAATGTGTTTACTGTAACCTTCACAAGTCATCAGCACAGATTCCTTTCATTTTATTCTCTATTTGTATTACAAGATGCCTTTGTTTAAATATTTCACTGGACTAGTTTAACAAAAAAGCACATCAATAATACAACCCCCCAAAAGTGAGCTGGTACATTGGATTTGTAAATAGTGGAATGTTTAAACAAATTTCACTGGTTGGACAAATTCAAGCGCTTTCTTTCTTCAGCAAGGAAAGTAAGCGTGTGCTATATGTTTTTATTTATATTTAAATTTACCACTTTCAGTTTACCTCTGCCTTTCTTCCCTTTTTTCTTTTATGCAGCCCACAAAATAATTTTTTTGCTATTTTTATTTTGCCATCGAGTTTAAAGTTAAGTTGAGAGGGACAGTGAAACAATAGTCTAGGCAGATAATTTTTTAATGATTTTCATTATTTTCATTTTGAAACAAAAAAAGAAAAAGAATCGGGGTTAAAGAAGAGTTGGCATGAAGGACACTTCATCATCCATTTTATTATCTATTTGCTTGTACTAACACTTGTAAACACCAACATAAACAGCTATACATTGCACTCATCATTATATAGGCCCAAAGTAAAGAACAGCATCTGACCAGAAGAGCTTCTCACCTAAATAGGGAAGACAGAGGGAAAGTCTTGAAAGTAACAAATAGGCTTGTCTTCTCAATTTCTTATTGGTCTTAGATATGGGGAGCAGTGCTCCAGAGATGAAACATTTTCCTCAAGTTATTCAGAAAGTGTGTGGCATAGTCAGGAACTGCATTTGCAGCCCAATCTATGAGCAATAAGCAAAGGACTAGTCAGAGCTATACACACTGTTCCCAAGCCCTCATAACCATCTTGCAAAAGTGTCATAATTTAAGCCCAGCCAGTAACTCAGAACCACGCAGCCACTCGCTCACTCCTCCCTCTCCCTCCCCCTGCTCCTGGGGAACAACATGGAACCCTCAAAATTTGCAGTAGGGAATGAAATCAAGACAATGAATGAATTTAAGGAACAGTATCTTATTATCTTAATAGCTTGCCATGGCTAGGCAGTAGTTAGTTCTAGAGAATAAATCAAGTTCTTGCCAGAGCTATGGGTCTCTGAGTTAGATTCTTTTTGCTGACAACTCGCAGGTAAGCAGTGTAGCTAAATTCTTACTCTTTGCTATCGACTATATGTTTTTCTCTATTTAGCTTTTAAACACTAACTTCAAGCAATGTGTATTTGCCATGTGAATACTTCCCAATACTTTGCTTTAGGCAAGTGCAAGTAAATTGTTTCTTTTTTCTTTTTTTTTCCTGTGAACTTGAAATAAAACAAAATAAAACAAATATTTTTAACTTTTGCTAAAAGTGAATTTGAAAACATCTTATTTTTCTAGGCATTTCAAGAATGTTGATATCCTAGCATTCACTTTTGGCATTTGCTTACATGGAAGGCAGTCATATTTGGGTTTCTCAGAGGATTATTTTATCCAAGTCTCTATTTGATTTAAACAAAAAAAGCATAATCAAAGAACAGTATCTCTGTAATGGTATTTCACTTAATAAACACATATTATTTAAAAAAAAACTTAAGCAGTTTTCTGTAAAGTGATCTGCACTGGCTTTTAGCAGTGTTTTCCCCCTATCCCCTAGTTTGAAGATATTACATAGGGCCAAGAACTCGTTCTTTCACACCCTAGTCTTAGATCCAAGGTCTGGACTGATATTTAGTCAGCAGTTATTACATTATGCATCATTACTCATTAATTAAAATTCATAGAGCCATTTGCTTTAATATGCTGCAAATTAGCTTTAGAAATGGGATTATTCCAAGCTTGCTTTCTGAAGAAGGCAAGGAATTTCCAGAATATCTATCATTAGCTTAAATCAATGTGGAATAAGACTAGAGAAATGTGCTTGCTATCTATAATCTAGGAAACCATCACTGGCAGTTATTGTGAACTTTTCCCACATTTGAACTTCATGATAAGAGTATCATTTTTCTATTGAGAAAAAGAAAAGGCTTTCCACAAGTTCATATTGCAAGTCATTAGTGAGCCAAGTAAATGACCTGGGATCATAATAAGTCACCTATGACCTTCATCTCCTTCTAGCATCTAGGCTTATTAAAAAAGCAGCAGCCATATATCACTGCAAATTTATGAAATTACATTTTTAGGGCTATTTCTGTATGGATTTCTGTTTAAATCCAGGTTTAGCATCAGTTTTCTTTTACTAACACAGCAAAATACAGTTTCTTAGCAGGGTGTATAGATGGAAAATATTCCATGTATTCTAAAATTAAATCTCTTTTAATGAAAGTCATCTGGCTGCAATGGTCTTATGCCAGAAGAAGACTTTGTTCTTTTCTTTCATTCCCTCGAGATGCAAGGAATCAAGACTTTATTATCCAGGAAAATCGAATACAAATGATGACTTAAGCAATCTACTAAAGTTCTACTTATTCTACCACTTTTTCTTTATTCCTATGAAGTACTGAAAATTAAAACTTGAGTGCTGAGAAAGGATCTCCATACTTACAGAAAACTCACTGGTTTCATAAATAAAAGCATAAGCACAACCAGTAGGAAGCTAACTCCAAAGCCTGTATATTTTTAGAACATTGTCTGCTAAATCTGTTGGAAAAGCAAGCCTATTCTGTCTGGTCTTTGTATGCACCTCTGGCTGAAAACTGTCATTGTTATTGAAGAGTATCAAGTGGTCTCTCATAGGCCATGGATTCCTGAATCCAAAACAGGTGCAGTCACACCCGCTCTATAAACAATGACAGTTTGTTTGAATAAATACAGCAGAGAAGAATGGGATGTATTAATAGCTAAATAGTGTCCTTATTAAGAGTGGAACAGCTGGCAGTTTTGTATGACAGCACTCATTCCAATATATTTCATCCAATTGCAAAACTATAAGCACACCACATCAGGGAACCAAGGGACCACACACAAGCAATCAGCCATTCAACGGCACTATAATTGCTTCACAGTTGGAAGTTTGCTCTACTCAGCCATTGTTATTCTTTCAGTTTGAATTGTCAGTGCACTGCAACTGTCTAGAATCAAGTGTTTTTAATGCAAATAAGTTTGCTCAGAGGAACTTCTTTTGTTTTACAAAATGTGTGAGCAAGCCTGCTTCAGGAACAGCTTGCTGCTGGGCCAGGATTGAGCCAGAAGCAGACTCAAGATCTTGGCTAAATCAATCACAGAATGGTTACCCTGACATGGGAAAAAATAAATCCCCAATAAACTCTAAAGATGCTGTTAGACCCTGCTTGCAAACCTTTCATTAAGAGTTCCCACTGAGCAAAAGAGTGGACTCTTTAATTCCATCTGAGATGTATAAATAGCTGAAACAGTACTAGTAGCCTCCATAGAGCAGGGAAGCTTTTCTAGACGGAACTGGTTTCAAGTACAACTAGGTTACAGAGACAGAGATGTCTGTGTATGCACATGTCTTAGTGTAGGTGTAGACAATATACAGCAAGGGATAGGGTATTAGGCAGATTTATTAGGGCATAAAGAAAATTATTGTTCAACTTTATACATTTATACTCCTAAAAAACTAAGAGCTAGTAGGAGCCTAGTCTTCCAGTAGGCTGAGGCTTCCAGTATTGTTTATTACTGTCTGATCTTCTAGTTGTTTGCAATATGCATGCGTGCTGACACTGTTGCAGCTCAATTCTGCAATTTCTTTTTTCCATCTGCCTGCCTCTCAGCACCCTCATACATACACATTTCTATATCCCTCCTACCACAGGATAATGCTTATTTGGTACGTTTTCAAAGTGTCCTTCAAGAAGAAGATTAAAAATGTCTTGGCTGTAGCTAGCCTAGCAGAATACATACAGATAGGAAATTGTAACATCTCTGATTTGCAGGGCTTTTTGCTTTCTGGTTTGCATTACCTTTGGGGATTAAATACTCAATGACTAATTATTATTCAAGGTCTGCTATTCAGTAGACCTCTCAGACTGTATACACAACAGGACTTCAGTATATCATTGTGATTTTTTTGTTACTCCTTGACATATGGCTCTAGGTAATAAAATAATGGGCTGTCCCAACTTGTTATCTGTTGCTGATGTTTCAGGATGACTTTCAGGTTGTCTGTTTTTGCTTCACCTCTACTGATGGCACCTCATAAATAAATAAACAGTTCTTATAGGCAAGACAATAGATTTGTATGAACAAAGATTGCTGTTAAAACTAAAGGTAGGCTCAGGCTAGCTTGTGAAATTCTGAGTCATGAGGAAAACAGCATTGAAAGAAGTCACCAACTTCACAAGAGGAAAGAATTTTTAATTAAAATTGAGTTGTGCATGTAAATTGTCAATAAATTTAAACAAAAACTCACCACAAACCACAAAAGGAAAATAAGTAGAAAATTATCTACGGTCATGTTTAAAAATAAAATATTGCCAAATCTAGGCATAACATGAAGGTACATGCTATAACTGTGTGCGCAAAATTAATTGGAAACAAATCATTAATAAACACCACCATTTTGCCATTGTCAGAATTATTACTTTAATAACCACAAATGCTCATTTTGCATGTGTCACTAAAGTTTTTGCCACATGTTCCAGGAGAGTTAGGTTTGCACTATCCTCTAGCTCACAGTGCTTCAGGCCGTTTCTTTCTTAGCAAGGGGTGAAGCACCTTAGAAGCAGATCCATAGAAATACTGGTGATTCTCAGAAAGCAAAGGGCACTTTACACCCAGTTCAAAAGGACTGGATCCAGTAGGATCCTGTGTATTTAATGTCCATTAACAATGGATGATGGTTAGACACATATGCTGTAATCTAATTCATGCAGTACAACACTGCTTTGCCATGTGAGCCATCGCCTGGTAAATGACAACAATCAGAAAATGTGCTTTGAAAGGGTTATTCTGAAATGAAATAAAATGATAGTACAAATGGTACTTACCATCATGGTTTGAACCAACAATAAGAGAAATATCATCTGCAAAGCACGTGGATCGTTTATTTAAGAGTATTTAATCTTAAACGCTACAGAAATGAAATTGTCCCATTGTCCTCAACAGACATTTTGAAGAGACTTTATTATTAAAATCTGGACTGTCTCTAGCAGTTTTGGCTTGGTATTTCATTTCCTTCCACTCTCTCCAAATGAGCCATTAAGGAAATTACTATTTGGTTTAGAATGTTTGACAGGTAATGCTGCAAGTATATATATAAAAAAAGAAGATAAACATAAAATTTGAAAGGCAGAATTGCAGAGGATTTTGCAGTATTTGGTCCTTTTAGGTACCTGCTTCTAGCGCTAAGATTTTAAAATCTATATTAAAAGGTAATTAAAATCACCTAATTCATACCTTAAGATAGGGAATATCTCTCTATTTTTAACAGTGTTAGCAGATACACAGAAAATTACTTTTAGGGACTGTATTGCACTGAGGATTCTCTCACCTGAATATTTCACCACCACCGTATCGCAATGGCAGGGAAAGTCCTAGAATGATCACAAGATGAAAATTAAACAGTATCAGGAAGAAAATGACTCATGTTCCTTAATTGATCTTGGAAAAAAAAAAGTCTTGGAGATTATAACCTCAAGAATATCCCTCTAGCAATCTGTATAGTTGAAATACTGAAGCATTATCTCCACAGCACTCTGAGCATTATTAACAATATTAGCACAAACGCTAGTGTATCTGTATGCCTGTTTAAGGAACATATAAAGTGTGCACAGAGCCACTATCTTCATGTGCATGTTCAGGCCAAATTTTTTGCTAAAACGTTTAAAATCATGCTGGCACCTGCTCTCCTTAGTTTTCATTCTTATTTCTGCTCTTGTTGTTTTACAAGTTCACAGAGTAAAAGAAAAGTGCAGGGAGTTCATGCCTGTTGAAAAAGAATCATTGCTGTTGGCAGACAGTACCACATTAATGTGGATGCACACTTTCTGGAGAGTGCCTGGTATAAATGTGTGCCTGTCAGTGACAGACTTTTTACTACTTTTATTTGGGTAGCAAGATGGATAAAAGATATGGTATCTCCTCACAAGAGATAAAAAACCCAAAGAAAACAATCTCTTTTCCCATTTTGACTGTGCTAAGAAAATTTGCTTCTGTTTCAAGAACAATAACAGATTTAAAGACATGAGTTCAATGTTGTCTGCTAATTAACTTAATTAATTTACATAAAATCTAGGCTTAGAAGATCTGTGTACAGTCTAAGATGTCAGAGTATATTCAACAGTGAATCACAGTTTGGAATATATACCACTGCTTTTGAAGAGAGAGCGATTCAGCCACCTGAACATATATTGTGGGTGGGTTCTTGAATTCTCCTCTTTTTTCAAATTTGATGGAAAATGGATTATCAGCTGCATTAACCACCTCCAGCTTTCCAAAACCTCCAACAAACTGTTTTCTCATTTTTCCTTGGACTGTTCAGGATAAAAGTCACCTTGAAGGTGTATACATGGAATTTAGCCAGCACAACTGAATTATCAGTGCCCACTAGAGCTCCTCATGCTGCTGTCATTATCATTATTGTATCTGACATTATATCAAAATGTCTTGGGCTGTTTGCAACTAAAAATTGTGACCTCCTCTGTAACACTTCACTATGGAAGACTAATAAAAAGTTATATGACTGCTAAATCAGAGGAATACGTACACCCTCATAAGACTATGTCCAGCATATTTTTCCAGTTTTCCTTTTGTTTTTTTTTTTTTCTCTTTGCTTTACCTCAGATGGTTTTTAGAGAGAATTTTTAGCAACTAGCAGTGTCTGACAGCAAGCAGATGGGCTGGAAACTGTTAGGAACAGGGTGGATGCTACCTATGCTACAAGAAAATAGGTAAGAAAAATAGGTGAAAATACTAGTGACTTGTGCTTTATACAGTTATGCTGCATCTTTTGCGGTCTTCACATCACCCCATTTCATGGAGGAGACTGAATTCAGAGACCCATATTCTGACCTCAGCTTTGCAAAAAAAAAAAGTACTTCAAAAAGCAAGTCAGATTCTATTGCTGTCTACATGAATGCAAACCCATACAACTCTTGTTTAGTGCATGGTATGAAAGCTATTTCGGGGGAACTGCTCTTATTTTTTGGTTGATTTCTTTTTTTTTTTTTTTTTTGCCTGAATTTATATCAGCAGACTGTGTGATATCTTTCTTTTCGGCAGAAAAAATGAACCTCCTCTGGAATGCAGTTGCACAGCTGCTCCTTTGGTACTGCTACAAAAAAAAAGGAAAGAATTATTTAACTTCAATGTTTCATCTAAGATATATTTGACTGAAAGAAAACCCCACAGGTTCTTCATGAACTTTAAGGAATGCAGGCAGGCACTCTGTGTGACTATTAGCCATCATGGCATGTTGAGGAGAATGAGGAGAAGCCCAGGTCTGAACAGGAACCATGTCCATCCTGAAGAGGAAAGGCCAAACGAAAAGCTCCAAGCCTGTGCTTCTTCAGCAGCTGGGGGTATAGACTGATTCTTTTGAGCTTTCTGACACCTGACTGATCACCTACCTTTATCAAACTATCTTCACCTGGACATAGTATGAAAAATATCTCCTGAAATATCTTCAGTTCTTTCTTCTACCCTAGGTAGTCTGCCTTCAAGTCTGTTACAGTACAGCAGCAGGACTGTGCTGGTCAATATTGTGCTAGCCTGAAAGAAGATCAAATATCCACTGTTACTTTCTTTTTAGATTTATCAGCTGCTTTTGGTGCTGTTGATGATGTGGTATTAAATTAGTGGCATTACAGCAAGACGAACTTGGCCCACTTCCCTGAGCATAATAACATCCAGACTCATCTTCACTGTGCATGTCTTGAAATTTGTCAGCTTCTCCCGCTAGTGATTTGAATTATGGTAAATTGGTTTCCTCCTCTGAGTTAGAGGCTTTGTTGGGCTGTAGATTCATTCTCATGAGCACTGAAGGGAAAATTTCAGGAATCTTTGTGGAGACCTGTAACTCTGACAGAGGAATCTCTGTGGCACTAATTAAAAGGTTCATTTATTGCATTTGAATCTGGCTTTCAGTGAAGGATGCTGTGTGTAATGTTGTGTGTAACATCTCTCCCTGAACTCAGAACGTATTCATGCAAAGATAAAGCCTAATCCATATTACAAAACTGTTACAGTTTAAGAAAAAACAAACTAAAACATATTGCTCAAAATCTGGTTAGCAAGGAGGAGGGCTGGTGAATCAGAAATGTAGAAGCTATGTAGCAGCTATTTTATAAGCTGAAAAAAAACCACCCCTATCCCCTTTAAGATCTTTGTGCTTGACTTTTTTAAAAATAAAAATACATAAAGACAAATAATAATAATAAAAAATCTATAGCTGCTCCAAACAGCAGCTGAAAAAGGATTAAAGTTTGATGCAAATTTTAATATGCTGTCTAGATATTTCCCAGATGTATGCATATAATATTAGAATTGCACTTACTTTAATACTGCATTTCGCATTCAAATACAAAAGGCAGGGACTTTTAAGCTGCATATAGATCACATATGCTGGAGAAACAATGATGAAAAAAAGGCATAGTCTTTCCAAACAAGACCAGAAATAGCGAACTAATCCTGTGGTTTTAGGCGTGTGACCTTTGTCTCGTTTGGTGTACCTTTAACTGTAATAAACATTCATTTAAATGAGTATCATTTCTTTACAATTACAGAAGGGTCATGCATAATACACAAAGTTTCCTTGGCAACATATGTGTTAGTCATGGATATTTCATGAGCAGTTTTATTCCCCCCATTAGCTTCAAGTGATGCTCAAGCTCATGGCTTTGGTGTGTAGGAAATGAAGGTCTTGCCTATAAAAAGATTCCAAGGCAATGATTGTAACTCTGCCCTTTATCAAGAAGAGTAACAGAATGACCTCCTTGTAACACCTGATGGGTACTGATATCAATTTTCTTTGCAATACACATTAATTTCCCTTATTTGTCAGTTGCTATGGAAAACACATAATTTCCACGCATATGCTTGAATGTAAAAATTACAAGGGGTACTCGGCACTGAAGGGCAATTAGGAATGCTGTAGTTGCATGAGAAAATGTGGAAGAAAAGCAAAAAAAAGAAGGGGTGGGGAAGACTTAAAAATATCAGTCAAATATGTTATGTGCTAAACTTTTATAGATCAAACTGACAAAAAGATATTAAGATCCATATGATCTGGGTAGGTAAAGCAACATCTGTTTGTACATTGTGATGGCTTTTCCTGATGCAAAAGGGGAAGGCTATAAAGAGCTGGAGGGGTAACAAGAATAAAAAAAAATCTTCAATAACGACACGTAAAACTCTTTAGAAATTCTCAATACCTCAGCGGCAATTTCCCCATTTTTTCCTCCCAAGAAAATCAATGTTATCAAGACAGCTACATCTCACTGATATTTTTCACCATGGTAAAGACACTCTTTGGAGCCGCATAAGTCACAGGTGTTAGCTCAGTGAGCACATTCTGCTTTTGTAGGAGGACAGTTTCATCTCAAGCCAAAGGGAAGGTTTTTCTCTTGTAATCTTTAAAACAGTGCAAGGCCATGAAAAATCAAATCCAGCAGAAGCCTCCCTCGAAGTGTGTCCAATGCCCAGACTGTAATACCATGTTTGATGCCCTGTGTTTTTGGGGATATTTTCTTTGAGCAATTGCAGCGAAGAAAGCTTGTTCTCCTTGATGTGCTAAATTAATATTTATGTTGTTAAAATATCAGAGACACCAGAGAAAAATATTAATATAAAAAGGTTATAATTATCTTTAAAAATGTGGCAGCAATTGAAATGTAAATCCTAGTGAGCTGGGAGACTTGTTTGCATTGTGCCTGGGGCCCCCTGCCTGCCTGCTGCAGCTGCCATTGATCATTTCAAATCAAAGGAAGCTGAAGATGTCTCTGGTGGCTCGACTGGGAAAAAAGCAAGCAGAAAAAGATACTCTGTTCTGCAGAACTGTTAGCAAAAAATGAGCTAGAATGTGTTTCAAATCTTGCTTCTGTTGAATATGGAGCCTTTCAAAGCTTTGTCCCAATAAATAAAGTTTTCAAAACACATAGAATCTAGAAGATACATTTAAAGTCCCTCTGAACTAAGCATTTGCTCCTTTGTTGTCTTTATTAGAAAACAAGAGTATGAAACTAATGTGTGTGTGGTGATTAAATCAGAGGACTTTGCAGTCAGACACCACCATTTTAGAGTGGAGTTACCTGTTTAATTCCAGTAAGTAAAGTTATTTTCAGAGGAATGGGCACACAACACAGGAAAGGAGAAATGCAAATTTATATTATTATTGTTTCCAACCATAATATGTCTATGCTATACTGGGCAAAGATAAACAGTATGCCTTCAGCTGTCTACACTTCAATAATAGGAGATAAAATGCATCTTCAGTAAACCCTGAATATTACTATGTAGACATTTCTTGAGGTCCATTAAATTCTATTTGACATACATTAAAAAGATGTAATCACAGATGCCAGTCAGCTAACCAACCCATTAATCTAGCTGTTTTTCCTATGAAAATTGTATTTAAAAAGGTTTATTTCCATCCTCAATTTAATTTAGTCATCCATTTAAATTTCATGTATTTATAATGTTAATGTGCCTTATTTGCAAAAGAAAAGCTCAGGACCCAGTGAAATAAATAGTTATTTCATTAAAATAGATACAAAAAACCCTGTGATTAGGGTAATTAATTTGCACACTAAAAGCTATTTTCCTAGTTCAGATCATTAATATTGATGGTGTTCGATTTTGTTCTCAGTAATGTTCCTTGAAATACACTCAGAACTGGCAAGCACGGATGAAGAAGCAGCCGCTTGAACTAGAAATGAGGATTTAGTAAGTACTTGGCTACTTTCCCTCTTTCATCATTCAGAATTAATAACATACAATCATGATGCCTGTGTCCCAGAGTGAACTGGATTACTTGGATTGCATGGGATTATGTGACTCATCACAAGTGAATTTTATTTATATATGCAGTTCTCACTGCATTTCTCTGATTTTATTTTTTCTTATAGCAAAATAACATTGGAAGATTATGTCTAGGTATTCCATGCTGCTATACACATCATTGGCAGGTAACAAGGCAGAGTTCGCCAGTACACTCTTTTGTCATTAGGTTTTGTTCAGCATAATATACAAATTGTGCTGAAGAGTTTCCCAGTTTGAGTCCATTGAGTCCTACAGCCAGATTCAGTCAAGACTCATGTTTTGTTTTCTCACTGTACAGTGGATGTATTACACAAAAGACCTTGCAGAAAAGGTGTCACAATAATTTGGTGCACTATCAATTACAGCTGTTGGCGAAATGCTATGAGAAGCAAGTTCTGGAAGAATTTCAGCCACATGCTGTCTGTGTCTATACACTTTGTGGTGGAAAAGTCAGACTCCAGTATAGGTGCTGCATGTTTTAGTTGTACAGAAAAATTATGTGGATACATGATATATGGCAAGGCAATATCTATGTGAAATATTTACTTACCTTTCCGCTAGACTGTGCAGTCCTCTCTCTGCTCATTATTGCTCTCTGGTATTTATTTGGAACCTCAAAGAAGTATCAGAAAGTTTCCTTTTGTTTGTTTTTTTTTTTTTGAAAACCAACTAGCAAAGCCAATCTTTCCTCTATTTTTCCAAATGTGGAACTCTTACCCACTCCCAAGATGACCTTTGAATAACTTTTGTCTGAGTTCAAAGGAAGTTTGATGTAATGACAACTTAAATATCAACACTTTTCACTCATGAAGGATTAGAAACATGCATGTTATCATATTAGAGACAGTATTTAATTCACATCTGGTAAACTTAGATGATACAAACCAGATGTTTATTTTACATATATTCTATATAAATATGTACTTCTATATATTTCTTCTATATATTTTTTACAGAAAAGGTCATACAGGTTTTAAAATAGTTTCAAATTTATGTTAAAGTTATTAATTCATAATATAATTGTATAAGTTAATATCTTCCTCTTTCACTGTCCTTCCTTAGGCACCACGTTTGAATTCTTGATTTTTGATGTAATCAGATACAACAATCCCATGAAGTGGTTTTAATGCCATGAGATGGGTAATTTTTCTGCAACATACATGTCATATAAAAATAATATGTTAGAATATGAAAAGATTTAGAGCCATTTCATTCCTGACAGTCTGTAAATTCATCGGGGCTTCATTACCAGTGAGTAAGAATTAGTTCTTAACTATTACAAAAACATCTTTTGTTTCCTTCTATATGTTTGAATAAGGTATCCAAAACCAATGTGGGATTTGGCAACCTGAATGTTGCAATGCAAACAATGCGAATGGTACTATCTGGAAAGTAAGACCATGCTGAGTTATTAGCTACTTTTAAAAGACATTCATATGACTGCATATAAACACCTATGTGTAAATATATGTACATTTATATAGATATAAAAAAATAGGCATATAAAAATTAAGCATCATATTTTTTCACTCTTATACACTGCATAGAACTGAAAATGTATGTACACACTTTTCATTTCTGCACTCTGAACGATTACATACATATATGTCTCATGAAAACACTATGGCATTTTGGGCTCCATATAATTTTGAAAAATTTTTATTCATTGTTAGAAGTTTGGTATCTGCTTATCTTACACCTCTGACACTTTTTAAATCTTATTTTTCTGATGTTTTTCATTTAAGAAAATCCTTGCCATGAATAATACAGGAAAAACTTAATGACTCTTCTACTGTGGAACTTGTTGAAGACCAACAAGTCACTACAAAAAATAGGAATTGCTGAGGAAAGTGCTGTAGATTTCTCTAAAATCTTTCTGTATTATTTATTGACAAAAGTATTTAACCATGATTTAGAGAGTGCAGGTCATAAGACAGCCTCATTTGTTTTCACTCTGGATAGTTTCCAGCACACTGTAGGTATTTGAACGATACCTACACTTTCACAGGAATTTCTTTGAAAAGCCTGCTTTGTCTCTTGGATACTTTAATGTCAATCGTAACTGAGAAGGTCGCATTCCTTGTGCAGTAACGGAGATGGTTTATGCACATTTCTAGTGAGGATCCACTACCAACTTTGCAGAAAAGCAAAACCAGCAGCAGTCATTTGCACATACCTTTCCCTGGTTTCACTGAACCCTTATACTGGCACACATGTACACATACCTTCCACAGGACTTGGCAGCAGAGATTCCTGAGGCAAAAAAAAAAACCTCAGAGGTGGCAGATGTCTTCTAGATCTATGTGAGAAAACACTAGGAGAAAACCTTAAATATCCCCTAAGTGAGAAAACTACATGAATAAATTTGCTTAAAAGTCTCCAAACAGAATATTTCTGAAATCTACATCAACAGAATAAATTTAAAATTGATTTAGCCATTCTATTTTATTCTTTGACATGTTCTTATGATTTATGTAATAAAAATGGGGTGTATTATCTTGGAGAGGATATTTTCATGATTTGCCAGAAGTCTCCATTAAAAAGTGCAGCTGTGACCATGAAATGCAGGTTCTTCTTGCCAGCCCTTTCTTTTTTTCATTCTTTCATTGTCTGAAACTTCTGACAAGATTTCTGATAAGTCTTAATCCTCCCTTTCCTTTAAATATAACCATAATCTTTTTTATTTTAGTGTTGCTACTTCAAAATTCTGCTCTTTCTGCAATAGATATGAGAAATTTCAAAAGAATTTAGAATAGTATATCAGACAAATTTATAAAAAATGTGATTAAAAATATTATTTTTTCCAATTATATATAAGGCATACAGAAATGGTTTGCAACAAGAGAAATCGCTAAAAATGCTTTTGGTTTTAGAACAGCATATACACATTCCAGCTCTGGAAAATAACCCTTTCCCTACTATGCTTACAAAACCCTACTTTAAAGTTATTCTAATACAAGGCAATATCTATAATTGAATTTACTCAAAGCTTTAACAGCCAATTCTTTCCATAAAAAAGATGAATAAAACACTGAAGTTTTTTAAACCAATCCCAAGAATACTCTCCTGTATTGTCTTTCTAACTTGTTTCATGAATTGTTTCAAGTACTATCTTCTAGGTACATTGTAATAAGACAGTACTCATCCATACAGAAACAACAGCAGCCAGGTTATAGCAATGTGCTAATTAAAAAGAGGAACACACCACAGATCTGCTCTTTACTATTCATGGCAAGTGTACTGCAAATCACTTATCTGTTTGCTTTTAAAATAAAAGCTTTTATTTGTCTTATTTAGAAAGACATGCATGGACTAAAAAGACTTACTAAAGCATGACGTTGAAAAGATATTACCCTAAGGTTTGATAACGTAAAAAGCTGAAACATTTATAGTTTAATGTTCGACCTTTTTTTCCCCCCCCTAGCTATTCACCTTTCACAACATGTTTCCTTTAATTCACTCCAAATCAACAAGTAGGGGAACAATGTGAGGAATGTTCCAGGATATATTTTGTTCCAAAGAAAGAGATGGGAAAAGCACCCTTGCAAATTGAAATAAAGAGATCTCTAATGCCTAGCACTTAAATATTGTTCATCTTTATTAAGGCACTAGGATAACAGTATTGCAAATAGTCAAGAAAACCATTACTCTCTTGGGTACTCTCTTGGGTTGCACTGTAAATAACTGATTCGCTGAAAACAATAGTGTGAAGAATGGGTGAGCTTTGTTCCTAGAAATGCACAACACAGAGTGTTTCATGTTATTTAAAAAGTAGAAAGAGAGAAGATTGGGTAGTGACATACTATTTCATAAGGTTAATTACCTAAAATAAGGGCATATTAGGAAAAAGCATGTCAAATCAAAGTGCTCCACTAATCAACATTTAATAGTAAAACTGATTAGAAGAAAGGATGGAAAAAATACTGTTTCTCTTAGAATTGTATTCCAGTAGAACAACAAACAGATTTTATTATTCTCCTAGGACATGAACAAACCCAAATACCTAACTAGGCCAAAGATAAGATTTCCACTGTTCTCAGAATTGGCCTGAATTCTTGGCTCTATCAGAAGTAGAAGTTTTACTACTGCCTTTGATGGGAAAAGATTTAGGATAATCCTTACCAGGTCTGAAAAATCCTATTCCAGCTGTACACACTTTGTGCAAAAGATGGCGTTCCCCAGAAAATAGTAAGAGTGGGGAAAGACCCATGTCATATGACAATCCTGTGTGTTATGTATCTTTTTTTTCAACAGAAGTTACAGTTTTTTCTGTTGTCTGTGCGTAGCCTGGCATAGATTTATAGGAAAAGATGGAACTGAAAAAGCTTTGGCCTCTACTTGCATTCTTCATTCTCATCCCCAGAAAGGCACTAACTGGTATCATTTACATTTTGCTGGGACCCTGATCATGACAGTACTGTGATAAGAGAGTCTTAAACAAAGTCCTTCATAAGCATGGCAAGTTTCTGGGGCCATAGAGCCAGTCCTGCCATTGCCCCCCCAAGGTGTTCAAGAGGATGTCTGGTGCTGGCAAGCTGAACAAGAGGTCACACTCCCATTGTATACCCAATTGTCATGGTTTAAACCCAGTCAGGTAACTTGTTCACTCACTCCCTGTGAGTGGTGCCGAGCTGACAACAATCGAGGTCCGTGTCCCCCCCTCCACCGGGGTTCTCCCCTTCCCCACTCCTG